>NW_027472603.1:600000-1200000 GCF_030347505.1 Rhynchophorus ferrugineus | reverse complement strand
TTTCCGAGATATGGACTATCGACATCTTGCAATATTGGCTCTGCTTCTAACTTGGGCCAGAAATGTAAAATGGTCTTATGAATTAGCGATTTCGCTCCAATTCACATTCCAAGTAATATTCGGCATGCTAATTATGTTGCCGATTGCCAAATTGCATTATCTCTTATAGTTTCCGAGATATGGACTATCGACATCTTGCAATATTGGTTCTGCTTCTAACTTGAGCCAGAATTGTAAAATGGTCTTATGAATTGGCGATTTCGCTCCAATTCACATTCCAAGTAATATTCGGCATGCTAATTACGTTGCCGATTGCCAAATTGCATTATCTATTATAGTTTCCGAGATATGGACTATCGACCTCTTGCAATATTGGCTCTGCTTCTAACTTGGGCCAGAAATGTAAAATGGTCTTATGAATTAGCGATTTCGCTCTAATTCACATTCCAAGTAATATTCGGCATGCTAATTACGTTGCCGATTGCCAAATTGCATTATCTCTTATAGTTTCCGAGATATGGACTATCGACATCTTGCAATATTGGCTCTGCTTCTAACTTGAGCCAGAATTGTAAAATGGTCTTATGAATTAGCGATTTCGCTCCAATTCACATTCCAAGTAATATTAGGCATGCTAATTACGTTGCCGATTGCCAAATTGCATTATCTCTTATACTTTCCGAGATATGGACTATCGACATCTTGCAATATTGGCTCTGCTTCTAACTTGGGCCAGAAATGTAAAATGGCCTTATGAATTAGCGATTTCGTTCCAATTCACATTCCAAGTAATATTCCGCATGCTAATTACGTTGCCGATTGCCAAATTGCATTATCTCTTATAGTTTCCGAGATATGGACTATCGACACCTTGCAATATTGGCTCTGCTTCTAACTTGAGCCAGAATTGTAAAATGGTCTTATGAATTAGCGATTTCGCTCCAATTCACATTTCAAGTAATATTCGGCATGCTAATTACGTTGCCGATTGCCAAATTGCATTATCTCTTATAGTTTCCGAGATATGGACTATCGACACCTTGCAATATTGGCTCTGCTTCTAACTTGAGCCAGAATGGTAAAATGGTCTTATAAATTAGCGATTTCGCTCCAATTCACATTCCAAGTAATATTCGGCATGCTAATTACGTTGCCGATTGCCAAATTGCATTATCTCTTATAGTTTCCGAGATATGGACTATCGACACCTTGCAATATTGGCTCTGCTTCTAACTTGAGCCAGAATTGTAAAATGGTCTTATGAATTAGCGATTTCGCTCCAATTCACATTCCAAGTAATATTCGGCATGCTAATTACGTTGCCGATTGCCAAATTGCATTATCTCTTATAGTTTCCGAGATATGGACTATCGACATCTTGCAATATTGGCTCTGCTTCTAATATGGGCCAGAAATGTAAAATGGTCTTATGAATTAGCGATTTCGCTCCAATTCACATTCCAAGTAATATTCGGCATGCTAATTACGTTGCCGATTTGCAAATTGCTTTATCTCTTATAGTTTCCGAGATATGGACTATCGACATCTTGCAATATTGGCTCTGCTTCTAACTTGAGCCAGAATTGTAAAATGGTCTTATGAATTAGCGATTTCGCTCCAATTCACATTCAAAGTAATATTCGACATGCTAAATACGTTGCCGATTGCCAAATTGCATTATCTCTTATAGTTTCCGAGGTATAAACTATCGACACCTTGCAATATTGGCTCTGCTTCTAACTTGGGCCAGAAAGGTAAAATGGTATTATGAATTAGCGATTTCGCTCCAATTCACATTCCAAGTAATATTCGGCATGCTAATTACGTTGCCGATTGCCAAATTGCATTATCTCTTATAGTTTCCGAGATATGGACTATCGACACCTTGCAATATTGGCTCTGCTTCTAACTTGAGCCAGAATTGTAAAATGGTCTTATGAATTAGCGATTTCGCTCCAATTCACATTCCAAGTAATATTCGGCATGCTAATTACGTTGCCGATTGCCAAATTGCATTATCTCTTATAGTTTCCGAGATATGGACTATCGACATCTTGCAATATTGGCTCTGCTTCTAACTTGGGCCAGAAATGTAAAATGGTCTTATGAATTAGCGATTTCGCTCCAATTCACATTCCAAGTAATATTCGGCATGCTAATTACGTTGCCGATTGCCAAATTGGATTATCTCTTATAGTTTCCGAGATATGGACTATCGACACCTTGCAATATTGGCTCTGCTTCTAACTTGAGCCAGAATTGTAAAATGGTCTTATGAATTAGCGATTTCGCTCCAATTCACATTCCAAGTAATATTCGGCATGCTAATTACGTTGCCGATTGCCAAATTGCATTATCTCTTATAGTTTCCGAGATATGGACTATCGACATCTTGCAATATTGGCTCTGCTTCTAACTTGGGCCAGAAATGTAAAATGGTCTTATGAATTAGCGATTTCGCTCCAATTCACATTCCAAGTAATATTCGGCATGCTAATTACGTTGCCGATTTGCAAATTGCATTATCTCTTATAGTTTCCGAGATATGGACTATCGCCATCTTGCAATATTGGCTCTGCTTCTAACTTGAGCCAGAATTGTAAAATGGCCTTATGAATCAGCGATTTCGCTCCAATTCACATTCAAAGTAATATTCGACATGCTAAATACGTTGCCGATTGCCAAATTGCATTATCTCATATAGTTTCCGAGATATGGACTATCGACATCTTGCAATATTGGCTCTGCTTCTAACTTGAGCCAGAATTGTAAAACGGTCTTATGAATTAGCGATTTCGCTCCAATTCACATTCCAAGTAATATTCGGCATGCTAATTACGTTGCCGATTGCCAAATTGCATTATCTCTTATAGTTTCCGAGATATGGACTATCGACATCTTGCAATATTGGCTCTGCTTCTAACTTGGGCCAGAAATGTAAAATGGTCTTATTAATTAGCGATTTCGCTCCAATTCACATTCCAAGTAATATTCGGCATGCTAATTACGTTGCCGATTGCCAAATTGCATTATCTCTTATAGTTTCCGAGATATGGACTATCGACATCTTGCAATATTGGCTCTGCTTCTAACTTGAGCCAGAATTGTAAAATGGTCTTATGAATTAGCCATTTCGCTCCAATTCACATTCCAAGTAATATTCGGCATGCTAATTACATTGCCGGTTGCCAAATTGCATTATCTCTTATAGTTTCCGAGATATGGACTATCGACATCTTGCAATATTGGCTCTGCTTCTAACTTGAGCCAGAATTGTAAAATGGTCTTATGAATTAGCGATTTCGCTCCAATTCACATTCAAAGTAATATTCGACATGCCAAATACGTTGCCGATTGCCAAATTGCATTATCTCTTATAGTTTCCGAGATATGGACTATCGACATCTCACAATATTGGCTCTGCTTCTAACTTGAGCCAGAATGGTAAAATGGTCTTATGAATTAGCGATTTATCTCCAATTCACATTCCAAGTAATATTCGGCATGCTAATTACGTTGCCGATTGCCAAATTGCATTATCTCTTATAGTTTCCGAGATATGGACTATCGACATCTTGCAATATTGGCTCTGCTTCTAACTTGGGCCAGAAATGTAAAATGGTCTTATGAATTAGCGATTTCGCTCCAATTCACATTCCAAGTAATATTCGGCATGCTAATTACGTTGCCGATTGCCAAATTGCATTATCTCTTATAGTTTCGGAGATATGGACTATCGACATCTTGCAATATTGGCTCTGCTTCTAACTTGGGCCAGAAATGTAAAATGGTCTTATGAATTAGCGATTTCGCTCCAATTCACATTCCAAGTAATATTCGGCATGCTAATTACGTTGCCGATTGCCAAATTGGATTATCTCTTATAGTTTCCGAGATATGGACTATCGACACCTTGCAATATTGGCTCTGCTTCTAACTTGAGCCAGAATTGTAAAATGGTCTTATGAATTAGCGATTTCGCTCCAATTCACATTCCAAGTAATATTCGGCATGCTAATTACGTTGCCGATTGCCAAATTGCATTATCTCTTATAGTTTCCGAGATATGGACTATCGACATCTTGCAATATTGGCTCTGCTTCTAACTTGGGCCAGAAATGTAAAATGGTCTTATGAATTAGCGATTTCGCTCCAATTCACATTCCAAGTAATATTCGGCATGCTAATTACGTTGCCGATTTGCAAATTGCATTATCTCTTATAGTTTCCGAGATATGGACTATCGCCATCTTGCAATATTGGCTCTGCTTCTAACTTGAGCCAGAATTGTAAAATGGCCTTATGAATCAGCGATTTCGCTCCAATTCACATTCAAAGTAATATTCGACATGCTAAATACGTTGCCGATTGCCAAATTGCATTATCTCATATAGTTTCCGAGATATGGACTATCGACATCTTGCAATATTGGCTCTGCTTCTAACTTGAGCCAGAATTGTAAAACGGTCTTATGAATTAGCGATTTCGCTCCAATTCACATTCCAAGTAATATTCGGCATGCTAATTACGTTGCCGATTGCCAAATTGCATTATCTCTTATAGTTTCCGAGATATGGACTATCGACATCTTGCAATATTGGCTCTGCTTCTAACTTGGGCCAGAAATGTAAAATGGTCTTATTAATTAGCGATTTCGCTCCAATTCACATTCCAAGTAATATTCGGCATGCTAATTACGTTGCCGATTGCCAAATTGCATTATCTCTTATAGTTTCCGAGATATGGACTATCGACATCTTGCAATATTGGCTCTGCTTCTAACTTGAGCCAGAATTGTAAAATGGTCTTATGAATTAGCCATTTCGCTCCAATTCACATTCCAAGTAATATTCGGCATGCTAATTACATTGCCGATTGCCAAATTGCATTATCTCTTATAGTTTCCGAGATATGGACTATCGACATCTTGCAATATTGGCTCTGCTTCTAACTTGAGCCAGAATTGTAAAATGGTCTTATGAATTAGCGATTTCGCTCCAATTCACATTCAAAGTAATATTCGACATGCCAAATACGTTGCCGATTGCCAAATTGCATTATCTCTTATAGTTTCCGAGATATGGACTATCGACATCTCACAATATTGGCTCTGCTTCTAACTTGAGCCAGAATGGTAAAATGGTCTTATGAATTAGCGATTTAGCTCCAATTCACATTCCAAGTAATATTCGGCATGCTAATTACGTTGCCGATTGCCAAATTGCATTATCTCTTATAGTTTCCGAGATATGGACTATCGACATCTTGCAATATTGGCTCTGCTTCTAACTTGGGCCAGAAATGTAAAATGGTCTTATGAATTAGCGATTTCGCTCCAATTCACATTCCAAGTAATATTCGGCATGCTAATTACGTTGCCGATTGCCAAATTGCATTATCTCTTATAGTTTCGGAGATATGGACTATCGACATCTTGCAATATTGGCTCTGCTTCTAACTTGAGCCAGAATTGTCAAATGGTCTTATGAATTAGCGATTTCGCTCCAATTCACATTCCAAGTAATATTCGGCATGCTAATGACGTTGCCGATTGCCAAATTGCATTATCTTTTATAGTTTCCGAGATATGGACTATCGACATCTTGCAATATTGGCTCTGCTTCTAACTTGGGCCAGAAATGTAAAATGGTCTTATGAATTAGCGATTTCGCTCCAATTCATATTCCAAGTAATATTCGGCATGCTAATTACGTTGCTGATTGCCAAATTGCATTATCTCTTATAGTTTCCGAGATATGGACTATCGACATCTTGCAATATTGGCTCTGCTTCTAACTTGAGCCAGAATTGTAAAATGGTATTATGAATTAGCGATTTCGCTCCAATTCACATTCCAAGTAATATTCGGCATGCTAACTACGTTGCCGATTGCCAAATTGCATTATCTCTTATAGTTTCCGAGATATGGACTATCGACATCTTGCAATATTGGCTCTGATTCTAACTTGAGCTAGAATTGTAAAATGGTCTTATGAATTAGCGATTTCGCTCCAATTCACATTCCAAGTAATATTCGGCATGCTAATGACGTTGCCGATTGCCAAATTGCATTATCTTTTATAGTTTCCGAGATATGGACTATCGACATCTTGCAATATTGGCTCTGCTTCTAACTTGGGCCAGAAATGTAAAATGGTCTTATGAATTAGCGATTTCGCTCCAATTCACATTCCAAGTAATATTCGGCATGCTAATTTCGTTGCCGATTGCCAAATTGCATTATCTCTTATAGTTTCAGAGATATGGACTCTCGACATCTTGCAATATTGGCTCTGCTTCTAACTTGGGCCAGAAATGTAAAATGGTCTTATGAATTAGCGATTTCGCTCCAATTCACATTCCAAGTAATATTCGGCATGCTAACTACGTTGCCGATTGCCAAATTGCATTATCTCTTATAGTTTCCGAGATATGGACTATCGACATCTTGCAATATTGGCTCTGATTCTAACTTGAGCTAGAATTGTAAAATGGTCTTATGAATTAGCGATTTCGCTCCAATTCACATTCCAAGTAATATTCGGCATGCTAATTACATTGCCGATTTCCAATTTGCATTATCTCTTATAGCTTCCGAGATATGGACTATCGACATCTTGCAATATTGGCTCTGCTTCTAACTTGGGCCAGAAATGTAAAATGGTCTTATGAATTAGCGATTTCGCTCCAATTCACATTCCAAGTAATATTCGGCATGCTAATTACGTTGCCGATTGCCAAATTGCATTATCTCTTATAGTTTCCGAGATATGGACAATCGACATCTTGCAATTTTGGCTCTGCTTCTAACTCGGGACAGAAATGTAAAATGGTCTTATGAATTAGCGATTTCGCTCCAATTCACATTCCAAGTAATATTCGGCATGCTAATTACGTTGCCGATTGCCAAATTGCATTATCTCTTATAGTTTCCGAGATATGGACTATCGACATCTTGCAATATTGGCTCTGCTTCTAACTTGAGCCAGAATTGTAAAATGGTCTTATGAATTAGCGATTTCGCTCCAATTCACATTCCAAGTAATATTCGGCATGCTAATTACGTTGCCGTTTGCCAAATTGCATTATCTCTTATAGTTTCCGAGATATGGACTATCGACATCGTGCAATATTGGCTCTGCTTCTAACTTGGGCCAGAAATGTAAAATGGTCTTATGAATTAGCGATTTCGCTCCAATTCACATTCCAAGTAATATTCGGCATGCTAATTACGTTGCCGATTGCCAAATTGCATTATCTCTTATAGTTTCCGAGATATGGACTATCGACACCTTGCAATATTGGCTCTGCTTCTAACTTGAGCCAGAATTGTAAAATGGTCTTATGAATTAGCGATTTCGCTTCAATTCACATTCCAAGTAATATTCGGCATGCTAATTACGTTGCCGATTGCCAAATTGCATTATCTCTTATAGTTTCCGAGATATGGACTATCGACACCTTGCAATATTGGCTCTGCTTCTAACTTGAGCCAGAATTGTAAAATGGTCTTATGAATTAGTGATTTCGCTCCAATTCACATTCCAAGTAATATTCGGCATGACAATTACGTTGCCGATTGCCAAATTGCATTATCTCTTATAGTTTCCGAGATATGGACTATCGACATCTTGCAATATTGGCTCTGCTTCTAACTTGGGCCAGAAATGTAAAATGGTCTTATGAATTAGCGATTTCGCTCCAATTCACATTCCAAGTAATATTCGGCATGCTAATTACGTTGCCGATTGCCAAATTGCATTATCTCTTATAGTTTCCGAGATATGGACTTTCGATACCTTGCAATATTGGCTCCGCTTCGAACTTGAGCCAGAATTGTAAAATGGTCTTATGAATTAGCGATTTCGCTCCAATTCACATTCCAAGTAATATTCGGCATGCTAATTACGTTGCCGATTGCCAAATTGCATTATCTCTTATAGTTTCCGAGATATGGACTATCGACATCTTGCAATATTGGCTCTGCTTTTACCTTGGGCCAGAAATGTAAAATGGTCTTATGAATTAGCGATTTCGCTCCAGTTCACATTCCAAGTAATATTCGGCATGCTAATTACGTTGCCGATTTGCAAATTGCATTATCTCTTATAGTTTCCGAGATATGGACTATCGACATCTTGCAATATTGGCTCTGCTTCTAACTTGAGCCAGAATTGTAAAATGGTCTTATGAATTAGCGATTTCGCTCCAATTCACATTCAAAGTAATATTCGACATGCTAAATACGTTGCCGATTGCCAAATTGCATTATCTCTTATAGTTTCCGAGATATGGACTATCGACATCTTGCAATATTGGCTCTGCTTCTAACTTGGGCCAGAAATGTAAAATGGTCTTATGAATTAGCGATTTCGCTCCAATTCACATTCCAAGTAATATTCGGCGTGCTAATTACGTTGCCGATTGCCAAATTGCATTATCTCTTATAGTTTCCGAGATATGGACTACCGACACCTTGCAATATTGGCTCTGCTTCCAACTTGAGCCAGAATTGTAAAATGGTCTTATGAATTAGCGATTTCGCTCCAATTCACATGCCAAGTAATATTCGGCATGCTAATTACGTTGCCGATTGCCAAATTGCATTATCTCTTATAGTTTCCGAGATATGGACTATCGACATCTTGCAATATTGGCTCTGCTTCTAACTTGGGCCAGAAATGTAAAATGATCTTATGAATTAGCGATTTCGCTCCAATTCACATTCCAAGTAATATCCGGCATGCTAATTACGTTGCCGATTGCCAAATTGCATTATCTCTTATAGTTTCCGAGATATGGACTATCGACATCTTGCAATATTGGCTCTGCTTCTAACTTGAGCCAGAATTGTCAAATGGTCTTATGAATTAGCGATTTCGCTCCAATTCACATTCAAAGTAATATTCGACATGCTAAATACGTTGTCGATTGCCAAATTGCATTATCTCTTATAGTTTCCGATATATGGACTATCGACATCTTGCAATATTGGCTCTGCTTCTAACTTGGGCCAGAAATGTAAAATGATCTTATGAATTAGCTCCAATTCACATTCCAAGTAATATCCGGCATGCTAATTACGTTGCCGATTGCCAAATTGCATTATCTCTTATAGTTTCCGAGATATGGACTATCGACATCTTGCAATAATGGCTCTGCTTCTAACTTGAGCCAGAATTGTCAAATGGTCTTATGAATTAGCGATTTCGCTCCAATTCACATTCCAAGTAATATTCGGCATGCTAATTACATTGCCGGTTGCCAAATTGCATTATCTCTTATAGTTTCCGAGATATGGACTATCGACATCTTGCAATATTGGCTCTGCTTCTAACTTGAGCCAGAATTGTAAAATGGTCTTATGAATTAGCGATTTCGCTCCAATTCACATTCAAAGTAATATTCGACATGCTAAATACGTTGCCGATTGCCAAATTGCATTATCTCTTATAGTTTCCGAGATATGGACTATCGACATCTTGCAATATTGGCTCTGCTTCTAACTTGGGCCAGAAATGTAAAATGATCTTATGAATTAGCGATTTCGCTCCAATTCACATTCCAAGTAATATCCGGCATGCTAATTACGTTGCCGATTGCCAAATTGCATTATCTCTTATAGTTTCCGAGATATGGACTATCGACATATTGCAATATTGGCTCTGCTTCTAACTTGAGCCAGAATTGTAAAATGGTCTTATGAATTAGCGATTTCGCTCCATTTCACATTCCAAGTAATATTCGACATGCTAATTACGTTGCCGATTGCCAAATTGCATTATCTCTTATAGTTTCCGAGATATGGACTATCGACTTCTTGCAATATTGGCTCTGCATCTAATTTGGGCCAGAATTGTAAAATGGTCTTATGAATTAGCGATTTCGTTGTAATTCACATTCCAAGTAATATTCGGCATGATAATTGCGTTGCCGATTGCCAAGTTGCATTATCTCTTATAGTTTCCGAGATATGGACTATCGACTTCTTGCAATATTGGCTCTGCTTCTAACTTGGGCTAGAAATGTAAAATGGTCTTATGAATTAGCGATTTCGCTCCAATTCACATTCCAAGTAATATTCGACATGCTAATTACGTTGCCGATTGCCAAATTGCATTATCTCTTATAGTTTCCGAGATATAGACTATCGACATTTTACAATACTGGCTCTGCTTCTAACTTGGGTCAAAATTGTAAAATGGTCTTATGAATTAGCGATTTAGCTCCAATTCACATTCCAAGTAATATTCGGCATGCTAATTACGTTGCCGATTGCCAAATTGCACTATCTCTTATAGTTTCCGAGATATGGACTAACGACATCTTGCAATATTGGCTCTGCTTCTAACTTGGGCCCGAAATGTAAAATGGTCTTATGAATTAGCGATTTCGTTGTAATTCACATTCCAAGTAATATTCGGCATGCTAATTACGTTGCCGATTGCCAAATTGCATTATCTCTTATAGTTTCCGAGATATGGACTATCGACATCTTGCAATATTGTCTCTGGTTCTAACTTGGGCCAGAAATGTAAAATGGTCTTATGAATTAGCGATTTCGCTCCAATTCACATTCCAAGTAATATTCGGCATGCTAATTACGTTGCCGATTGCCAAATTGCATTATCTCTTATAGTTTCCGAGATATGGACTATCGACATCTTGCAATATTGGCTCTGCTTCTAACTTGGGCCAGAAATGTAAAATGGTCTTATGAATTAGCGATTTCGCTCCAATTCACATTCCAAGTAATATTCGGCATGCTAATTACGTTGCCGATTGCCAAATAGCATTATCTCTTATAGTTTCCGAGACATGGACTATCGACATCTTGCAATATTGGCTCTGCTTCTAACTTGAGCCAGAATTGTAAAATGGTCTTATGAATTAGCGATTTCGCTCCAATTCACATTCCAAGTAATATTCGGCATGGTAATTACGTTGCCGATTGCCAAATTGCATTATCCCTTATAGTTTCCGAGATATGGGCTATCGACATCTTGCAATATTGGCTCTACTTCTAACTTGGGCCAGAAATGTAAAATGGTCTTATGAATTAGCGATTTCGCTCCAATTCACATTCCAAGTAATATTCGGCAAGCTAATTACGTTGCCGATTGCTAATTAGCATTATCTCTTATAGTTTCCGAGATATGGACTATCGACATCTTGCAATATTGGCTCTGCTTCTAACTTGAGCCAGAATTGTAAAATAGTCTTATGAATTAGCGATTTCGCTCCAATTCACATTCCAAGTAATATTCGGCATGCTAATTACGTTGCCGATTGCCAAGTTGCATTATCTCTTATAGTTTCCGAGATATGGACTATCGACATCTTGCAATATTGGCTCTGCTTCTAACTTGGGCCAGAAATGTAAAATGGTCTTATGAATTAGCGATTTCGCTCCAATTCACATTCCAAGTAATATTCGGCATGCTAATTACGTTGCCGATTGCCAAATAGCATTATCTCTTATAGTTTCCGAGACATGGACTATCGACATCTTGCAATATTGGCTCTGCTTCTAACTTGAGCCAGAATTGTAAAATGGTCTTATGAATTAGCGATTTCGCTCCAATTCACATTCCAAGTAATATTCGGCATGCTAATTACGTTGCCGATTGCCAAATTGCATTATCCCTTATAGTTTCCGAGATATGGACTATCGACATCTTGCAATATTGGCTCTATTTCTAACTTGGGCCAGAAATGTAAAATGGTCTTATGAATTAGCGATTTCGCTCCAATTCACATTCCAAGTAATATTCGGCAAGCTAATTACGTTGACGATTGCCAAATAGCATTATCTCTTATAGTTTCCGAGATATGGACTATCGACATCTTGCAATATTGGCTCTGCTTCTAACTTGGGCCAGAAATGTAAAATGGTCTTATGAATTAGCGATTTCGCTCCAATTCACATTCCAAGTAATATTCGGCATGCTAATTACGTTGCCGATTGCCAAGTTGCATTATCTCTTATAGTTTCCAAGATATAGACTATCGACATCTTGCAATATTGGCTCTGCTTCTAACTTGGGCCAGAAATGTAAAATGGTCTTATGAATTAGCGATTTCGTTGTAATTCACATTCCAAGTAATATTCGGCATGCTAATTACATTGCCGATTGCCAAATTCCATTATCTCTTATAGTTTCCGAGATATGGACTATCGACATCTTGCAATATTGGCTCTGCTTCTAACTTGGGCCAGAAATGTAAAATGGTCTTATGAATTAGCGATTTCGCTCCAATTCACATTCCAAGTAATATTCGGCATGCTAATTACGTTGCCGATTGCCAAATTGCATTATCTCTTATAGTTTCCGAGATATGGACTATCGACATCTTGCAATATTGGCTCTGCTTCTAACTTGGGCCAGAAATGTAAAATGGTCTTATGAATTAGCGATTTCACTCCAATTCACATTCCAAGTAATATTCGGCATGCTAATTACGTTGCCGATTTGCAAATTGCATTATCTCTTATAGTTTCCGAGATATGGACTATCGACATCTTGCAATATTGGCTCTGCTTCTAACTTGAGCCAGAATTGTAAAATGGTCTTATGAATTAGCGATTTCGCTCCAATTCACATTCAAAGTAATATTCGACATGCTAATTACGTTGCCGATTTGCAAATTGCATTATCTCTTATAGTTTCCGAGATATGGACTATCGACATCTTGCAATATTGGCTCTGCTTCTAACTTGAGCCAGAATTGTAAAATGGTCTTATGAATTAGCGATTTCGCTCCAATTCACATTCAAAGTAATATTCGACATGCTAAATACGTTGCCGATTGCCAAATTGCATTATCTCTTATAGTTTCCGAGATATGGACTATCGACATCTTGCAATATTGGCTCTGCTTCTAACTTGAGCCAGAATTGTAAAATGGTCTTATGAATAAGCGATTTCGCTCCAATTCACATTCCAAGTAATATTCGGCATGCTAATTACGTTGCCGATTGCCAAATTGCATTATCTCTTATAGTTTCCGAGATATGGACTATCGACATCTTGCAATATTGGCTCTGCTTCTAACTTGGGCCAGAAATGTAAAATGGTCTTATGAATTAGCGATTTCGCTCCAATTCACATTCCAAGTAATATTCGGCATGCTAATTACGTTGCCGATTGCCAAATAGCATTATCTCTTATAGTTTCCGAGACATGGACTATCGACATCTTGCAATATTGGCTCTGCTTCTAACTTGAGCCAGAATTGTAAAATGGTCTTATGAATTAGCGATTTCGCTCCAATTCACATTCCAAGTAATATTCGGCATGGTAATTACGTTGCCGATTGCCAAATTGCATTATCCCTTATAGTTTCCGAGATATGGGCTATCGACATCTTGCAATATTGGCTCTGCTTCTAACTTGAGCCAGAATTGTAAAATGGTCTTATGAATTAGCGATTTCGCTCCAATTCACATTCAAAGTAATATTCGACATGCTAAATACGTTGCCGATTGCCAAATTGCATTATCTCTTATAGTTTCCGAGATATGGACTATCGACATCTTGCAATATTGGCTCTGCTTCTAACTTGAGCCAGAATTGTAAAATGGTCTTATGAATAAGCGATTTCGCTCCAATTCACATTCCAAGTAATATTCGGCATGCTAATTACGTTGCCGATTGCCAAATTGCATTATCTCTTATAGTTTCCGAGATATGGACTATCGACATCTTGCAATATTGGCTCTGCTTCTAACTTGGGCCAGAAATGTAAAATGGTCTTATGAATTAGCGATTTCACTCCAATTCACATTCCAAGTAATATTCGGCATGCTAATTACGTTGCCGATTTGCAAATTGCATTATCTCTTATAGTTTCCGAGATATGGACTATCGACATCTTGCAATATTGGCTCTGCTTCTAACTTGAGCCAGAATTGTAAAATGGTCTTATGAATTAGCGATTTCGCTCCAATTCACATTCAAAGTAATATTCGACATGCTAATTACGTTGCCGATTTGCAAATTGCATTATCTCTTATAGTTTCCGAGATATGGACTATCGACATCTTGCAATATTGGCTCTGCTTCTAACTTGAGCCAGAATTGTAAAATGGTCTTATGAATTAGCGATTTCGCTCCAATTCACATTCAAAGTAATATTCGACATGCTAAATACGTTGCCGATTGCCAAATTGCATTATCTCTTATAGTTTCCGAGATATGGACTATCGACATCTTGCAATATTGGCTCTGCTTCTAACTTGAGCCAGAATTGTAAAATGGTCTTATGAATAAGCGATTTCGCTCCAATTCACATTCCAAGTAATATTCGGCATGCTAATTACGTTGCCGATTGCCAAATTGCATTATCTCTTATAGTTTCCGAGATATGGACTATCGACATCTTGCAATATTGGCTCTGCTTCTAACTTGGGCCAGAAATGTAAAATGGTCTTATGAATTAGCGATTTCGCTCCAATTCACATTCCAAGTAATATTCGGCATGCTAATTACGTTGCCGATTGCCAAATAGCATTATCTCTTATAGTTTCCGAGACATGGACTATCGACATCTTGCAATATTGGCTCTGCTTCTAACTTGAGCCAGAATTGTAAAATGGTCTTATGAATTAGCGATTTCGCTCCAATTCACACTCCAAGTAATATTCGGCATGGTAATTACGTTGCCGATTGCCAAATTGCATTATCCCTTATAGTTTCCGAGATATGGGCTATCGACATCTTGCAATATTGGCTCTACTTCTAACTTGGGCCAGAAATGTAAAATGGTCTTATGAATTAGCGATTTCGCTCCAATTCACATTCCAAGTAATATTCGGCAAGCTAATTACGTTGCCGATTGCCAATTAGCATTATCTCTTATAGTTTCCGAGATATGGACTATCGACATCTTGCAATATTGGCTCTGCTTCTAACTTGAGCCAGAATTGTAAAATAGTCTTATGAATTAGCGATTTCGCTCCAATTCACATTCCAAGTAATATTCGGCATGCTAATTACGTTGCCGATTGCCAAGTTGCATTATCTCTTATAGTTTCCGAGATATGGACTATCGACATCTTGCAATATTGGCTCTGCTTCTAACTTGGGCCAGAAATGTAAAATGGTCTTATGAATTAGCGATTTCGCTCCAATTCACATTCCAAGTAATATTCGGCATGCTAATTACGTTGCCGATTGCCAAATTGCATTATCCCTTATAGTTTCCGAGATATGGACTATCGACATCTTGCAATATTGGCTCTACTTCTAACTTGGGCCAGAAATGTAAAATGGTCTTATGAATTAGCGATTTCGCTCCAATTCACATTCCAAGTAATATTCGGCAAGCTAATTACGTTGACGATTGCCAAATAGCATTATCTCTTATAGTTTCCGAGATATGGACTATCGACATCTTGCAATATTGGCTCTGCTTCTAACTTGGGCCAGAAATGTAAAATGGTCTTATGAATTAGCGATTTCGCTCCAATTCACATTCCAAGTAATATTCGGCATGCTAATTACGTTGCCGATTGCCAAGTTGCATTATCTCTTATAGTTTCCAAGATATAGACTATCGACATCTTGCAATATTGGCTCTGCTTCTAACTTGGGCCAGAAATGTAAAATGGTCTTATGAATTAGCGATTTCGTTGTAATTCACATTCCAAGTAATATTCGGCATGCTAATTACATTGCCGATTGCCAAATTCCATTATCTCTTATAGTTTCCGAGATATGGACTATCGACATCTTGCAATATTGGCTCTGCTTCTAACTTGGGCCAGAAATGTAAAATGGTCTTATGAATTAGCGATTTCGCTCCAATTCACATTCCAAGTAATATTCGGCATGCTAATTACGTTGCCGATTGCCAAATTGCATTATCTCTTATAGTTTCCGAGATATGGACTATCGACATCTTGCAATATTGGCTCTGCTTCTAACTTGGGCCAGAAATGTAAAATGGTCTTATGAATTAGCGATTTCACTCCAATTCACATTCCAAGTAATATTCGGCATGCTAATTACGTTGCCGATTTGCAAATTGCATTATCTCTTATAGTTTCCGAGATATGGACTATCGACATCTTGCAATATTGGCTCTGCTTCTAACTTGAGCCAGAATTGTAAAATGGTCTTATGAATTAGCGATTTCGCTCCAATTCACATTCAAAGTAATATTCGACATGCTAATTACGTTGCCGATTTGCAAATTGCATTATCTCTTATAGTTTCCGAGATATGGACTATCGACATCTTGCAATATTGGCTCTGCTTCTAACTTGAGCCAGAATTGTAAAATGGTCTTATGAATTAGCGATTTCGCTCCAATTCACATTCAAAGTAATATTCGACATGCTAAATACGTTGCCGATTGCCAAATTGCATTATCTCTTATAGTTTCCGAGATATGGACTATCGACATCTTGCAATATTGGCTCTGCTTCTAACTTGAGCCAGAATTGTAAAATGGTCTTATGAATAAGCGATTTCGCTCCAATTCACATTCCAAGTAATATTCGGCATGCTAATTACGTTGCCGATTGCCAAATTGCATTATCTCTTATAGTTTCCGAGATATGGACTATCGACATCTTGCAATATTGGCTCTGCTTCTAACTTGGGCCAGAAATGTAAAATGGTCTTATGAATTAGCGATTTCGCTCCAATTCACATTCCAAGTAATATTCGGCATGCTAATTACGTTGCCGATTGCCAAATTGCATTATCTCTTATAGTTTCCGAGATATGGACTATCGACATCTTGCAATATTGGCTCTGCTTCTAACTTGAGCCAGAATTCCAAAATGGTCTTATGAATTAGCGATTTCGCTCCAATTCACATTCCAGGTAATATTCGGCATGCTAATTACGTTGCCGATTGCCAAATTGCATTATCTCTTATAGTTTCCGAGATATGGACTATCGACATCTTGCAATATTGGCTCTGCTTCTAACTTGAGCCAGAATTGTAAAATAGTCTTATGAATTAGCGATTTCGCTCCAATTCACATTCAAAGTAATATTCGACATGCTAAATACGTTGCCGATTGCCAAATTGCATTATCTCTTATAGTTTCCGAGATATGGACTATCGACATCTTGCAATATTGGCTCTGCTTCTAACTTGAGCCAGAATGGTAAAATGGTCTTATGAATTAGCGATTTCGCTCCAATTCACATTCCAAGTAATATTCGGCATGCTAATTACGTTGCCGAATGCCAAATTGCATTATCTCTTATAGTTTCCGAGATATGGACTATCGACATCTTGCAATATTGGCTCTGCTTCTAACTTGAGCCAGAATTGTCAAATGGTCTTATGAATTAGCGATTTCGCTCCAATTCACATTCCAAGTAATATTCGGCATGCTAATTACGTTGCCGATTGCCAAATTGCATTATCTCTTATAGTTTCCGAGATATGGACTATCGAGATCTTGCAATATTGGCTCTGCTTCTAACTTGAGCCAGAATTGTAAAATGGTCTTATGAATTAGCGATTTCGCTCCAATTCACATTCAAAGTAATATTCGACATGCTAAATACGTTGCCGATTGCCAAATTGCATTATCTCTTATAGTTTCCGAGATATGGACTATCGACATCTTGCAATATTGGCTCTGCTTCTAACTTGGGATAGAAATGTAAAATGATCTTATGAATTAGCGATTTCGCTCCAATTCACATTCCAAGTAATATCCGGCATGCTAATTACGTTGCCGATTGCCAAATTGCATTATCTCTTATAGTTTCCGAGATATGGACTATCGACATATTGCAATATTGGCTCTGCTTCTAACTTGAGCCAGAATTGTAAAATGGTCTTATGAATTAGCGATTTCGCTCCATTTCACATTCCAAGTAATATTCGACATGCTAATTACGTTGCCGATTGCCAAATTGCATTATCTCTTATAGTTTCCGAGATATGGACTATCGACTTCTTGCAATATTGGCTCTGAATCTAATTTGGGCCAGAATTGTAAAATGGTCTTATGAATTAGCGATTTCGTTGTAATTCACATTCCAAGTAATATTCGGCATGCTAATTACGTTGCCGATTGCCAAATTGCATTATCTCTTATAGTTTCCGAGATATGGACTATCGACTTCTTGCAATATTGGCTCTGAATCTAATTTGGGCCAGAATTGTAAAATGGTCTTATGAATTAGCGATTTCGTTGTAATTCACATTCCAAGTAATATTCGGCATGCTAATTACGTTGCCGATTGCCAAATTGCATTATCTCTTATAGTTTCCGAGATATGGACTATCGACATCTTGCAATATTGGCTCTGGTTCTAACTTGGGCCAGAAATGTAAAATAGTCTTATGAATTAGCGATTTCGCTCCAATTCACATTCCAAGTAATATTCGGCATGCTAATTACGTTGCCGATTGCCAAATTGCATTATCTCTTATAGTTTCCGAGATATGGACTATCGACATCTTGCAATATTGGCTCTGCTTCTAACTTGGGCCAGAAATGTAAAATGGTCTTATGAATTAGCGATTTCGCTCCAATTCACATTCCAAGTACTATTCGGCATGCTAATTACGTTGCCGATTGCCAAATTGCATTATCTCTTATAGTTTCCGAGATATGGACTATCGACATCTTGCAATATTGGCTCTGCTTCTAGCTTGGGCCAGAAATGTAAAATGGTCTTATGAATTAGCGATTTCGCTCCAATTCACATTCCAAGTAATATTCGGCATGCTAATTACGTTGCCGATTGCCAAATTGCATTATCTCTTATAGTTTCCGAGATATGGACTATCGACATCTTGCAATATTGGCTCTGCTTCTAACTTGGGCCAGAAATGTAAAATGGTCTAATGAACTAGCGATTTCGCTCCAATTCTCATTCCAAGTAATATTCGGCATGCTAATTACGTTGCCGATTGCCAAATTGCATTATCTCTTATAGTTTCCGAGATATGGACTATCGACATCTTGCAATATTGGCTCTGCTTCTAACTTGGGCCAGAAATGTAAAATGGTCTTATGAACTAGCGATTTCTCTCCAATTCTCATTCCAAGTAATATTCGGCATGCTAATTACGTTGCCGATTGCCAAATTGCATTATCTCTTATAGTTTCCGAGATATGGACTATCGACATCTTGCAATATTGGCTCTGCTTCTAACTTGAGCCAGAATTGTAAAATGGTCTTATGAATTAGCGATTTCGCTCCAATTCACATTCCAAGTAATATTCGGCATGCTAATTACGTTGCCGATTGCCAAATTGCATTATCTCTTATAGTTTCCGAGATATGGACTATCGACATCTTGCAATATTGGCTCTGCTTCTAACTTGGGCCAGAAATGTAAAATGGTCTTATGAATTAGCGATTTCGCTCCAATTCACATTCCAAGTAATATTCGGCATGCTAATTACATTGCCGATTGCCAAATTGCATTATCTCTTATAGTTTCCGAGATATGGACTATCGACATCTTGCAATATTGGCTCTGCTTCTAACTTGAGCCAGAATTCTAAAATGGTCTTATGAATTAGCGATTTCGCTCCAATTCACATTCGAAGTAATATTCGGCATGCTAATTACGTTGCCGATTGCCAAATGGCATTATCTCTTATAACTTCCGAGATATGGACTATCGACATCTTGCAATATTGGCTCTGCTTCTAACTTGAGAGAGAATTGTAAAATGGTCTTATGAATTAGCGATATCGCTCCAATTCACATTCCAAGTAATATTCGGCATGCTAATTACGTTGCCGATTGCCAAATTGCATTATCTCTTATAGTTTCCGAGATATGGACTATCGACCTCTTGCAATATTGGCTCTGCTTCTAACTTGAGCCAGAATTGTAAAATGGTCTTATGAATTAGCGATTTCGCTCCAATTCACATTCCAAGTAATATTCGGCATGCTAATTACGTTGCCGATTGCCAAATTGCATTATCTCTTATAGTTTCCGAGATATGGACTATCGACATCTTGCAATATTGGCTCTGCTTCTAACTTGGGCCAGAAATGTAAAATGGTCTTATGATTAGCGATTTCGTTGTAATTCACATTCCAAGTAATATTCGGCATGCTAATTACGTTGCCGATTGCCAAATTGCATTATCTCTTATAGTGTCCGAGATATGGACTATCGACATCTTGCAATATTGGCTCTGCTTCTAACTTGGGCCAGAAATGTAAAATGGTCTTATGAATTAGCGATTTCGCTCCAATTCACATTCCAAGTAATATTCGGCATGCTAATTACGTTGCCGATTGCCAAATTACATTATCTCTTATAGTTTCCGAGATATGGACTATCGACATCTTGCAATATTGGCTCTGCTTCTAACTTGGGCCAGAAATGTAAAATGGTCTTATGAATTAGCGATTTCGCTCCAATTCACATTCCAAGTAATATTCGGCATGCTAATTACGTTGCCGATTGCCAAATTGCATTATCTCTTATAGTTTCCGAGATATGGACTATCGACATCTTGCAATATTGGATCTGCTTCTAACTTGGGCCAGAAATGTAAAATGGTCTTAAGAATTAGCGATTTCGTTGTAATTCACATTCCAAGTAATATTCGGCATGCTAATTACGTTGCCGATTGCCAAATTGCATTATCTCTTATAGTTTCCGAGATATGGACTATCGACATCTTGCAATATTGGCTCTGCTTCTAACTTGGGCCAGAAATGTAAAATGGTCTTATGAATTAGCGATTTCGCTCCAATTCACATTCCAAGTAATATTCGGCATGCTAATTACGTTGCCGATTGCCAAATTGCATTATCTCTTATAGTTTCCGAGATATGGACTATCGACATCTTGCAATATTGGCTCTGCTTCTAGCTTGGACCAGAAATGTAAAATGGTCTTATGAATTAGCGATTTCGCTCCAATTCACATTCCAAGTAATATTCGGCATGCTAATTACGTTGCCGATTGCCAAATTGCATTATCTCTTATAGTTTCCGAGATATGGACTATCGACATCTTGCAATATTGGCTCTGCTTCTAACTTGGACCAGAAATGTAAAATGGTCTTATGAATTAGCAATTTCGCTCCAATTCACATTCCAAGTAATATTCGGCATGCTAATTACGTTGCCGATTGCCAAATTGCATTATCTCTTATAGTTTCCGAGATATGGACTATCGACATCTTGCAATATTGGCTCTGCTTCTAACTTGGGCCAGAAATGTAAAATGGTCTTATGAACTAGCGATTTCGCTCCAATTCTCATTCCAAGTAATATTCGGCATGCTAATTACGTTGCCGATTGCCAAATTGCATTATCTCTTATAGTTTCCGAGATATGGACTATCGACATCTTGCAATATTGGCTCTGCTTCTAACTTGAGCCAGAATTGTAAAATGGTCTTATGAATTAGCGATTTCGCTCCAATTCACATTCCAAGTAATATTCGGCATGCTAATTACGTTGCCGATTGCCAAATTGCATTATCTCTTATAGTTTCCGAGATATGGACTATCGACATCTTGCAATATTGGCTCTGCTTCTAACTTGGGCCAGAAATGTAAAATGGTCTTATGAATTAGCGATTTCGCTCCAATTCACATTCCAAGTAATATTCGGCATGCTAATTACGTTGCCGATTGCCAAATTGCATTATCTCTTATAGTTTCCGAGATATGGACTATCGACATCTTGCAATATTGGCTCTGCTTCTAACTTGAGCCAGAATTCTAAAATGGTCTTATGAATTAGCGATTTCGCTCCAATTCACATTCGAAGTAATATTCGGCATGCTAATTACGTTGCCGATTGCCAAATGGCATTATCTCTTATAACTTCCGAGATATGGACTATCGACATCTTGCAATATTGGCTCTGCTTCTAACTTGAGCCAGAATTGTAAAATGGTCTTATGAATTAGCGATATTGCTCCAATTCACATTCCAAGTAATATTCGGCATGCTAATTACGTTGCCGATTGCCAAATTCCATTATCTCTTATAGTTTCCGAGATATGGACTATCGACCTCTTGCAATATTGGCTCTGCTTCTAACTTGGGCCAGAAATGTAAAATGGTCTTATGAATTAGCGATTTCGCTCCAATTCACATTCCAAGTAATATTCGGCATGCTAATTACGTTGCCGATTGCCAAATTGCATTATCTCTTATAGTTTCCGAGATATGGACTATCGACATCTTGCAATATTGGCTCTGCTTCTAACTTGGGCCAGAAATGTAAAATGGTCTTATGAATTAGCGATTTCGCTCCAATTCACATTCCAAGTAATATTCGGCATGCTAATTACGTTGCCGATTGCCAAATTGCATTATCTCTTATAGTTTCCGAGATATGGACTATCGACATCTTGCAATATTGGCTCTGCTTCTAGCTTGGACCAGAAATGTAAAATGGTCTTATGAATTAGCGATTTCGCTCCAATTCACATTCCAAGTAATATTCGGCATGCTAATTACGTTGCCGATTGCCAAATTGCATTATCTCTTATAGTTTCCGAGATATGGACTATCGACATCTTGCAATATTGGCTCTGCTTCTAACTTGGACCAGAAATGTAAAATGGTCTTATGAATTAGCAATTTCGCTCCAATTCACATTCCAAGTAATATTCGGCATGCTAATTACGTTGCCGATTGCCAAATTGCATTATCTCTTATAGTTTCCGAGATATGGACTATCGACATCTTGCAATATTGGCTCTGCTTCTAACTTGGGCCAGAAATGTAAAATGGTCTTATGAACTAGCGATTTCGCTCCAATTCTCATTCCAAGTAATATTCGGCATGCTAATTACGTTGCCGATTGCCAAATTGCATTATCTCTTATAGTTTCCGAGATATGGACTATCGACATCTTGCAATATTGGCTCTGCTTCTAACTTGAGCCAGAATTGTAAAATGGTCTTATGAATTAGCGATTTCGCTCCAATTCACATTCCAAGTAATATTCGGCATGCTAATTACGTTGCCGATTGCCAAATTGCATTATCTCTTATAGTTTCCGAGATATGGACTATCGACATCTTGCAATATTGGATCTGCTTCTAACTTGGGCCAGAAATGTAAAATGGTCTTAAGAATTAGCGATTTCGTTGTAATTCACATTCCAAGTAATATTCGGCATGCTAATTACGTTGCCGATTGCCAAATTGCATTATCTCTTATAGTTTCCGAGATATGGACTATCGACATCTTGCAATATTGGCTCTGCTTCTAACTTGGGCCAGAAATGTAAAATGGTCTTATGAATTAGCGATTTCGCTCCAATTCACATTCCAAGTAATATTCGGCATGCTAATTACGTTGCCGATTGCCAAATTGCATTATCTCTTATAGTTTCCGAGATATGGACTATCGACATCTTGCAATATTGGCTCTGCTTCTAGCTTGGACCAGAAATGTAAAATGGTCTTATGAATTAGCGATTTCGCTCCAATTCACATTCCAAGTAATATTCGGCATGCTAATTACGTTGCCGATTGCCAAATTGCATTATCTCTTATAGTTTCCGTGATATGGACTATCGACATCTTGCAATATTGGATCTGCTTCTAACTTGGGCCAGAAATGTAAAATGGTCTTAAGAATTAGCGATTTCGTTGTAATTCACATTCCAAGTAATATTCGGCATGCTAATTACGTTGCCGATTGCCAAATTGCATTATCTCTTATAGTTTCCGAGATATGGACTATCGACATCTTGCAATATTGGATCTGCTTCTAACTTGGGCCAGAAATGTAAAATGGTCTTATGAATTAGCGATTTCGCTCCAATTCACATTCCAAGTAATATTCGGCATGCTAATTACGTTGCCGATTGCCAAATTGCATTATCTCTTATAGTTTCCGAGATATGGACTATCGACATCTTGCAATATTGGCTCTGCTTCTAACTTGGACCAGAAATGTAAAATGGTCTTATGAATTAGCAATTTCGCTCCAATTCACATTCCAAGTAATATTCGGCATGCTAATTACGTTGCCGATTGCCAAATTGCATTATCTCTTATAGTTTCCGAGATATGGACTATCGACATCTTGCAATATTGGCTCTGCTTCTAACTTGGGCCAGAAATGTAAAATGGTCTTATGAACTAGCGATTTCGCTCCAATTCTCATTCCAAGTAATATTCGGCATGCTAATTACGTTGCCGATTGCCAAATTGCATTATCTCTTATAGTTTCCGAGATATGGACTATCGACATCTTGCAATATTGGCTCTGCTTCTAACTTGAGCCAGAATTGTAAAATGGTCTTATGAATTAGCGATTTCGCTCCAATTCACATTCCAAGTAATATTCGGCATGCTAATTACGTTGCCGATTGCCAAATTGCATTATCTCTTATAGTTTCCGAGATATGGACTATCGACATCTTGCAATATTGGCTCTGCTTCTAACTTGGGCCAGAAATGTAAAATGGTCTTATGAATTAGCGATTTCGCTCCAATTCACATTCCAAGTAATATTCGGCATGCTAATTACGTTGCCGATTGCCAAATTGCATTATCTCTTATAGTTTCCGAGATATGGACTATCGACATCTTGCAATATTGGCTCTGCTTCTAACTTGAGCCAGAATTCTAAAATGGTCTTATGAATTAGCGATTTCGCTCCAATTCACATTCGAAGTAATATTCGGCATGCTAATTACGTTGCCGATTGCCAAATGGCATTATCTCTTATAACTTCCGAGATATGGACTATCGACATCTTGCAATATTGGCTCTGCTTCTAACTTGAGCCAGAATTGTAAAATGGTCTTATGAATTAGCGATATTGCTCCAATTCACATTCCAAGTAATATTCGGCATGCTAATTACGTTGCCGATTGCCAAATTGCATTATCTCTTATAGTTTCCGAGATATGGACTATCGACCTCTTGCAATATTGGCTCTGCTTCTAACTTGAGCCAGAATTGTAAAATGGTCTTATGAATTAGCGATTTCGCTCCAATTCACATTCCAAGTAATATTCGGCATGCTAATTACGTTGCCGATTGCCAAATTGCATTATCTCTTATAGTTTCCGAGATATGGACTATCGACATCTTGCAATATTGGCTCTGCTTCTAACTTGGGCCAGAAATGTAAAATGGTCTTATGATTAGCGATTTCGTTGTAATTCACATTCCAAGTACTATTCGGCATGCTAATTCGTTGCCGATTGCCAAATTGCATTATCTCTTATAGTGTCCGAGATATGGACTATCGACATCTTGCAATATTGGCTCTGCTTCTAACTTGGGCCAGAAATGTAAAATGGTCTTATGAATTAGCGATTTCGCTCCAATTCACATTCCAAGTAATATTCGGCATGCTAATTACGTTGCCGATTGCCAAATAGCATTATCTCTTATAGTTTCCGAGACATGGACTATCGACATCTTGCAATATTGGCTCTGCTTCTAACTTGAGCCAGAATTGTAAAATGGTCTTATGAATTAGCGATTTCGCTCCAATTCACATTCCAAGTAATATTCGGCATGCTAATTACGTTGCCGATTGCCAAATTGCATTATCCCTTATAGTTTCCGAGATATGGACTATCGACATCTTGCAATATTGGCTCTGCTTCTAACTTGAGCCAGAAATGTAAAATGGTCTTATGAATTAGCGATTTCGCTCCAATTCACATTCCAAGTAATATTCGGCATGCTAATTACGTTGCCGATTGCCAAATTACATTATCTCTTATAGTTTCCGAGATATGGACTATCGACATCTTGCAATATTGGCTCTGCTTCTAACTTGGGCCAGAAATGTAAAATGGTCTTATGAATTAGCGATTTCGCTCCAATTCACATTCCAAGTAATATTCGGCATGCTAATTACGTTGCCGATTGCCAAATTGCATTATCTCTTATAGTTTCCGAGATATGGACTATCGACATCTTGCAATATTGGATCTGCTTCTAACTTGGGCCAGAAATGTAAAATGGTCTTAAGAATTAGCGATTTCGTTGTAATTCACATTCCAAGTAATATTCGGCATGCTAATTACGTTGCCGATTGCCAAATTGCATTATCTCTTATAGTTTCCGAGATATGGACTATCGACATCTTGCAATATTGGCTCTGCTTCTAACTTGGGCCAGAAATGTAAAATGGTCTTATGAATTAGCGATTTCGCTCCAATTCACATTCCAAGTAATATTCGGCATGCTAATTACGTTGCCGATTGCCAAATTGCATTATCTCTTATAGTTTCCGAGATATGGACTATCGACATCTTGCAATATTGGCTCTGCTTCTAGCTTGGACCAGAAATGTAAAATGGTCTTATGAATTAGCGATTTCGCTCCAATTCACATTCCAAGTAATATTCGGCATGCTAATTACGTTGCCGATTGCCAAATTGCATTATCTCTTATAGTTTCCGAGATATGGACTATCGACATCTTGCAATATTGGCTCTGCTTCTAACTTGGACCAGAAATGTAAAATGGTCTTATGAATTAGCAATTTCGCTCCAATTCACATTCCAAGTAATATTCGGCATGCTAATTACGTTGCCGATTGCCAAATTGCATTATCTCTTATAGTTTCCGAGATATGGACTATCGACATCTTGCAATATTGGCTCTGCTTCTAACTTGGGCCAGAAATGTAAAATGGTCTTATGAACTAGCGATTTCGCTCCAATTCTCATTCCAAGTAATATTCGGCATGCTAATTACGTTGCCGATTGCCAAATTGCATTATCTCTTATAGTTTCCGAGATATGGACTATCGACATCTTGCAATATTGGCTCTGCTTCTAACTTGAGCCAGAATTGTAAAATGGTCTTATGAATTAGCGATTTCGCTCCAATTCACATTCCAAGTAATATTCGGCATGCTAATTACGTTGCCGATTGCCAAATTGCATTATCTCTTATAGTTTCCGAGATATGGACTATCGACATCTTGCAATATTGGCTCTGCTTCTAACTTGGGCCAGAAATGTAAAATGGTCTTATGAATTAGCGATTTCGCTCCAATTCACATTCCAAGTAATATTCGGCATGCTAATTACGTTGCCGATTGCCAAATTGCATTATCTCTTATAGTTTCCGAGATATGGACTATCGACATCTTGCAATATTGGCTCTGCTTCTAACTTGAGCCAGAATTCTAAAATGGTCTTATGAATTAGCGATTTCGCTCCAATTCACATTCGAAGTAATATTCGGCATGCTAATTACGTTGCCGATTGCCAAATGGCATTATCTCTTATAACTTCCGAGATATGGACTATCGACATCTTGCAATATTGGCTCTGCTTCTAACTTGAGCCAGAATTGTAAAATGGTCTTATGAATTAGCGATATTGCTCCAATTCACATTCCAAGTAATATTCGGCATGCTAATTACGTTGCCGATTGCCAAATTGCATTATCTCTTATAGTTTCCGAGATATGGACTATCGACCTCTTGCAATATTGGCTCTGCTTCTAACTTGGGCCAGAAATGTAAAATGGTCTTATGAATTAGCGATTTCGCTCCAATTCACATTCCAAGTAATATTCGGCATGCTAATTACGTTGCCGATTGCCAAATTGCATTATCTCTTATAGTTTCCGAGATATGGACTATCGACATCTTGCAATATTGGCTCTGCTTCTAACTTGGGCCAGAAATGTAAAATGGTCTTATGAATTAGCGATTTCGCTCCAATTCACATTCCAAGTAATATTCGGCATGCTAATTACGTTGCCGATTGCCAAATTGCATTATCTCTTATAGTTTCCGAGATATGGACTATCGACATCTTGCAATATTGGCTCTGCTTCTAGCTTGGACCAGAAATGTAAAATGGTCTTATGAATTAGCGATTTCGCTCCAATTCACATTCCAAGTAATATTCGGCATGCTAATTACGTTGCCGATTGCCAAATTGCATTATCTCTTATAGTTTCCGAGATATGGACTATCGACATCTTGCAATATTGGCTCTGCTTCTAACTTGGACCAGAAATGTAAAATGGTCTTATGAATTAGCAATTTCGCTCCAATTCACATTCCAAGTAATATTCGGCATGCTAATTACGTTGCCGATTGCCAAATTGCATTATCTCTTATAGTTTCCGAGATATGGACTATCGACATCTTGCAATATTGGCTCTGCTTCTAACTTGGGCCAGAAATGTAAAATGGTCTTATGAACTAGCGATTTCGCTCCAATTCTCATTCCAAGTAATATTCGGCATGCTAATTACGTTGCCGATTGCCAAATTGCATTATCTCTTATAGTTTCCGAGATATGGACTATCGACATCTTGCAATATTGGCTCTGCTTCTAACTTGAGCCAGAATTGTAAAATGGTCTTATGAATTAGCGATTTCGCTCCAATTCACATTCCAAGTAATATTCGGCATGCTAATTACGTTGCCGATTGCCAAATTGCATTATCTCTTATAGTTTCCGAGATATGGACTATCGACATCTTGCAATATTGGATCTGCTTCTAACTTGGGCCAGAAATGTAAAATGGTCTTAAGAATTAGCGATTTCGTTGTAATTCACATTCCAAGTAATATTCGGCATGCTAATTACGTTGCCGATTGCCAAATTGCATTATCTCTTATAGTTTCCGAGATATGGACTATCGACATCTTGCAATATTGGCTCTGCTTCTAACTTGGGCCAGAAATGTAAAATGGTCTTATGAATTAGCGATTTCGCTCCAATTCACATTCCAAGTAATATTCGGCATGCTAATTACGTTGCCGATTGCCAAATTGCATTATCTCTTATAGTTTCCGAGATATGGACTATCGACATCTTGCAATATTGGCTCTGCTTCTAGCTTGGACCAGAAATGTAAAATGGTCTTATGAATTAGCGATTTCGCTCCAATTCACATTCCAAGTAATATTCGGCATGCTAATTACGTTGCCGATTGCCAAATTGCATTATCTCTTATAGTTTCCGTGATATGGACTATCGACATCTTGCAATATTGGATCTGCTTCTAACTTGGGCCAGAAATGTAAAATGGTCTTAAGAATTAGCGATTTCGTTGTAATTCACATTCCAAGTAATATTCGGCATGCTAATTACGTTGCCGATTGCCAAATTGCATTATCTCTTATAGTTTCCGAGATATGGACTATCGACATCTTGCAATATTGGATCTGCTTCTAACTTGGGCCAGAAATGTAAAATGGTCTTATGAATTAGCGATTTCGCTCCAATTCACATTCCAAGTAATATTCGGCATGCTAATTACGTTGCCGATTGCCAAATTGCATTATCTCTTATAGTTTCCGAGATATGGACTATCGACATCTTGCAATATTGGCTCTGCTTCTAGCTTGGACCAGAAATGTAAAATGGTCTTATGAATTAGCGATTTCGCTCCAATTCACATTCCAAGTAATATTCGGCATGCTAATTACGTTGCCGATTGCCAAATTGCATTATCTCTTATAGTTTCCGAGATATGGACTATCGACATCTTGCAATATTGGCTCTGCTTCTAACTTGGACCAGAAATGTAAAATGGTCTTATGAATTAGCAATTTCGCTCCAATTCACATTCCAAGTAATATTCGGCATGCTAATTACGTTGCCGATTGCCAAATTGCATTATCTCTTATAGTTTCCGAGATATGGACTATCGACATCTTGCAATATTGGCTCTGCTTCTAACTTGGGCCAGAAATGTAAAATGGTCTTATGAACTAGCGATTTCGCTCCAATTCTCATTCCAAGTAATATTCGGCATGCTAATTACGTTGCCGATTGCCAAATTGCATTATCTCTTATAGTTTCCGAGATATGGACTATCGACATCTTGCAATATTGGCTCTGCTTCTAACTTGAGCCAGAATTGTAAAATGGTCTTATGAATTAGCGATTTCGCTCCAATTCACATTCCAAGTAATATTCGGCATGCTAATTACGTTGCCGATTGCCAAATTGCATTATCTCTTATAGTTTCCGAGATATGGACTATCGACATCTTGCAATATTGGCTCTGCTTCTAACTTGGGCCAGAAATGTAAAATGGTCTTATGAATTAGCGATTTCGCTCCAATTCACATTCCAAGTAATATTCGGCATGCTAATTACGTTGCCGATTGCCAAATTGCATTATCTCTTATAGTTTCCGAGATATGGACTATCGACATCTTGCAATATTGGCTCTGCTTCTAACTTGAGCCAGAATTCTAAAATGGTCTTATGAATTAGCGATTTCGCTCCAATTCACATTCGAAGTAATATTCGGCATGCTAATTACGTTGCCGATTGCCAAATGGCATTATCTCTTATAACTTCCGAGATATGGACTATCGACATCTTGCAATATTGGCTCTGCTTCTAACTTGAGCCAGAATTGTAAAATGGTCTTATGAATTAGCGATATTGCTCCAATTCACATTCCAAGTAATATTCGGCATGCTAATTACGTTGCCGATTGCCAAATTGCATTATCTCTTATAGTTTCCGAGATATGGACTATCGACCTCTTGCAATATTGGCTCTGCTTCTAACTTGAGCCAGAATTGTAAAATGGTCTTATGAATTAGCGATTTCGCTCCAATTCACATTCCAAGTAATATTCGGCATGCTAATTACGTTGCCGATTGCCAAATTGCATTATCTCTTATAGTTTCCGAGATATGGACTATCGACATCTTGCAATATTGGCTCTGCTTCTAACTTGGGCCAGAAATGTAAAATGGTCTTATGATTAGCGATTTCGTTGTAATTCACATTCCAAGTACTATTCGGCATGCTAATTCGTTGCCGATTGCCAAATTGCATTATCTCTTATAGTGTCCGAGATATGGACTATCGACATCTTGCAATATTGGCTCTGCTTCTAACTTGGGCCAGAAATGTAAAATGGTCTTATGAATTAGCGATTTCGCTCCAATTCACATTCCAAGTAATATTCGGCATGCTAATTACGTTGCCGATTGCCAAATAGCATTATCTCTTATAGTTTCCGAGACATGGACTATCGACATCTTGCAATATTGGCTCTGCTTCTAACTTGAGCCAGAATTGTAAAATGGTCTTATGAATTAGCGATTTCGCTCCAATTCACATTCCAAGTAATATTCGGCATGCTAATTACGTTGCCGATTGCCAAATTGCATTATCCCTTATAGTTTCCGAGATATGGACTATCGACATCTTGCAATATTGGCTCTATTTCTAACTTGGGCCAGAAATGTAAAATGGTCTTATGAATTAGCGATTTCGCTCCAATTCACATTCCAAGTAATATTCGGCAAGCTAATTACGTTGACGATTGCCAAATAGCATTATCTCTTATAGTTTCCGAGATATGGACTATCGACATCTTGCAATATTGGCTCTGCTTCTAACTTGGGCCAGAAATGTAAAATGGTCTTATGAATTAGCGATTTCGCTCCAATTCACATTCCAAGTAATATTCGGCATGCTAATTACGTTGCCGATTGCCAAGTTGCATTATCTCTTATAGTTTCCAAGATATAGACTATCGACATCTTGCAATATTGGCTCTGCTTCTAACTTGGGCCAGAAATGTAAAATGGTCTTATGAATTAGCGATTTCGTTGTAATTCACATTCCAAGTAATATTCGGCATGCTAATTACATTGCCGATTGCCAAATTCCATTATCTCTTATAGTTTCCGAGATATGGACTATCGACATCTTGCAATATTGGCTCTGCTTCTAACTTGGGCCAGAAATGTAAAATGGTCTTATGAATTAGCGATTTCGCTCCAATTCACATTCCAAGTAATATTCGGCATGCTAATTACGTTGCCGATTGCCAAATTGCATTATCTCTTATAGTTTCCGAGATATGGACTATCGACATCTTGCAATATTGGCTCTGCTTCTAACTTGGGCCAGAAATGTAAAATGGTCTTATGAATTAGCGATTTCACTCCAATTCACATTCCAAGTAATATTCGGCATGCTAATTACGTTGCCGATTTGCAAATTGCATTATCTCTTATAGTTTCCGAGATATGGACTATCGACATCTTGCAATATTGGCTCTGCTTCTAACTTGAGCCAGAATTGTAAAATGGTCTTATGAATTAGCGATTTCGCTCCAATTCACATTCAAAGTAATATTCGACATGCTAATTACGTTGCCGATTTGCAAATTGCATTATCTCTTATAGTTTCCGAGATATGGACTATCGACATCTTGCAATATTGGCTCTGCTTCTAACTTGAGCCAGAATTGTAAAATGGTCTTATGAATTAGCGATTTCGCTCCAATTCACATTCAAAGTAATATTCGACATGCTAAATACGTTGCCGATTGCCAAATTGCATTATCTCTTATAGTTTCCGAGATATGGACTATCGACATCTTGCAATATTGGCTCTGCTTCTAACTTGAGCCAGAATTGTAAAATGGTCTTATGAATAAGCGATTTCGCTCCAATTCACATTCCAAGTAATATTCGGCATGCTAATTACGTTGCCGATTGCCAAATTGCATTATCTCTTATAGTTTCCGAGATATGGACTATCGACATCTTGCAATATTGGCTCTGCTTCTAACTTGGGCCAGAAATGTAAAATGGTCTTATGAATTAGCGATTTCGCTCCAATTCACATTCCAAGTAATATTCGGCATGCTAATTACGTTGCCGATTGCCAAATAGCATTATCTCTTATAGTTTCCGAGACATGGACTATCGACATCTTGCAATATTGGCTCTGCTTCTAACTTGAGCCAGAATTGTAAAATGGTCTTATGAATTAGCGATTTCGCTCCAATTCACATTCCAAGTAATATTCGGCATGGTAATTACGTTGCCGATTGCCAAATTGCATTATCCCTTATAGTTTCCGAGATATGGGCTATCGACATCTTGCAATATTGGCTCTACTTCTAACTTGGGCCAGAAATGTAAAATGGTCTTATGAATTAGCGATTTCGCTCCAATTCACATTCCAAGTAATATTCGGCAAGCTAATTACGTTGCCGATTGCCAATTAGCATTATCTCTTATAGTTTCCGAGATATGGACTATCGACATCTTGCAATATTGGCTCTGCTTCTAACTTGAGCCAGAATTGTAAAATAGTCTTATGAATTAGCGATTTCGCTCCAATTCACATTCCAAGTAATATTCGGCATGCTAATTACGTTGCCGATTGCCAAGTTGCATTATCTCTTATAGTTTCCGAGATATGGACTATCGACATCTTGCAATATTGGCTCTGCTTCTAACTTGGGCCAGAAATGTAAAATGGTCTTATGAATTAGCGATTTCGCTCCAATTCACATTCCAAGTAATATTCGGCATGCTAATTACGTTGCCGATTGCCAAATTGCATTATCCCTTATAGTTTCCGAGATATGGACTATCGACATCTTGCAATATTGGCTCTACTTCTAACTTGGGCCAGAAATGTAAAATGGTCTTATGAATTAGCGATTTCGCTCCAATTCACATTCCAAGTAATATTCGGCAAGCTAATTACGTTGACGATTGCCAAATAGCATTATCTCTTATAGTTTCCGAGATATGGACTATCGACATCTTGCAATATTGGCTCTGCTTCTAACTTGGGCCAGAAATGTAAAATGGTCTTATGAATTAGCGATTTCGCTCCAATTCACATTCCAAGTAATATTCGGCATGCTAATTACGTTGCCGATTGCCAAGTTGCATTATCTCTTATAGTTTCCAAGATATAGACTATCGACATCTTGCAATATTGGCTCTGCTTCTAACTTGGGCCAGAAATGTAAAATGGTCTTATGAATTAGCGATTTCGTTGTAATTCACATTCCAAGTAATATTCGGCATGCTAATTACATTGCCGATTGCCAAATTCCATTATCTCTTATAGTTTCCGAGATATGGACTATCGACATCTTGCAATATTGGCTCTGCTTCTAACTTGGGCCAGAAATGTAAAATGGTCTTATGAATTAGCGATTTCGCTCCAATTCACATTCCAAGTAATATTCGGCATGCTAATTACGTTGCCGATTGCCAAATTGCATTATCTCTTATAGTTTCCGAGATATGGACTATCGACATCTTGCAATATTGGCTCTGCTTCTAACTTGGGCCAGAAATGTAAAATGGTCTTATGAATTAGCGATTTCACTCCAATTCACATTCCAAGTAATATTCGGCATGCTAATTACGTTGCCGATTTGCAAATTGCATTATCTCTTATAGTTTCCGAGATATGGACTATCGACATCTTGCAATATTGGCTCTGCTTCTAACTTGAGCCAGAATTGTAAAATGGTCTTATGAATTAGCGATTTCGCTCCAATTCACATTCAAAGTAATATTCGACATGCTAATTACGTTGCCGATTTGCAAATTGCATTATCTCTTATAGTTTCCGAGATATGGACTATCGACATCTTGCAATATTGGCTCTGCTTCTAACTTGAGCCAGAATTGTAAAATGGTCTTATGAATTAGCGATTTCGCTCCAATTCACATTCAAAGTAATATTCGACATGCTAAATACGTTGCCGATTGCCAAATTGCATTATCTCTTATAGTTTCCGAGATATGGACTATCGACATCTTGCAATATTGGCTCTGCTTCTAACTTGAGCCAGAATTGTAAAATGGTCTTATGAATAAGCGATTTCGCTCCAATTCACATTCCAAGTAATATTCGGCATGCTAATTACGTTGCCGATTGCCAAATTGCATTATCTCTTATAGTTTCCGAGATATGGACTATCGACATCTTGCAATATTGGCTCTGCTTCTAACTTGGGCCAGAAATGTAAAATGGTCTTATGAATTAGCGATTTCGCTCCAATTCACATTCCAAGTAATATTCGGCATGCTAATTACGTTGCCGATTGCCAAATTGCATTATCTCTTATAGTTTCCGAGATATGGACTATCGACATCTTGCAATATTGGCTCTGCTTCTAACTTGAGCCAGAATTCCAAAATGGTCTTATGAATTAGCGATTTCGCTCCAATTCACATTCCAGGTAATATTCGGCATGCTAATTACGTTGCCGATTGCCAAATTGCATTATCTCTTATAGTTTCCGAGATATGGACTATCGACATCTTGCAATATTGGCTCTGCTTCTAACTTGAGCCAGAATTGTAAAATAGTCTTATGAATTAGCGATTTCGCTCCAATTCACATTCAAAGTAATATTCGACATGCTAAATACGTTGCCGATTGCCAAATTGCATTATCTCTTATAGTTTCCGAGATATGGACTATCGACATCTTGCAATATTGGCTCTGCTTCTAACTTGAGCCAGAATGGTAAAATGGTCTTATGAATTAGCGATTTCGCTCCAATTCACATTCCAAGTAATATTCGGCATGCTAATTACGTTGCCGAATGCCAAATTGCATTATCTCTTATAGTTTCCGAGATATGGACTATCGACATCTTGCAATATTGGCTCTGCTTCTAACTTGAGCCAGAATTGTCAAATGGTCTTATGAATTAGCGATTTCGCTCCAATTCACATTCCAAGTAATATTCGGCATGCTAATTACGTTGCCGATTGCCAAATTGCATTATCTCTTATAGTTTCCGAGATATGGACTATCGAGATCTTGCAATATTGGCTCTGCTTCTAACTTGAGCCAGAATTGTAAAATGGTCTTATGAATTAGCGATTTCGCTCCAATTCACATTCAAAGTAATATTCGACATGCTAAATACGTTGCCGATTGCCAAATTGCATTATCTCTTATAGTTTCCGAGATATGGACTATCGACATCTTGCAATATTGGCTCTGCTTCTAACTTGGGATAGAAATGTAAAATGATCTTATGAATTAGCGATTTCGCTCCAATTCACATTCCAAGTAATATCCGGCATGCTAATTACGTTGCCGATTGCCAAATTGCATTATCTCTTATAGTTTCCGAGATATGGACTATCGACATATTGCAATATTGGCTCTGCTTCTAACTTGAGCCAGAATTGTAAAATGGTCTTATGAATTAGCGATTTCGCTCCATTTCACATTCCAAGTAATATTCGACATGCTAATTACGTTGCCGATTGCCAAATTGCATTATCTCTTATAGTTTCCGAGATATGGACTATCGACTTCTTGCAATATTGGCTCTGAATCTAATTTGGGCCAGAATTGTAAAATGGTCTTATGAATTAGCGATTTCGTTGTAATTCACATTCCAAGTAATATTCGGCATGCTAATTACGTTGCCGATTGCCAAATTGCATTATCTCTTATAGTTTCCGAGATATGGACTATCGACTTCTTGCAATATTGGCTCTGAATCTAATTTGGGCCAGAATTGTAAAATGGTCTTATGAATTAGCGATTTCGTTGTAATTCACATTCCAAGTAATATTCGGCATGCTAATTACGTTGCCGATTGCCAAATTGCATTATCTCTTATAGTTTCCGAGATATGGACTATCGACATCTTGCAATATTGGCTCTGGTTCTAACTTGGGCCAGAAATGTAAAATAGTCTTATGAATTAGCGATTTCGCTCCAATTCACATTCCAAGTAATATTCGGCATGCTAATTACGTTGCCGATTGCCAAATTGCATTATCTCTTATAGTTTCCGAGATATGGACTATCGACATCTTGCAATATTGGCTCTGCTTCTAACTTGGGCCAGAAATGTAAAATGGTCTTATGAATTAGCGATTTCGCTCCAATTCACATTCCAAGTACTATTCGGCATGCTAATTACGTTGCCGATTGCCAAATTGCATTATCTCTTATAGTTTCCGAGATATGGACTATCGACATCTTGCAATATTGGCTCTGCTTCTAGCTTGGGCCAGAAATGTAAAATGGTCTTATGAATTAGCGATTTCGCTCCAATTCACATTCCAAGTAATATTCGGCATGCTAATTACGTTGCCGATTGCCAAATTGCATTATCTCTTATAGTTTCCGAGATATGGACTATCGACATCTTGCAATATTGGCTCTGCTTCTAACTTGGGCCAGAAATGTAAAATGGTCTAATGAACTAGCGATTTCGCTCCAATTCTCATTCCAAGTAATATTCGGCATGCTAATTACGTTGCCGATTGCCAAATTGCATTATCTCTTATAGTTTCCGAGATATGGACTATCGACATCTTGCAATATTGGCTCTGCTTCTAACTTGGGCCAGAAATGTAAAATGGTCTTATGAACTAGCGATTTCGCTCCAATTCTCATTCCAAGTAATATTCGGCATGCTAATTACGTTGCCGATTGCCAAATTGCATTATCTCTTATAGTTTCCGAGATATGGACTATCGACATCTTGCAATATTGGCTCTGCTTCTAACTTGAGCCAGAATTGTAAAATGGTCTTATGAATTAGCGATTTCGCTCCAATTCACATTCCAAGTAATATTCGGCATGCTAATTACGTTGCCGATTGCCAAATTGCATTATCTCTTATAGTTTCCGAGATATGGACTATCGACATCTTGCAATATTGGCTCTGCTTCTAACTTGGGCCAGAAATGTAAAATGGTCTTATGAATTAGCGATTTCGCTCCAATTCACATTCCAAGTAATATTCGGCATGCTAATTACATTGCCGATTGCCAAATTGCATTATCTCTTATAGTTTCCGAGATATGGACTATCGACATCTTGCAATATTGGCTCTGCTTCTAACTTGAGCCAGAATTCTAAAATGGTCTTATGAATTAGCGATTTCGCTCCAATTCACATTCGAAGTAATATTCGGCATGCTAATTACGTTGCCGATTGCCAAATGGCATTATCTCTTATAAATTCCGAGATATGGACTATCGACATCTTGCAATATTGGCTCTGCTTCTAACTTGAGAGAGAATTGTAAAATGGTCTTATGAATTAGCGATATCGCTCCAATTCACATTCCAAGTAATATTCGGCATGCTAATTACGTTGCCGATTGCCAAATTGCATTATCTCTTATAGTTTCCGAGATATGGACTATCGACCTCTTGCAATATTGGCTCTGCTTCTAACTTGAGCCAGAATTGTAAAATGGTCTTATGAATTAGCGATTTCGCTCCAATTCACATTCCAAGTAATATTCGGCATGCTAATTACGTTGCCGATTGCCAAATTGCATTATCTCTTATAGTTTCCGAGATATGGACTATCGACATCTTGCAATATTGGCTCTGCTTCTAACTTGGGCCAGAAATGTAAAATGGTCTTATGATTAGCGATTTCGTTGTAATTCACATTCCAAGTAATATTCGGCATGCTAATTACGTTGCCGATTGCCAAATTGCATTATCTCTTATAGTGTCCGAGATATGGACTATCGACATCTTGCAATATTGGCTCTGCTTCTAACTTGGGCCAGAAATGTAAAATGGTCTTATGAATTAGCGATTTCGCTCCAATTCACATTCCAAGTAATATTCGGCATGCTAATTACGTTGCCGATTGCCAAATTACATTATCTCTTATAGTTTCCGAGATATGGACTATCGACATCTTGCAATATTGGCTCTGCTTCTAACTTGGGCCAGAAATGTAAAATGGTCTTATGAATTAGCGATTTCGCTCCAATTCACATTCCAAGTAATATTCGGCATGCTAATTACGTTGCCGATTGCCAAATTGCATTATCTCTTATAGTTTCCGAGATATGGACTATCGACATCTTGCAATATTGGATCTGCTTCTAACTTGGGCCAGAAATGTAAAATGGTCTTAAGAATTAGCGATTTCGTTGTAATTCACATTCCAAGTAATATTCGGCATGCTAATTACGTTGCCGATTGCCAAATTGCATTATCTCTTATAGTTTCCGAGATATGGACTATCGACATCTTGCAATATTGGCTCTGCTTCTAACTTGGGCCAGAAATGTAAAATGGTCTTATGAATTAGCGATTTCGCTCCAATTCACATTCCAAGTACTATTCGGCATGCTAATTACGTTGCCGATTGCCAAATTGCATTATCTCTTATAGTTTCCGAGATATGGACTATCGACATCTTGCAATATTGGCTCTGCTTCTAGCTTGGACCAGAAATGTAAAATGGTCTTATGAATTAGCGATTTCGCTCCAATTCACATTCCAAGTAATATTCGGCATGCTAATTACGTTGCCGATTGCCAAATTGCATTATCTCTTATAGTTTCCGAGATATGGACTATCGACATCTTGCAATATTGGCTCTGCTTCTAACTTGGACCAGAAATGTAAAATGGTCTTATGAATTAGCAATTTCGCTCCAATTCACATTCCAAGTAATATTCGGCATGCTAATTACGTTGCCGATTGCCAAATTGCATTATCTCTTATAGTTTCCGAGATATGGACTATCGACATCTTGCAATATTGGCTCTGCTTCTAACTTGGGCCAGAAATGTAAAATGGTCTTATGAACTAGCGATTTCGCTCCAATTCTCATTCCAAGTAATATTCGGCATGCTAATTACGTTGCCGATTGCCAAATTGCATTATCTCTTATAGTTTCCGAGATATGGACTATCGACATCTTGCAATATTGGCTCTGCTTCTAACTTGAGCCAGAATTGTAAAATGGTCTTATGAATTAGCGATTTCGCTCCAATTCACATTCCAAGTAATATTCGGCATGCTAATTACGTTGCCGATTGCCAAATTGCATTATCTCTTATAGTTTCCGAGATATGGACTATCGACATCTTGCAATATTGGCTCTGCTTCTAACTTGGGCCAGAAATGTAAAATGGTCTTATGAATTAGCGATTTCGCTCCAATTCACATTCCAAGTAATATTCGGCATGCTAATTACGTTGCCGATTGCCAAATTGCATTATCTCTTATAGTTTCCGAGATATGGACTATCGACATCTTGCAATATTGGCTCTACTTCTAACTTGAGCCAGAATTCTAAAATGGTCTTATGAATTAGCGATTTCGCTCCAATTCACATTCGAAGTAATATTCGGCATGCTAATTACGTTGCCGATTGCCAAATGGCATTATCTCTTATAACTTCCGAGATATGGACTATCGACATCTTGCAATATTGGCTCTGCTTCTAACTTGAGCCAGAATTGTAAAATGGTCTTATGAATTAGCGATATTGCTCCAATTCACATTCCAAGTAATATTCGGCATGCTAATTACGTTGCCGATTGCCAAATTGCATTATCTCTTATAGTTTCCGAGATATGGACTATCGACCTCTTGCAATATTGGCTCTGCTTCTAACTTGAGCCAGAATTGTAAAATGGTCTTATGAATTAGCGATTTCGCTCCAATTCACATTCCAAGTAATATTCGGCATGCTAATTACGTTGCCGATTGCCAAATTGCATTATCTCTTATAGTTTCCGAGATATGGACTATCGACATCTTGCAATATTGGCTCTGCTTCTAACTTGGGCCAGAAATGTAAAATGGTCTTATGATTAGCGATTTCGTTGTAATTCACATTCCAAGTACTATTCGGCATGCTAATTCGTTGCCGATTGCCAAATTGCATTATCTCTTATAGTGTCCGAGATATGGACTATCGACATCTTGCAATATTGGCTCTGCTTCTAACTTGGGCCAGAAATGTAAAATGGTCTTATGAATTAGCGATTTCGCTCCAATTCACATTCCAAGTAATATTCGGCATGCTAATTACGTTGCCGATAGCCAAATTGCATTATCTCTTATAGTTTCCGAGATATGGACTATCGACATCTTGCAATATTGGCTCTGCTTCTAACTTGGGCCAGAAATGTAAAATGGTCTTATGAATTAGCGATTTCGCTCCAATTCACATTCCAAGTAATATTCGGCATGCTAATTACGTTGCCGATTGCCAAATTGCATTATCTCTTATAGTTTCCGAGATATGGACTATCGACATCTTGCAATATTGGCTCTGCTTCTAACTTGAGCCAGAATGGTAAAATGGTCTTATGAATTAGCGATTTCGCTCCAATTCACATTCCAAGTAATATTCGGCATGCTAATTACGTTGCCGATTACCAAATTGCATTATCTCTTATAGTTTTCGAGGTATGGACTATCGACATCTTGCAATATTGGCTCTGCTTCTAACTTGGGCCAGAAATGTAAAATGGTCTTATGAATTAGCGATTTCGCTCCAATTCATATTCCAAGTAATATTCGGCATGCTAATTACGTTGCCGATTGCCAAATTGCATTATCTCTTATAGCTTCGGAGATATGGACTATCGACATCTTGCAATATTGGCTCTGCTTCTAACTTGAGCCAGAATTGTCAAATGGTCTTATGAATTAGCGATTTCGCTCCAATTCACATTCCAAGTAATATTCGGCATGCTAATTACGTTGCCGATTGCCAAATTGCATTATCTCTTATAGTTTCCGAGATATGGACTATCGACATCTTGCAATATTGGCTCTGCTTCTAACTTGGGCCAGAAATGTAAAATGGTCTTATGAATTAGCGATTTCGCTCCAATTCACATTCAAAGTAATATTCGACATGCTAAATACGTTGCCGATTGCCAAATTGCATTATCTCTTATAGTTTCCGAGATATGGACTATCGACATCTTGCAATATTGGCTCTGCTTCTAACTTGGGCCAGAAATGTAAAATGATCTTATGAATTAGCGATTTCGCTCCAATTCACATTCCAAGTAATATCCGGCATGCTAATTACGTTGCCGGTTGCCAAATTGCATTATCTCTTATAGTTTCCGAGATATGGACTATCGACATCTTGCAATATTGGCTCTGCTTCTAACATGAGCCAGAATTGTCAAATGGTCTTATGAATTAGCGATTTCGCTCCAATTCACATTCCAAGTAATATTCGGCATGCTAATTACGTTGCCGATTGCCAAATTGCATTATCTCTTATAGTTTCCGAGATATGGACTATCGAGATCTTGCAATATTGGCTCTGCTTCTAACTTGAGCCAGAATTGTAAAATGGTCTTATGAATTAGCGATTTCGCTCCAATTCACATTCAAAGTAATATTCGACATGCTAAATACGTTGCCGATTGCCAAATTGCATTATCTCTTATAGTTTCCGAGATATGGACTATCGACATCTTGCAATATTGGCTCTGCTTCTAACTTGGGATAGAAATGTAAAATGATCTTATGAATTAGCGATTTCGCTCCAATTCACATTCCAAGTAATATCCGGCATGCTAATTACGTTGCCGATTGCCAAATTGCATTATCTCTTATAGTTTCCGAGATATGGACTATCGACATATTGCAATATTGGCTCTGCTTCTAACTTGAGCCAGAATTGTAAAATGGTCTTATGAATTAGCGATTTCGCTCCATTTCACATTCCAAGTAATATTCGACATGCTAATTACGTTGCCGATTGCCAAATTGCATTATCTCTTATAGTTTCCGAGATATGGACTATCGACTTCTTGCAATATTGGCTCTGAATCTAATTTGGGCCAGAATTGTAAAATGGTCTTATGAATTAGCGATTTCGTTGTAATTCACATTCCAAGTAATATTCGGCATGCTAATTACGTTGCCGATTGCCAAATTGCATTATCTCTTATAGTTTCCGAGATATAGACTATCGACATCTTGCAATATTGGCTCTGCTTCTAACTTGGGCCAGAAATGTAAAATGATCTTATGAATTAGCGATTTCGCTCCAATTCACATTCCAAGTAATATCCGGCATGCTAATTACGTTGCCGATTGCCAAATTGCATTATCTCTTATAGTTTCCGAGATATGGACTATCGACATCTTGCAATATTGGCTCTGCTTCTAACTTGAGCCAGAATGGTAAAATGGTCTTATGAATTAGCGATTTCGCTCCAATTCACATTCCAAGTAATATTCGGCATGCTAATTACGTTGCCGATTACCAAATTGCATTATCTCTTATAGTTTTCGAGGTATGGACTATCGACATCTTGCAATATTGGCTCTGCTTCTAACTTGGGCCAGAAATGTAAAATGGTCTTATGAATTAGCGATTTCGCTCCAATTCATATTCCAAGTAATATTCGGCATGCTAATTACGTTGCCGATTGCCAAATTGCATTATCTCTTATAGCTTCGGAGATATGGACTATCGACATCTTGCAATATTGGCTCTGCTTCTAACTTGAGCCAGAATTGTCAAATGGTCTTATGAATTAGCGATTTCGCTCCAATTCACATTCCAAGTAATATTCGGCATGCTAATTACGTTGCCGATTGCCAAATTGCATTATCTCTTATAGTTTCCGAGATATGGACTATCGACATCTTGCAATATTGGCTCTGCTTCTAACTTGGGCCAGAAATGTAAAATGGTCTTATGAATTAGCGATTTCGCTCCAATTCACATTCAAAGTAATATTCGACATGCTAAATACGTTGCCGATTGCCAAATTGCATTATCTCTTATAGTTTCCGAGATATGGACTATCGACATCTTGCAATATTGGCTCTGCTTCTAACTTGGGCCAGAAATGTAAAATGATCTTATGAATTAGCGATTTCGCTCCAATTCACATTCCAAGTAATATCCGGCATGCTAATTACGTTGCCGGTTGCCAAATTGCATTATCTCTTATAGTTTCCGAGATATGGACTATCGACATCTTGCAATATTGGCTCTGCTTCTAACATGAGCCAGAATTGTCAAATGGTCTTATGAATTAGCGATTTCGCTCCAATTCACATTCCAAGTAATATTCGGCATGCTAATTACGTTGCCGATTGCCAAATTGCATTATCTCTTATAGTTTCCGAGATATGGACTATCGAGATCTTGCAATATTGGCTCTGCTTCTAACTTGAGCCAGAATTGTAAAATGGTCTTATGAATTAGCGATTTCGCTCCAATTCACATTCAAAGTAATATTCGACATGCTAAATACGTTGCCGATTGCCAAATTGCATTATCTCTTATAGTTTCCGAGATATGGACTATCGACATCTTGCAATATTGGCTCTGCTTCTAACTTGGGATAGAAATGTAAAATGATCTTATGAATTAGCGATTTCGCTCCAATTCACATTCCAAGTAATATCCGGCATGCTAATTACGTTGCCGATTGCCAAATTGCATTATCTCTTATAGTTTCCGAGATATGGACTATCGACATATTGCAATATTGGCTCTGCTTCTAACTTGAGCCAGAATTGTAAAATGGTCTTATGAATTAGCGATTTCGCTCCATTTCACATTCCAAGTAATATTCGACATGCTAATTACGTTGCCGATTGCCAAATTGCATTATCTCTTATAGTTTCCGAGATATGGACTATCGACTTCTTGCAATATTGGCTCTGAATCTAATTTGGGCCAGAATTGTAAAATGGTCTTATGAATTAGCGATTTCGTTGTAATTCACATTCCAAGTAATATTCGGCATGCTAATTACGTTGCCGATTGCCAAATTGCATTATCTCTTATAGTTTCCGAGATATAGACTATCGACATCTTGCAATATTGGCTCTGCTTCTAACTTGGGCCAGAAATGTAAAATGATCTTATGAATTAGCGATTTCGCTCCAATTCACATTCCAAGTAATATCCGGCATGCTAATTACGTTGCCGATTGCCAAATTGCATTATCTCTTATAGTTTCCGAGATATGGACTATCGACTTCTTGCAATATTGGCTCTGCTTCTAACTTGGGCTAGAAATGTAAAATGGTCTTATGAATTAGCGATTTCGCTCCAATTCACATTCCAAGTAATATTCGGCATGCTAATTACGTTGCCGATTGCCAAATTGCATTATCTCTTATAGTTTCCGAGATATGGACTATCGACATCTTGCAATATTGGCTCTGCTTCTAACTTGAGCCAGAATTGTAAAATGGTCTTATGGATTAGCGATTTCGCTCCAATTCACATTCCAAGTAATATTCGACATGCTAATTACGTTGCCGATTGCCAAATTGCATTATCTCTTATAGTTTCCGAGATATATACTATCGACATTTTACAATACTGGCTCTGCTTCTAACTTGGGTCAAAATTGTAAAATGGTCTTATGAATTAGCGATTTCGCTCCAATTCACATTCCAAGTAATATTCGGCATGCTAATTACGTTGCCGATTGCCAAATTGCATTATCTCTTATAGTTTCCGAGATATGGACTATAGACCTCTTGCAATATTGGCTCTGCTTCTAACTTGAGCCAGAATTGTAAAATGGTCTTATGAATTAGCGATTTCGCTCCAATTCACATTCCAAGTAATATTCGGCATGCTAATTACGTTGCCGATTGCCAAATTGCATTATCTCTTATAGTTTCCGAGATATGGACTATCGACATCTTGCAATATTGGCTCTGCTTCTAACTTGGGCCAGAAATGTAAAATGGTCTTATGATTAGCGATTTCGTTGTAATTCACATTCCAAGTAATATTCGGCATGCTAATTACGTTGCCGATTGCCAAATTGCATTATCTCTTATAGTGTCCGAGATATGGACTATCGACATCTTGCAATATTGGCTCTGCTTCTAACTTGGGCCAGAAATGTAAAATGGTCTTATGAATTAGCGATTTCGCTCCAGAGTAATATTCGGCATGCTAATTACGTTGCCGATTGCCAAATTGCATTATCTCTTATAGTGTCCGAGATATGGACTATCTACATCTTGCAATATTGGCTCTGCTTCTAACTTGGGCCAGAAATGTAAAATGGTCTTATGGATTAGCGATTTCGCTCCAATTCACATTCCAAGTAATATTCGACATGCTAATTACGTTGCCGATAGCCAAATTGCATTATCTCTTATAGTTTCCGAGATATGGACTATCGACATCTTGCAATATTGGCTCTGCTTCTAACTTGAGCCAGAATGGTAAAATGGTCTTATGAATTAGCGATTTCGCTCCAATTCACATTCCAAGTAATATTCGGCATGCTAATTACGTTGCCGATTACCAAATTGCATTATCTCTTATAGTTTTCGAGGTATGGACTATCGACATCTTGCAATATTGGCTCTGCTTCTAACTTGGGCCAGAAATGTAAAATGGTCTTATGAATTAGCGATTTCGCTCCAATTCATATTCCAAGTAATATTCGGCATGCTAATTACGTTGCCGATTGCCAAATTGCATTATCTCTTATAGCTTCGGAGATATGGACTATCGACATCTTGCAATATTGGCTCTGCTTCTAACTTGAGCCAGAATTGTCAAATGGTCTTATGAATTAGCGATTTCGCTCCAATTCACATTCCAAGTAATATTCGGCATGCTAATTACGTTGCCGATTGCCAAATTGCATTATCTCTTATAGTTTCCGAGATATGGACTATCGACATCTTGCAATATTGGCTCTGCTTCTAACTTGGGCCAGAAATGTAAAATGATCTTATGAATTAGCGATTTCGCTCCAATTCACATTCCAAGTAATATCCGGCATGCTAATTACGTTGCCGATTGCCAAATTGCATTATCTCTTATAGTTTCCGAGATATGGACTATCGACTTCTTGCAATATTGGCTCTGCTTCTAACTTGGGCTAGAAATGTAAAATGGTCTTATGAATTAGCGATTTCGCTCCAATTCACATTCCAAGTAATATTCGGCATGCTAATTACGTTGCCGATTGCCAAATTGCATTATCTCTTATAGTTTCCGAGATATGGACTATCGACATCTTGCAATATTGGCTCTGCTTCTAACTTGAGCCAGAATTGTAAAATGGTCTTATGGATTAGCGATTTCGCTCCAATTCACATTCCAAGTAATATTCGACATGCTAATTACGTTGCCGATTGCCAAATTGCATTATCTCTTATAGTTTCCGAGATATATACTATCGACATTTTACAATACTGGCTCTGCTTCTAACTTGGGTCAAAATTGTAAAATGGTCTTATGAATTAGCGATTTCGCTCCAATTCACATTCCAAGTAATATTCGGCATGCTAATTACGTTGCCGATTGCCAAATTGCATTATCTCTTATAGTTTCCGAGATATATACTATCGACATTTTACAATACTGGCTCTGCTTCTAACTTGGGTCAAAATTGTAAAATGGTCTTATGAATTAGCGATTTCGCTCCAATTCACATTCCAAGTAATATTCGGCATGCTAATTACGTTGCCGATTGCCAAATTGCATTATCTCTTATAGTTTCCGAGATATGGACTATCGACCTCTTGCAATATTGGCTCTGCTTCTAACTTGGGCCAGAAATGTAAAATGGTCTTATGATTAGCGATTTCGTTGTAATTCACATTCCAAGTAATATTCGGCATGCTAATTACGTTGCCGATTGCCAAATTGCATTATCTCTTATAGTGTCCGAGATATGGACTATCGACATCTTGCAATATTGGCTCTGCTTCTAACTTGGGCCAGAAATGTAAAATGGTCTTATGGATTAGCGATTTCGCTCCAATTCACATTCCAAGTAATATTCGACATGCTAATTACGTTGCCGATAGCCAAATTGCATTATCTCTTATAGTTTCCGAGATATGGACTATCGACATCTTGCAATATTGGCTCTGCTTCTAACTTGAGCCAGAATGGTAAAATGGTCTTATGAATTAGCGATTTCGCTCCAATTCACATTCCAAGTAATATTCGGCATGCTAATTACGTTGCCGATTACCAAATTGCATTATCTCTTATAGTTTTCGAGGTATGGACTATCGACATCTTGCAATATTGGCTCTGCTTCTAACTTGGGCCAGAAATGTAAAATGGTCTTATGAATTAGCGATTTCGCTCCAATTCATATTCCAAGTAATATTCGGCATGCTAATTACGTTGCCGATTGCCAAATTGCATTATCTCTTATAGCTTCGGAGATATGGACTATCGACATCTTGCAATATTGGCTCTGCTTCTAACTTGAGCCAGAATTGTCAAATGGTCTTATGAATTAGCGATTTCGCTCCAATTCACATTCCAAGTAATATTCGGCATGCTAATTACGTTGCCGATTGCCAAATTGCATTATCTCTTATAGTTTCCGAGATATGGACTATCGACATCTTGCAATATTGGCTCTGCTTCTAACTTGGGCCAGAAATGTAAAATGGTCTTATGAATTAGCGATTTCGCTCCAATTCACATTCAAAGTAATATTCGACATGCTAAATACGTTGCCGATTGCCAAATTGCATTATCTCTTATAGTTTCCGAGATATGGACTATCGACATCTTGCAATATTGGCTCTGCTTCTAACTTGGGCCAGAAATGTAAAATGATCTTATGAATTAGCGATTTCGCTCCAATTCACATTCCAAGTAATATCCGGCATGCTAATTACATTGCCGGTTGCCAAATTGCATTATCTCTTATAGTTTCCGAGATATGGACTATCGACATCTTGCAATATTGGCTCTGCTTCTAACTTGAGCCAGAATTGTCAAATGGTCTTATGAATTAGCGATTTCGCTCCAATTCACATTCCAAGTAATATTCGGCATGCTAATTACGTTGCCGATTGCCAAATTGCATTATCTCTTATAGTTTCCGAGATATGGACTATCGAGATCTTGCAATATTGGCTCTGCTTCTAACTTGAGCCAGAATTGTAAAATGGTCTTATGAATTAGCGATTTCGCTCCAATTCACATTCAAAGTAATATTCGACATGCTAAATACGTTGCCGATTGCCAAATTGCATTATCTCTTATAGTTTCCGAGATATGGACTATCGACATCTTGCAATATTGGCTCTGCTTCTAACTTGGGATAGAAATGTAAAATGATCTTATGAATTAGCGATTTCGCTCCAATTCACATTCCAAGTAATATCCGGCATGCTAATTACGTTGCCGATTGCCAAATTGCATTATCTCTTATAGTTTCCGAGATATGGACTATCGACATATTGCAATATTGGCTCTGCTTCTAACTTGAGCCAGAATTGTAAAATGGTCTTATGAATTAGCGATTTCGCTCCATTTCACATTCCAAGTAATATTCGACATGCTAATTACGTTGCCGATTGCCAAATTGCATTATCTCTTATAGTTTCCGAGATATGGACTATCGACTTCTTGCAATATTGGCTCTGAATCTAATTTGGGCCAGAATTGTAAAATGGTCTTATGAATTAGCGATTTCGTTGTAATTCACATTCCAAGTAATATTCGGCATGCTAATTACGTTGCCGATTGCCAAATTGCATTATCTCTTATAGTTTCCGAGATATAGACTATCGACATCTTGCAATATTGGCTCTGCTTCTAACTTGGGCCAGAAATGTAAAATGATCTTATGAATTAGCGATTTCGCTCCAATTCACATTCCAAGTAATATCCGGCATGCTAATTACGTTGCCGATTGCCAAATTGCATTATCTCTTATAGTTTCCGAGATATGGACTATCGACTTCTTGCAATATTGGCTCTGCTTCTAACTTGGGCTAGAAATGTAAAATGGTCTTATGAATTAGCGATTTCGCTCCAATTCACATTCCAAGTAATATTCGGCATGCTAATTACGTTGCCGATTGCCAAATTGCATTATCTCTTATAGTTTCCGAGATATGGACTTTCGACATCTTGCAATATTGGCTCTGCTTCTAACTTGAGCCAGAATTGTAAAATGGTCTTATGGATTAGCGATTTCGCTCCAATTCACATTCCAAGTAATATTCGACATGCTAATTACGTTGCCGATTGCCAAATTGCATTATCTCTTATAGTTTCCGAGATATATACTATCGACATTTTACAATACTGGCTCTGCTTCTAACTTGGGTCAAAATTGTAAAATGGTCTTATGAATTAGCGATTTCGCTCCAATTCACATTCCAAGTAATATTCGGCATGCTAATTACGTTGCCGATTGCCAAATTGCATTATCTCTTATAGTTTCCGAGATATGGACTATCGACCTCTTGCAATATTGGCTCTGCTTCTAACTTGAGCCAGAATTGTAAAATGGTCTTATGAATTAGCGATTTCGCTCCAATTCACATTCCAAGTAATATTCGGCATGCTAATTACGTTGCCGATTGCCAAATTGCATTATCTCTTATAGTTTCCGAGATATGGACTATCGACATCTTCAATATTGGCTCTGCTTCTAACGTGGGCCAGAAATGTAAAATGGTCTTATGATTAGCGATTTCGCTCCAATTCACATTCCAAGTAATATCCGGCATGCTAATTACGTTGCCGATTGCCAAATTGCATTATCTCTTATAGTTTCCGAGATATACACTATCGACATTTTACAATACTGGCTCTGCTTCTAACTTGGGTCAAAATTGTAAAATGGTCTTATGAATTAGCGATTTCGCTCCAATTCACATTCCAAGTAATATTCGGCATGCTAATTACGTTGCCGATTGCCAAATTGCATTATCTCTTATAGTTTCCGAGATATGGACTATCGACCTCTTGCAATATTGGCTCTGCTTCTAACTTGAGCCAGAATTGTAAAATGGTCTTATGAATTAGCGATTTCGCTCCAATTCACATTCCAAGTAATATTCGGCATGCTAATTACGTTGCCGATTGCCAAATTGCTTTATCTCTTATAGTTTCCGAGATATGGACTATCGACATCTTCAATATTGGCTCTGCTTCTAACGTGGGCCAGAAATGTAAAATGGTCTTATGATTAGCGATTTCGCTCCAATTCACATTCCAAGTAATATCCGGCATGCTAATTACGTTGCCGATTGCCAAATTGCATTATCTCTTATAGTTTCCGAGATATGGACTATCGACTTCTTGCAATATTGGCTCTGCTTCTAACTTGGGCTAGAAATGTAAAATGGTCTTATGAATTAGCGATTTCGCTCCAATTCACATTCCAAGTAATATTCGGCATGCTAATTACGTTGCCGATTGCCAAATTGCATTATCTCTTATAGTTTCCGAGATATGGACTATCGACATCTTGCAATATTGGCTCTGCTTCTAACTTGAGCCAGAATTGTAAAATGGTCTTATGGATTAGCGATTTCGCTCCAATTCACATTCCAAGTAATATTCGACATGCTAATTACGTTGCCGACTGCCAAATTGCATTATCTCTTATAGTTTCCGAGATATATACTATCGACATTTTACAATACTGGCTCTGCTTCTAACTTGGGTCAAAATTGTAAAATGGTCTTATGAATTAGCGATTTCGCTCCAATTCACATTCCAAGTAATATTCGGCATGCTAATTACGTTGCCGATTGCCAAATTGCATTATCTCTTATAGTTTCCGAGATATTTACTATCGACCTCTTGCAATATTGGCTCTGCTTCTAACTTGAGCCAGAATTGTAAAATGGTCTTATGAATTAGCGATTTCGCTCCAATTCACATTCCAAGTAATATTCGGCATGCTAATTACGTTGCCGATTGCCAAATTGCATTATCTCTTATAGTTTCCGAGATATGGACTATCGACATCTTGCAATATTGGGTCTGCTTCTAACTTGGGCCAGAAATGTAAAATGGTCTTATGATTAGCGATTTCGTTGTAATTCACATTCCAAGTAATATTCGGCATGCTAATTACGTTGCCGATTGCCAAATTGCATTATCTCTTATAGTGTCCGAGATATGGACTATCGACATCTTGCAATATTGGCTCTGCTTCTAACTTGGGCCAGAAATGTAAAATGGTCTTATGAATTAGCGATTTCGCTCCAGAGTAATATTCGGCATGCTAATTACGTTGCCGATTGCCAAATTGCATTATCTCTTATAGTGTCCGAGATATGGACTATCTACATCTTGCAATATTGGCTCTGCTTCTAACTTGGGCCAGAAATGTAAAATCGTCTTATGGATTAGCGATTTCGCTCCAATTCACATTCCAAGTAATATTCGACATGCTAATTACGTTGCCGATTGCCAAATTGCATTATCTCTTATAGTTTCCGAGATATATACTATCGACATTTTACAATACTGGCTCTGCTTCTAACTTGGGTCAAAATTGTAAAATGGTCTTATGAATTAGCGATTTCGCTCCAATTCACATTCCAAGTAATATTCGGCATGCTAATTACGTTGCCGATTGCCAAATTGCATTATCTCTTATAGTTTCCGAGATATGGACTATCGACCTCTTGCAATATTGGCTCTGCTTCTAACTTGAGCCAGAATTGTAAAATGGTCTTATGAATTAGCGATTTCGCTCCAATTCACATTCCAAGTAATATTCGGCATGCTAATTACGTTGCCGATTGCCAAATTGCATTATCTCTTATAGTTTCCGAGATATGGACTATCGACATCTTCAATATTGGCTCTGCTTCTAACGTGGGCCAGAAATGTAAAATGGTCTTATGATTAGCGATTTCGTTGTAATTCACATTCCAAGTAATATTCGGCATGCTAATTACGTTGCCGATTGCCAAATTGCATTATCTCTTATAGTGTCCGAGATATGGACTATCGACATCTTGCAATATTGGCTCTGCTTCTAACTTGGGCCAGAAATGTAAAATGGTCTTATGAATTAGCGATTTCGCTCCAGAGTAATATTCGGCATGCTAATTACGTTGCCGATTGCCAAATTGCATTATCTCTTATAGTGTCCGAGATATGGACTATCGACATCTTGCAATATTGGCTCTGCTTCTAACTTGGGCCAGAAATGTAAAATGGTCTTATGGATTAGCGATTTCACTCCAATTCACATTCCAAGTAATATTCGACATGCTAATTACGTTGCCGATTGCCAAATTGCATTATCTCTTATAGTTTCCGAGATATAGACTATCGACATTTTACAATACTGGCTCTGCTTCTAACTTGGGTCAAAATTGTAAAATGGTCTTATGAATTAGCGATTTCGCTCCAATTCACATTCCAAGTAATATTCGGCATGCTAATTACGTTGCCGATTGCCAAATTGCATTATCTCTTATAGTTTCCGAGATATGGACTATCGACCTCTTGCAATATTGGCTCTGCTTCTAACTTGAGCCAGAATTGTAAAATGGTCTTATGAATTAGCGATTTCGCTCCAATTCACATTCCAAGTAATATTCGGCATGCTAATTACGTTGCCGATTGCCAAATTGCATTATCTCTTATAGTTTCCGAGATATGGACTATCGACATCTTGCAATATTGGCTCTGCTTCTAACTTGGGCCAGAAATGTAAAATGGTCTTATGATTAGCGATTTCGTTGTAATTCACATTCCAAGTAATATTCGGCATGCTAATTACGTTGCCGATTGCCAAATTGCATTATCTCTTATAGTGTCCGAGATATGGACTATCGACATCTTGCAATATTGGCTCTGCTTCTAACTTGGGCCAGAAATGTAAAATGGTCTTATGAATTAGCGATTTCGCTCCAGAGTAATATTCGGCATGCTAATTACGTTGCCGATTGCCAAATTGCATTATCTCTTATAGTGTCCGAGATATGGACTATCGACATCTTGCAATATTGGCTCTGCTTCTAACTTGGGCCAGAAATGTAAAATGGTCTTATGGATTAGCGATTTCGCTCCAATTCACATTCCAAGTAATATTCGACATGCTAATTACGTTGCCGATTGCCAAATTGCATTATCTCTTATAGCTTCCGAGATATGGACTATCGACATCTTGCAATATTGGCTCTGCTTCTAACTTGAGCCAGAATTGTAAAATGGTCTTATGAATTAGCGATTTCGCTCCAATTCACATTCAAAGTAATATTCGACATGCTAAATACGTTGCCGATTGCCAAATTGCATTATCTCTTATAGTTTCCGAGATATGGACTATCGACATCTTGCAATATTGGCTCTGCTTCTAACTTGGGCCAGAAATGTAAAATGATCTTATGAATTAGCGATTTCGCTCCAATTCACATTCCAAGTAATATCCGGCATGCTAATTACGTTGCCGATTGCCAAATTGCATTATCTCTTATAGTTTCCGAGATATGGACTATCGACATATTGCAATATTGGCTCTGCTTCTAACTTGAGCCAGAATTGTAAAATGGTCTTATGAATTAGCGATTTCGCTCCATTTCACATTCCAAGTAATATTCGTCATGCTAATTACGTTGCCGATTGCCAAATTGCATTGTCTCTTATAGTTTCCGAGATATGGACTATCGACTTCTTGCAATATTGGCTCTGCATCTAATTTGGGCCAGAATTGTAAAATGGTCTTATGAATTAGCGATTTCGTTGTAATTCACATTCCAAGTAATATTCGGCATGCTAATTACGTTGCCGATTGCCAAATTGCATTATCTCTTATAGTTTCCGAGATATGGACTATCGACATCTTGCAATATTGGCTCTGCTTCTAACTTGGGCCAGAAATGTAAAATGATCTTATGAATTAGCGATTTCGCTCCAATTCACATTCCAAGTAATATCCGGCATGCTAATTACGTTGCCGATTGCCAAATTGCATTATCTCTTATAGTTTCCGAGATATGGACTATCGACTTCTTGCAATATTGGCTCTGCTTCTAACTTGGGCTAGAAATGTAAAATGGTCTTATGAATTAGCGATTTCGCTCCAATTCACATTCCAAGTAATATTCAGCATGCTAATTACGTTGCCGATTGCCAAATTACATTATCTCTTATAGTTTCCGAGATATGGACTATCGACATCTTGCAATATTGGCTCTGCTTCTAACTTGAGCCAGAATTGTAAAATGGTCTTATGGATTAGCTATTTCGCTCCAATTCACATTCCAAGTAATATTCGACATGCTAATTACGTTGCCGATTGCCAAATTGCAATATCTCTTATAGTTTCCGAGATATATACTATCGACATTTTACAATACTGGCTCTGCTTCTAACTTGGGTCAAAATTGTAAAATGGTCTTATGAATTAGCGATTTCGCTCCAATTCACATTCCAAGTAATATTCGGCATGCTAATTACGTTGCCGATTGCCAAATTGCATTATCTCTTATAGTTTCCGAGATATGGACTATCGACATCTTGCAATATTTGATCTGCTTCTAACTTGGGCCAGAAATGTAAAATGGTCTTATGAATTAGCGATTTCGTTGTAATTCACATTCCAAGTAATATTCGGCATGCTAATTACGTTGCCGATTGCCAAATTGCATTATCTCTTATAGTTTCCGAGATATGGACTATCGACATATTGCAATATTGGCTCTGGTTCTAACTTGGGCCAGAAATGTAAAATAGTCTTATGAATTAGCGATTTCGCTCCAATTCACATTCCAAGTAATATTCGGCATGCTAATTACGTTGCCGATTGCCAAATTGCATTATCTCTTATAGTTTCCGAGATATGGACTATCGACATCTTGCAATATTGGCTCTGCTTCTAACTTGGGCCAGAAATGTAAAATGGTCTTATGAATTAGCGATTTCGCTCCAATTCACATTCCAAGTACTATTCGGCATGCTAATTACGTTGACGATTGCCAAATTGCATTATCTCTTATAGTTTCCGAGATATGGACTATCGACATCTTGCAATATTGGCTCTGCTTCTAGCTTGGGCCAGAAATGTAAAATGGTCTTATGAATTAGCGATTTCGCTCCAATTCACATTCCAAGTAATATTCGGCATGCTAATTACGTTGCCGATTTCGTTGTAATTCACATTCCAAGTAATATTCGGCATGCTAATTACGTTGCCGATTGCCAAATTGCATTATCTCTTATAGTTTCCGAGATATGGACTATCGACTTCTTGCAATATTGGCTCTGCTTGTAACTTGGGCCAGAAATGTAAAATGGTCTTATGAAATAGCGATTTCGCTCCAATTCACATTCCAAGTAATATTCGGCATGCTAATTACGTTGCCGATTGCCAAATTGCATTATCTCTTATTGTTTCCGAGATATGGACTATCGACATCTTGCAATATTGGCTCTGCTTCTAACTTGGGCCAGAAATGTAAAATGGTCTTATGAATTAGCGATTTCGTTGTAATTCACATTCCAAGTAATATTCGGCATGCTAATTACGTTGCCGATTGCCAAATTGCATTATCTCTTATAGTTTCCGAGATATGGACTATCGACATCTTGCAATATTGGCTCTGCTTCTAACTTGGGCCAGAAATGTAAAATGGTCTTATGAATTAGCGATTTCGCTCCAATTCACATTCCAAGTAATATTCGGCATGCTAATTATGTTGCCGATTGCCAAATTGCATTATCTCTTATAGTTTCCGAGATATGGACTATCGACATCTTGCAATATTGGTTCTGCTTCTAACTTGAGCCAGAATTGTAAAATGGTCTTATGAATTGGCGATTTCGCTCCAATTCACATTCCAAGTAATATTCGGCATGCTAATTACGTTGCCGATTGCCAAATTGCATTATCTATTATAGTTTCCGAGATATGGACTATCGACCTCTTGCAATATTGGCTCTGCTTCTAACTTGGGCCAGAAATGTAAAATGGTCTTATGAATTAGCGATTTCGCTCTAATTCACATTCCAAGTAATATTCGGCATGCTAATTACGTTGCCGATTGCCAAATTGCATTATCTCTTATAGTTTCCGAGATATGGACTATCGACATCTTGCAATATTGGCTCTGCTTCTAACTTGAGCCAGAATTGTAAAATGGTCTTATGAATTAGCGATTTCGCTCCAATTCACATTCCAAGTAATATTAGGCATGCTAATTACGTTGCCGATTGCCAAATTGCATTATCTCTTATACTTTCCGAGATATGGACTATCGACATCTTGCAATATTGGCTCTGCTTCTAACTTGGGCCAGAAATGTAAAATGGCCTTATGAATTAGCGATTTCGTTCCAATTCACATTCCAAGTAATATTCCGCATGCTAATTACGTTGCCGATTGCCAAATTGCATTATCTCTTATAGTTTCCGAGATATGGACTATCGACACCTTGCAATATTGGCTCTGCTTCTAACTTGAGCCAGAATTGTAAAATGGTCTTATGAATTAGCGATTTCGCTCCAATTCACATTTCAAGTAATATTCGGCATGCTAATTACGTTGCCGATTGCCAAATTGCATTATCTCTTATAGTTTCCGAGATATGGACTATCGACACCTTGCAATATTGGCTCTGCTTCTAACTTGAGCCAGAATGGTAAAATGGTCATATAAATTAGCGATTTCGCTCCAATTCACATTCCAAGTAATATTCGGCATGCTAATTACGTTGCCGATTGCCAAATTGCATTATCTCTTATAGTTTCCGAGATATGGACTATCGACACCTTGCAATATTGGCTCTGCTTCTAACTTGAGCCAGAATTGTAAAATGGTCTTATGAATTAGCGATTTCGCTCCAATTCACATTCCAAGTAATATTCGGCATGCTAATTACGTTGCCGATTGCCAAATTGCATTATCTCTTATAGTTTCCGAGATATGGACTATCGACATCTTGCAATATTGGCTCTGCTTCTAATATGGGCCAGAAATGTAAAATGGTCTTATGAATTAGCGATTTCGCTCCAATTCACATTCCAAGTAATATTCGGCATGCTAATTACGTTGCCGATTTGCAAATTGCTTTATCTCTTATAGTTTCCGAGATATGGACTATCGACATCTTGCAATATTGGCTCTGCTTCTAACTTGAGCCAGAATTGTAAAATGGTCTTATGAATTAGCGATTTCGCTCCAATTCACATTCAAAGTAATATTCGACATGCTAAATACGTTGCCGATTGCCAAATTGCATTATCTCTTATAGTTTCCGAGATATAAACTATCGACACCTTGCAATATTGGCTCTGCTTCTAACTTGGGCCAGAAAGGTAAAATGGTCTTATGAATTAGCGATTTCGCTCCAATTCACATTCCAAGTAATATTCGGCATGCTAATTACGTTGCCGATTGCCAAATTGCATTATCTCTTATAGTTTCCGAGATATGGACTATCGACACCTTGCAATATTGGCTCTGCTTCTAACTTGAGCCAGAATTGTAAAATGGTCTTATGAATTAGCGATTTCGCTCCAATTCACATTCCAAGTAATATTCGGCATGCTAATTACGTTGCCGATTGCCAAATTGCATTATCTCTTATAGTTTCCGAGATATGGACTATCGACATCTTGCAATATTGGCTCTGCTTCTAACTTGGGCCAGAAATGTAAAATGGTCTTATGAATTAGCGATTTCGCTCCAATTCACATTCCAAGTAATATTCGGCATGCTAATTACGTTGCCGATTGCCAAATTGGATTATCTCTTATAGTTTCCGAGATATGGACTATCGACACCTTGCAATATTGGCTCTGCTTCTAACTTGAGCCAGAATTGTAAAATGGTCTTATGAATTAGCGATTTCGCTCCAATTCACATTCCAAGTAATATTCGGCATGCTAATTACGTTGCCGATTTGCAAATTGCATTATCTCTTATAGTTTCCGAGATATGGACTATCGCCATCTTGCAATATTGGCTCTGCTTCTAACTTGAGCCAGAATTGTAAAATGGCCTTATGAATCAGCGATTTCGCTCCAATTCACATTCAAAGTAATATTCGACATGCTAAATACGTTGCCGATTGCCAAATTGCATTATCTCATATAGTTTCCGAGATATGGACTATCGACATCTTGCAATATTGGCTCTGCTTCTAACTTGAGCCAGAATTGTAAAACGGTCTTATGAATTAGCGATTTCGCTCCAATTCACATTCCAAGTAATATTCGGCATGCTAATTACGTTGCCGATTGCCAAATTGCATTATCTCTTATAGTTTCCGAGATATGGACTATCGACATCTTGCAATATTGGCTCTGCTTCTAACTTGGGCCAGAAATGTAAAATGGTCTTATTAATTAGCGATTTCGCTCCAATTCACATTCCAAGTAATATTCGGCATGCTAATTACGTTGCCGATTGCCAAATTGCATTATCTCTTATAGTTTCCGAGATATGGACTATCGACATCTTGCAATATTGGCTCTGCTTCTAACTTGAGCCAGAATTGTAAAATGGTCTTATGAATTAGCCATTTCGCTCCAATTCACATTCCAAGTAATATTCGGCATGCTAATTACATTGCCGGTTGCCAAATTGCATTATCTCTTATAGTTTCCGAGATATGGACTATCGACATCTTGCAATATTGGCTCTGCTTCTAACTTGAGCCAGAATTGTAAAATGGTCTTATGAATTAGCGATTTCGCTCCAATTCACATTCAAAGTAATATTCGACATGCCAAATACGTTGCCGATTGCCAAATTGCATTATCTCTTATAGTTTCCGAGATATGGACTATCGACATCTCACAATATTGGCTCTGCTTCTAACTTGAGCCAGAATGGTAAAATGGTCTTATGAATTAGCGATTTAGCTCCAATTCACATTCCAAGTAATATTCGGCATGCTAATTACGTTGCCGATTGCCAAATTGCATTATCTCTTATAGTTTCCGAGATATGGACTATCGACATCTTGCAATATTGGCTCTGCTTCTAACTTGGGCCAGAAATGTAAAATGGTCTTATGAATTAGCGATTTCGCTCCAATTCACATTCCAAGTAATATTCGGCATGCTAATTACGTTGCCGATTGCCAAATTGCATTATCTCTTATAGTTTCGGAGATATGGACTATCGACATCTTGCAATATTGGCTCTGCTTCTAACTTGAGCCAGAATTGTCAAATGGTCTTATGAATTAGCGATTTCGCTCCAATTCACATTCCAAGTAATATTCGGCATGCTAATGACGTTGCCGATTGCCAAATTGCATTATCTTTTATAGTTTCCGAGATATGGACTATCGACATCTTGCAATATTGGCTCTGCTTCTAACTTGGGCCAGAAATGTAAAATGGTCTTATGAATTAGCGATTTCGCTCCAATTCATATTCCAAGTAATATTCGGCATGCTAATTACGTTGCTGATTGCCAAATTGCATTATCTCTTATAGTTTCCGAGATATGGACTATCGACATCTTGCAATATTGGCTCTGCTTCTAACTTGAGCCAGAATTGTAAAATGGTATTATGAATTAGCGATTTCGCTCCAATTCACATTCCAAGTAATATTCGGCATGCTAACTACGTTGCCGATTGCCAAATTGCATTATCTCTTATAGTTTCCGAGATATGGACTATCGACATCTTGCAATATTGGCTCTGATTCTAACTTGAGCTAGAATTGTAAAATGGTCTTATGAATTAGCGATTTCGCTCCAATTCACATTCCAAGTAATATTCGGCATGCTAATGACGTTGCCGATTGCCAAATCTTTTATAGTTTCCGAGATATGGACTATCGACATCTTGCAATATTGGCTCTGCTTCTAACTTGGGCCAGAAATGTAAAATGGTCTTATGAATTAGCGATTTCGCTCCAATTCACATTCCAAGTAATATTCGGCATGCTAATTTCGTTGCCGATTGCCAAATTGCATTATCTCTTATAGTTTCAGAGATATGGACTCTCGACATCTTGCAATATTGGCTCTGCTTCTAACTTGGGCCAGAAATGTAAAATGGTCTTATGAATTAGCGATTTCGCTCCAATTCACATTCCAAGTAATATTCGGCATGCTAACTACGTTGCCGATTGCCAAATTGCATTATCTCTTATAGTTTCCGAGATATGGACTATCGACATCTTGCAATATTGGCTCTGATTCTAACTTGAGCTAGAATTGTAAAATGGTCTTATGAATTAGCGATTTCGCTCCAATTCACATTCCAAGTAATATTCGGCATGCTAATTACGTTGCCGATTTCCAATTTGCATTATCTCTTATAGCTTCCGAGATATGGACTATCGACATCTTGCAATATTGGCTCTGCTTCTAACTTGGGCCAGAAATGTAAAATGGTCTTATGAATTAGCGATTTCGCTCCAATTCACATTCCAAGTAATATTCGGCATGCTAATTACGTTGCCGATTGCCAAATTGCATTATCTCTTATAGTTTCCGAGATATGGACAATCGACATCTTGCAATTTTGGCTCTGCTTCTAACTCGGGACAGAAATGTAAAATGGTCTTATGAATTAGCGATTTCGCTCCAATTCACATTCCAAGTAATATTCGGCATGCTAATTACGTTGCCGATTGCCAAATTGCATTATCTCTTATAGTTTCCGAGATATGGACTATCGACATCTTGCAATATTGGCTCTGCTTCTAACTTGAGCCAGAATTGTAAAATGGTCTTATGAATTAGCGATTTCGCTCCAATTCACATTCCAAGTAATATTCGGCATGCTAATTACGTTGCCGTTTGCCAAATTGCATTATCTCTTATAGTTTCCGAGATATGGACTATCGACATCGTGCAATATTGGCTCTGCTTCTAACTTGGGCCAGAAATGTAAAATGGTCTTATGAATTAGCGATTTCGCTCCAATTCACATTCCAAGTAATATTCGGCATGCTAATTACGTTGCCGATTGCCAAATTGCATTATCTCTTATAGTTTCCGAGATATGGACTATCGACACCTTGCAATATTGGCTCTGCTTCTAACTTGAGCCAGAATTGTAAAATGGTCTTATGAATTAGCGATTTCGCTTCAATTCACATTCCAAGTAATATTCGGCATGCTAATTACGTTGCCGATTGCCAAATTGCATTATCTCTTATAGTTTCCGAGATATGGACTATCGACACCTTGCAATATTGGCTCTGCTTCTAACTTGAGCCAGAATTGTAAAATGGTCTTATGAATTAGTGATTTCGCTCCAATTCACATTCCAAGTAATATTCGGCATGCCAATTACGTTGCCGATTGCCAAATTGCATTATCTCTTATAGTTTCCGAGATATGGACTATCGACATCTTGCAATATTGGCTCTGCTTCTAACTTGGGCCAGAAATGTAAAATGGTCTTATGAATTAGCGATTTCGCTCCAATTCACATTCCAAGTAATATTCGGCATGCTAATTACGTTGCCGATTGCCAAATTGCATTATCTCTTATAGTTTCCGAGATATGGACTTTCGATACCTTGCAATATTGGCTCCGCTTCTAACTTGAGCCAGAATTGTAAAATGGTCTTATGAATTAGCGATTTCGCTCCAATTCACATTCCAAGTAATATTCGGCATGCTAATTACGTTGCCGATTGCCAAATTGCATTATCTCTTATAGTTTCCGAGATATGGACTATCGACATCTTGCAATATTGGCTCTGCTTTTACCTTGGGCCAGAAATGTAAAATGGTCTTATGAATTAGCGATTTCGCTCCAGTTCACATTCCAAGTAATATTCGGCATGCTAATTACGTTGCCGATTTGCAAATTGCATTATCTCTTATAGTTTCCGAGATATGGACTATCGACATCTTGCAATATTGGCTCTGCTTCTAACTTGAGCCAGAATTGTAAAATGGTCTTATGAATTAGCGATTTCGCTCCAATTCACATTCAAAGTAATATTCGACATGCTAAATACGTTGCCGATTGCCAAATTGCATTATCTCTTATAGTTTCCGAGATATGGACTATCGACATCTTGCAATATTGGCTCTGCTTCTAACTTGGGCCAGAAATGTAAAATGATCTTATGAATTAGCGATTTCGCTCCAATTCACATGCCAAGTAATATTCGGCATGCTAATTACGTTGCCGATTGCCAAATTGCATTATCTCTTATAGTTTCCGAGATATGGACTATCGACATCTTGCAATATTGGCTCTGCTTCTAACTTGGGCCAGAAATGTAAAATGATCTTATGAATTAGCGATTTCGCTCCAATTCACATTCCAAGTAATATCCGGCATGCTAATTACGTTGCCGATTGCCAAATTGCATTATCTCTTATAGTTTCCGAGATATGGACTATCGACATCTTGCAATATTGGCTCTGCTTCTAACTTGAGCCAGAATTGTCAAATGGTCTTATGAATTAGCGATTTCGCTCCAATTCACATTCCAAGTAATATTCGGCATGCTTATTACGTTGCCGATTGCCAAATTGCATTATCTCTTATAGTTTCCGAGATATGGACTATCGACATCTTGCAATATTGGCTCTGCTTCTAACTTGAGCCAGAATTGTAAAATGGTCTTATGAATTAGCGATTTCGCTCCAATTCACATTCAAAGTAATATTCGACATGCTAAATACGTTGTCGATTGCCAAATTGCATTATCTCTTATAGTTTCCGATATATGGACTATCGACATCTTGCAATATTGGCTCTGCTTCTAACTTGGGCCAGAAATGTAAAATGATCTTATGAATTAGCTCCAATTCACATTCCAAGTAATATCCGGCATGCTAATTACGTTGCCGATTGCCAAATTGCATTATCTCTTATAGTTTCCGAGATATGGACTATCGACATCTTGCAATAATGGCTCTGCTTCTAACTTGAGCCAGAATTGTCAAATGGTCTTATGAATTAGCGATTTCGCTCCAATTCACATTCCAAGTAATATTCGGCATGCTAATTACATTGCCGATTGCCAAATTGCATTATCTCTTATAGTTTCCGAGATATGGACTATCGACATCTTGCAATATTGGCTCTGCTTCTAACTTGAGCCAGAATTGTAAAATGGTCTTATGAATTAGCGATTTCGCTCCAATTCACATTCAAAGTAATATTCGACATGCTAAATACGTTGCCGATTGCCAAATTGCATTATCTCTTATAGTTTCCGAGATATGGACTATCGACATCTTGCAATATTGGCTCTGCTTCTAACTTGGGCCAGAAATGTAAAATGATCTTATGAATTAGCGATTTCGCTCCAATTCACATTCCAAGTAATACCCGGCATGCTAATTACGTTGCCGATTGCCAAATTGCATTATCTCTTATAGTTTCCGAGATATGGACTATCGACATATTGCAATATTGGCTCTGCTTCTAACTTGAGCCAGAATTGTAAAATGGTCTTATGAATTAGCGATTTCGCTCCATTTCACATTCCAAGTAATATTCGACATGCTAATTACGTTGCCGATTGCCAAATTGCATTATCTCTTATAGTTTCCGAGATATGGACTATCGACTTCTTGCAATATTGGCTCTGCATCTAATTTGGGCCAGAATTGTAAAATGGTCTTATGAATTAGCGATTTCGTTGTAATTCATATTCCAAGTAATATTCGGCATGATAATTGCGTTGCCGATTACCAAGTTGCATTATCTCTTATAGTTTCCGAGATATGGACTATCGACTTCTTGCAATATTGGCTCTGCTTCTAACTTGGGCTAGAAATGTAAAATGGTCTTATGAATTAGCGATTTCGCTCCAATTCACATTCCAAGTAATATTCGACATGCTAATTACGTTGCCGATTGCCAAATTGCATTATCTCTTATAGTTTCCGAGATATAGACTATCGACATTTTACAATACTGGCTCTGCTTCTAACTTGGGTCAAAATTGTAAAATGGTCTTATGAATTAGCGATTTAGCTCCAATTCACATTCCAAGTAATATTCGGCATGCTAATTACGTTGCCGATTGCCAAATTGCACTATCTCTTATAGTTTCCGAGATATGGACTAACGACATCTTGCAATATTGGCTCTGCTTCTAACTTGGGCCCGAAATGTAAAATGGTCTTATGAATTAGCGATTTCGTTGTAATTCACATTCCAAGTAATATTCGGCATGCTAATTACGTTGCCGATTGCCAAATTGCATTATCTCTTATAGTTTCCCAGATATGGACTATCGACATCTTGCAATATTGTCTCTGGTTCTAACTTGGGCCAGAAATGTAAAATGGTCTTATGAATTAGCGATTTCGCTCCAATTCACATTCCAAGTAATATTCGGCATGCTAATTACATTGCCGATTGCCAAATTGCATTATCTCTTATAGTTTCCGAGATATGGACTATCGACATCTTGCAATATTGGCTCTGCTTCTAACTTGGGCCAGAAATGTAAAATGGTCTTATGAATTAGCGATTTCGCTCCAATTCACATTCCAAGTAATATTCGGCATGCTAATTACGTTGCCGATTGCCAAATAGCATTATCTCTTATAGTTTCCGAGACATGGACTATCGACATCTTGCAATATTGGCTCTGCTTCTAACTTGAGCCAGAATTGTAAAATGGTCTTATGAATTAGCGATTTCGCTCCAATTCACATTCCAAGTAATATTCGGCATGGTAATTACGTTGCCGATTGCCAAATTGCATTATCCCTTATAGTTTCCGAGATATGGGCTATCGACATCTTGCAATATTGGCTCTACTTCTAACTTGGGCCAGAAATGTAAAATGGTCTTATGAATTAGCGATTTCGCTCCAATTCACATTCCAAGTAATATTCGGCAAGCTAATTACGTTGCCGATTGCCAATTAGCATTATCTCTTATAGTTTCCGAGATATGGACTATCGACATCTTGCAATATTGGCTCTGCTTCTAACTTGAGCCAGAATTGTAAAATAGTCTTATGAATTAGCGATTTCGCTCCAATTCACATTCCAAGTAATATTCGGCATGCTAATTACGTTGCCGATTGCCAAGTTGCATTATCTCTTATAGTTTCCGAGATATGGACTATCGACATCTTGCAATATTGGCTCTGCTTCTAACTTGGGCCAGAAATGTAAAATGGTCTTATGAATTAGCGATTTCGCTCCAATTCACATTCCAAGTAATATTCGGCATGCTAATTACGTTGCCGATTGCCAAATAGCATTATCTCTTATAGTTTCCGAGACATGGACTATCGACATCTTGCAATATTGGCTCTGCTTCTAACTTGAGCCAGAATTGTAAAATGGTCTTATGAATTAGCGATTTCGCTCCAATTCACATTCCAAGTAATATTCGGCATGCTAATTACGTTGCCGATTGCCAAATTGCATTATCCCTTATAGTTTCCGAGATATGGACTATCGACATCTTGCAATATTGGCTCTATTTCTAACTTGGGCCAGAAATGTAAAATGGTCTTATGAATTAGCGATTTCGCTCCAATTCACATTCCAAGTAATATTCGGCAAGCTAATTACGTTGACGATTGCCAAATAGCATTATCTCTTATAGTTTCCGAGATATGGACTATCGACATCTTGCAATATTGGCTCTGCTTCTAACTTGGGCCAGAAATGTAAAATGGTCTTATGAATTAGCGATTTCGCTCCAATTCACATTCCAAGTAATATTCGGCATGCTAATTACGTTGCCGATTGCCAAGTTGCATTATCTCTTATAGTTTCCAAGATATAGACTATCGACATCTTGCAATATTGGCTCTGCTTCTAACTTGGGCCAGAAATGTAAAATGGTCTTATGAATTAGCGATTTCGTTGTAATTCACATTCCAAGTAATATTCGGCATGCTAATTACATTGCCGATTGCCAAATTCCATTATCTCTTATAGTTTCCGAGATATGGACTATCGACATCTTGCAATATTGGCTCTGCTTCTAACTTGGGCCAGAAATGTAAAATGGTCTTATGAATTAGCGATTTCGCTCCAATTCACATTCCAAGTAATATTCGGCATGCTAATTACGTTGCCGATTGCCAAATTGCATTATCTCTTATAGTTTCCGAGATATGGACTATCGACATCTTGCAATATTGGCTCTGCTTCTAACTTGGGCCAGAAATGTAAAATGGTCTTATGAATTAGCGATTTCACTCCAATTCACATTCCAAGTAATATTCGGCATGCTAATTACGTTGCCGATTTGCAAATTGCATTATCTCTTATAGTTTCCGAGATATGGACTATCGACATCTTGCAATATTGGCTCTGCTTCTAACTTGAGCCAGAATTGTAAAATGGTCTTATGAATTAGCGATTTCGCTCCAATTCACATTCAAAGTAATATTCGACATGCTAAATACGTTGCCGATTGCCAAATTGCATTATCTCTTATAGTTTCCGAGATATGGACTATCGACATCTTGCAATATTGGCTCTGCTTCTAACTTGAGCCAGAATTGTAAAATGGTCTTATGAATAAGCGATTTCGCTCCAATTCACATTCCAAGTAATATTCGGCATGCTAATTACGTTGCCGATTGCCAAATTGCATTATCTCTTATAGTTTCCGAGATATGGACTATCGACATCTTGCAATATTGGCTCTGCTTCTAACTTGGGCCAGAAATGTAAAATGGTCTTATGAATTAGCGATTTCGCTCCAATTCACATTCCAAGTAATATTCGGCATGCTAATTACGTTGCCGATTGCCAAATAGCATTATCTCTTATAGTTTCCGAGACATGGACTATCGACATCTTGCAATATTGGCTCTGCTTCTAACTTGAGCCAGAATTGTAAAATGGTCTTATGAATTAGCGATTTCGCTCCAATTCACATTCCAAGTAATATTCGGCATGGTAATTACGTTGCCGATTGCCAAATTGCATTATCCCTTATAGTTTCCGAGATATGGGCTATCGACATCTTGCAATATTGGCTCTACTTCTAACTTGGGCCAGAAATGTAAAATGGTCTTATGAATTAGCGATTTCGCTCCAATTCACATTCCAAGTAATATTCGGCAAGCTAATTACGTTGCCGATTGCCAATTAGCATTATCTCTTATAGTTTCCGAGATATGGACTATCGACATCTTGCAATATTGGCTCTGCTTCTAACTTGAGCCAGAATTGTAAAATAGTCTTATGAATTAGCGATTTCGCTCCAATTCACATTCCAAGTAATATTCGGCATGCTAATTACGTTGCCGATTGCCAAGTTGCATTATCTCTTATAGTTTCCGAGATATGGACTATCGACATCTTGCAATATTGGCTCTGCTTCTAACTTGGGCCAGAAATGTAAAATGGTCTTATGAATTAGCGATTTCGCTCCAATTCACATTCCAAGTAATATTCGGCATGCTAATTACGTTGCCGATTGCCAAATTGCATTATCCCTTATAGTTTCCGAGATATGGACTATCGACATCTTGCAATATTGGCTCTACTTCTAACTTGGGCCAGAAATGTAAAATGGTCTTATGAATTAGCGATTTCGCTCCAATTCACATTCCAAGTAATATTCGGCAAGCTAATTACGTTGACGATTGCCTAATAGCATTATCTCTTATAGTTTCCGAGATATGGACTATCGACATCTTGCAATATTGGCTCTGCTTCTAACTTGGGCCAGAAATGTAAAATGGTCTTATGAATTAGCGATTTCGCTCCAATTCACATTCCAAGTAATATTCGGCATGCTAATTACGTTGCCGATTGCCAAGTTGCATTATCTCTTATAGTTTCCAAGATATAGACTATCGACATCTTGCAATATTGGCTCTGCTTCTAACTTGGGCCAGAAATGTAAAATGGTCTTATGAATTAGCGATTTCGTTGTAATTCACATTCCAAGTAATATTCGGCATGCTAATTACATTGCCGATTGCCAAATTCCATTATCTCTTATAGTTTCCGAGATATGGACTATCGACATCTTGCAATATTGGCTCTGCTTCTAACTTGGGCCAGAAATGTAAAATGGTCTTATGAATTAGCGATTTCGCTCCAATTCACATTCCAAGTAATATTCGGCATGCTAATTACGTTGCCGATTGCCAAATTGCATTATCTCTTATAGTTTCCGAGATATGGACTATCGACATCTTGCAATATTGGCTCTGCTTCTAACTTGGGCCAGAAATGTAAAATGGTCTTATGAATTAGCGATTTCACTCCAATTCACATTCCAAGTAATATTCGGCATGCTAATTACGTTGCCGATTTGCAAATTGCATTATCTCTTATAGTTTCCGAGATATGGACTATCGACATCTTGCAATATTGGCTCTGCTTCTAACTTGAGCCAGAATTGTAAAATGGTCTTATGAATTAGCGATTTCGCTCCAATTCACATTCAAAGTAATATTCGACATGCTAATTACGTTGCCGATTTGCAAATTGCATTATCTCTTATAGTTTCCGAGATATGGACTATCGACATCTTGCAATATTGGCTCTGCTTCTAACTTGAGCCAGAATTGTAAAATGGTCTTATGAATTAGCGATTTCGCTCCAATTCACATTCAAAGTAATATTCGACATGCTAAATACGTTGCCGATTGCCAAATTGCATTATCTCTTATAGTTTCCGAGATATGGACTATCGACATCTTGCAATATTGGCTCTGCTTCTAACTTGAGCCAGAATTGTAAAATGGTCTTATGAATAAGCGATTTCGCTCCAATTCACATTCCAAGTAATATTCGGCATGCTAATTACGTTGCCGATTGCCAAATTGCATTATCTCTTATAGTTTCCGAGATATGGACTATCGACATCTTGCAATATTGGCTCTGCTTCTAACTTGGGCCAGAAATGTAAAATGGTCTCATGAATTAGCGATTTCGCTCCAATTCACATTCCAAGTAATATTCGGCATGCTAATTACGTTGCCGATTGCCAAATTGCATTATCTCTTATAGTTTCCGAGATATGGACTATCGACATCTTGCAATATTGGCTCTGCTTCTAACTTGAGCCAGAATTCCAAAATGGTCTTATGAATTAGCGATTTCGCTCCAATTCACATTCCAGGTAATATTCGGCATGCTAATTACGTTGCCGATTGCCAAATTGCATTATCTCTTATAGTTTCCGAGATATGGACTATCGACATCTTGCAATATTGGCTCTGCTTCTAACTTGAGCCAGAATTGTAAAATAGTCTTATGAATTAGCGATTTCGCTCCAATTCACATTCAAAGTAATATTCGACATGCTAAATACGTTGCCGATTGCCAAATTGCATTATCTCTTATAGTTTCCGAGATATGGACTATCGACATCTTGCAATATTGGCTCTGCTTCTAACTTGAGCCAGAATGGTAAAATGGTCTTATGAATTAGCGATTTCGCTCCAATTCACATTCCAAGTAATATTCGGCATGCTAATTACGTTGCCGAATGCCAAATTGCATTATCTCTTATAGTTTCAGAGATATGGACTATCGACATCTTGCAATATTGGCTCTGTTTCCAACTTGGGCCAGGAATGTAAAATGGTCTTATGAATTAGCGATTTCGCTCCAATTCACATTCCAAGTAATATTCGGCATGCTAATTACGTTGCCGATTGCCAAATTGCATTATCTCTTATAGTTTCGGAGATATGGACTATCGACATCTTGCAATATTGGCTCTGCTTCTAACTTGAGCCAGAATTGTCAAATGGTCTTATGAATTAGCGATTTCGCTCCAATTCACATTCCAAGTAATATTCGGCATGCTAATTACGTTGCCGATTGCCAAATTGCATTATCTCTTATAGTTTCCGAGATATGGACTATCGACATCTTGCAATATTGGTTCTGCTTCTAACTTGGGCCAGAAATGTAAAATGGTCTTATGAATTAGCGATTTCGCTCCAATTCACATTCAAAGTAATATTCGACATGCTAAATACGTTGCCGATTGCCAAATTGCATTATCTCTTATAGTTTCCGAGATATGGACTATCGACATCTTGCAATATTGGCTCTGCTTCTAACTTGGGCCAGAAATGTAAAATGATCTTATAAATTAGCGATTTCGTTCCAATTCACATTCCAAGTAATATCCGGCATGCTAATTACGTTGCCGATTTCCAAATTGCATTATCTCTTATAGTTTCCGAGATATGGACTATCGACATCTTGCAATATTGGCTATGCTTCTAATTTGAGCCAGAATTGTCAAATGGTCTTATGAATTAGCGATTTCGCTCCAATTCACATTCCAAGTAATATTCGGCATGCTAATTACGTTGCCGATTACCAAATTGCATTATCTCTTATAGTTTCCGAGATATGGACTATCGACATCTTGCAATATTGGCTCTGCTTCTAACTTGAGCCAGAATTGTAAAATGGTCTTACGAATTAGCGATTTCGCTCCAATTCACATTCAAAGTAATATTCGACATGCTAAATACGTTGCCGATTGCCAAATTGCATTATCTCTTATAGTTTCCGAGATATGGACTATCGACATCTTGCAATATTGGCTCTGCTACTAACTTGGGCCAGAAATGTAAAATGATCTTATGAATTAGCGATTTCGCTCCAATTCACATTCCAAGTAATATCCGGCATGCTAATTACCTTGCCGATTGCCAAATTGCATTATCTCTTATAGTTTCCGAGATATGGACAATCGACATATTGCAATATTGGCTCTGCTTCTAACTTGAGCCAGAATTGTAAAATGGTCTTATGAATTAGCGATTTCGCTCCATTTCACATTCCAAGTAATATTCGACATGCTAATTACTTTGCCGATTGCCAAATTGCATTATCTCTTATAGTTTCCGAGATATGGACTATCGACTTCTTGCAATATTGGCTCTGCATCTAATTTGGGCCAGAATTGTAAAATGGTCTTATGAATTAGCGATTTCGTTGTAATTCACATTCCAAGTATTATTCGGCATGCTAATTACGTTGCCGATTGCCAAATTGCATTATCTCTTATAGTTTCCGAGATATGGACTATCGACTTCTTGCAATATTGGCTCTGCTTCTAACTTGGGCTAGAAATGTAAAATGGTCTTATGAATTAGCGATTTCGCTCCAATTCACATTCCAAGTAATATTCGGCATGCTAATTACGTTGCCGATTGCCAAATTGCATTATCTCTTATAGTTTCCGAGATATGGACTATCGACATCTTGCAATATTGGCTCTGCTTCTAACTTGAGTCAGAATTGTAAAATGGTCTTATGGATTAGCGATTTCGCTCCAATTCACATTCCAAGTAATATTCGACATGCTAATTACGTCGCCGATTGCCAAATTGCATTATCTCTTATAGTTTCCGAGATATAGACTATAGACATTTTACAATACTGGCTCTGCTTCTAACTTGGGTCAAAATTGTAAAATGGTCTTATGAATTAGCGATTTCGCTCCAATTCACATTCCAAGTAATATTCGGCATGCTAATTACGTTGCCGATTGCCATATTGCATTATCTCTTATAGTTTCCGAGATATGGACTATCGACATCTTGCAATATTGGCTCTGCTTCTAACTTGGGCCAGAAATGTAAAATGGTCTTATGAATTAGCGATTTCGTTGTAATTCACATTCCAAGTAATATTCGGCATGCTAATTACGTTGCCGATTGCCAAATTGCATTATCTCTTATAGTTTCCGAGATATGGACTATCGACATCTTGCAATATTGGCTCTGGTTCTAACTTGGGCCAGAAATGTAAAATGGTCTTATGAATTAGCGATTTCGCTCCAATTCACATTCCAAGTAATATTCGGCATGCTAATTACGTTGCCGATTGCCAAATTGCATTATCTCTTATAGTTTCCGAGATATGGACTATCGACATCTTGCAATATTGTCTCTGCTTCTAACTTGGGCCAGAAATGTAGAATGGTCTTATGAATTAGCGATTTCGCTCCAATTCACATTCCAAGTAATATTCGATATGCTAATTACGTTGCCAATTGCCAATTTGCATTATCTCTTATAGTTTCCGAGATATGGACTATCGACATCTTGCAATATTGGCTCTGCTTCTAACTTGAGCCAGAATTGTAAAATGGTCTTATGAATTAGCGATTTCGCTCCAATTCACATTCCAAGTAATATTCGGCATGCTAATTACGTTGCCGATTGCCAAATTGCATTATCTCTTATAGTTTCCGAGATATGGACTATCGACATCTTGCAATATTGGCTCTGCTTCTAACTTGGGCCAGAAATGTAAAATGGTCTTATGAATTAGCGATTTCGCTCCAATTCACATTCCAAGTAATATTCGGCATGCTAATTACGTTGCCGATTGCCAAATAGCATTATCTCTTATAGTTTCCGAGATATGGACTATCGACATCTTGCAATATTGGCTCTGCTTCTAACTTGAGCCAGAATTGTAAAATAGTCTTATGAATTAGCGATTTCGCTCCAATTCACATTCCAAGTAATATTCGGCATGCTAATTACGTTGCCGATTGCCAAATTGCATTATCTCTTATAGTTTCCGAGATATGGACTATCGACATCTTGCAATATTGGCTCTGCTTCTAACTTGAGCCAGAATTGTAAAATGGTCCTATGAATTAGCGATTTCGCTCCAATTCACATTCCAAGTAATATTCGACATGCTAATTACGTTGCCGATTGCCAAATTGCATTATCTCTTATAGTTTCCAAGATATGGACTATCGACATCTTGCAATATTGGCTCTGCTTCTAACTTGGGCCAGGAATGTAAAATGGTCTTATGAATTAGCGATTTCGTTGTAATTCACATTCCAAGTAATATTCGGCATGCTAATTACATTGCCGATTGCCAAATTCCATTATCTCTTATAGTTTCCGAGATATGGACTATCGACATCTTGCAATATTGGCTCTGCTTCTAACTTGGGCCAGAAATGTAAAATGGCCTTATGAATTAGCGATTTCGCTCCAATTCACATTCCAAGTAATATTCGGCATGCTAATTACGTTGCCGATTGCCAAATTGCATTATCTATTATAGTTTCCGAGATATGGACTATCGACATCTTGCAATATTGGCTCTGCTTCTAACTTGGGCCAGAAATGTAAAATGGTCTTATGAATTAGCGATTTCGCTCCAATTCACATTCCAAGTAATATTCGGCATGCTAATTACGTTGCCGATTGCCAAATTGCATTATCACTTATAGTTTCCGAGATATGGACTATCGACATCTTGCAATATTGGCTCTGCTTCTAACTTGGGCCAGAAATGTAAAATGGTCTTATGAATTAGCGATTTCGCTCCAATTCACATTCCAAGTGATATTCGGCATGCTAATTACGTTGCCGATTGCCAAATTGCATTATCTCTTATAGTTTCCGAGATATGGACTATCGACATCTTGCAATATTGGCTCTGCTTCTAACTTGGGCCAGAAATGTAAAATGGTCTTATGAATTAGCGATTTCGCTCCAATTCACATTCCAAGTAATATTCGGCATGCTAATTACGTTGCCGATTTGCAAATTGCATTATCTCTTATAGTTTCCGAGATATGGACTATCGACATCTTGCAATATTGGCTCTGCTTCTAACTTGAGCCAGAATTGTAAAATGGTCTTATGAATTAGCGATTTCGCTCCAATTCACATTCAAAGTAATATTCGACATGCTAAATACGTTGCCGATTGCCAAATTGCATTATCTCTTATAGTTTCCGAGATATGGACTATCGACATCTTGCAATATTGGCTCTGCTTCTAACTTGGGCCAGAATTGTAAAATGGTCTTATGAATTAGCGGTTTCGCTCCAATTCACATTCCAAGTAATATTCGGCATGCTAATTACGTTGCCGATTGCCAAATTGCGTTATCTCTTATAGTTTCCGAGATATGGACTATCGACACCTTGCAATATTGGCTCTGCTTCTAACTTGAGCCAGAATTGTAAAATGGTCTTATGAATTAGCGATTTCGCTCCAACTCACATTCCAAGTAATATTCGGCATGCTAATTACGTTGCCGATTGCCAAAATGCATTATCTCTTATAGTTTCCGAGATATGGACTATCGACATCTTGCAATATTGGCTCTGCTTCTAACTTGGGCCAGAAATGTAAAATGGTCTTATGAATTAGCGATTTCGCTCCAATTCACATTCCAAGTAATATTCGGCATGCTAATTACGTTGCCGATTGCCAAATTGCATTATCTCTTATAGTTTCCGAGATATGGACTATCGACATCTTGCAATATTGGCTCTGCTTCTAACTTGGGCCAGAAATGTAAAATGGTCTTATGAATTAGCGATTTCGCTCCAATTCACATTCCAAGTAATATTCGGCATGCTCATTACGTTGCCGATTTGCAAATTGCATTATCTCTTATAGTTTCCGAGATATGGACTATTGACATCTTGCAATATTGGCTCTGCTTCTAACTTGAGCCAGAATTGTAAAATGGTCTTATGAATTAGCGATTTCGCCCCAATTCACATTCCAAGTAATATTCGGCATGCTAATTACATTGCCGATTGCCAAATTGCATTATCTCTTATAGTTTCCGAGATATGGACTATCGACATCTTGCAATATTGGCTCTGCTTCTAACTTGGGCCAGAAATGTAAAATGGTCTTATGAATTAGCGATTTCGCTCCAATTCACATTCCAAGTAATATTCGGCATGCTAATTACGTTGCCGATTGCCAAATTGCATTATCTCTTATAGTTTCGGAGATATGGACTATCGACATCCTGCAATATTGGCTCTGCTTCTAACTTGAGCCAGAATTGTCAAATGGTCTTATGAATTAGCGATTTCGCTCCAATTCACATTCCAAGTAATATTCGGCATGCTAATTACGTTGCCGATTGCCAAATTGCATTATCTCTTATAGTTTAAGAGATATGGACTATCGACATCTTGCAATATTGGCTCTGCTTCTAACTTGGGCCAGAAATGTAAAATGGTCTTATGAATTAGCGGATTCGCTCCAATTCACATTCCAAGTAATATTCGGCATGCTAATTACGTTGCCGATTGCCAAATTGCGTTATCTCTTATATTTTCCGAGATATGGACTATCGACACCTTGCAATATTGGCTCTGCTTCTAACTTGAGCCAGAATTGTAAAATGGTCTTATGAATTAGCGATTTCGCTCCAACTCACATTCCAAGTAATATTCGGCATGCTAATTACGTTGCCGATTGCCAAATTGCATTATCTCTTATAGTTTCCGAGATATGGACTATCGACATCTTGCAATATTGGCTCTGCTTCTAACTTGGGCCAGAAATGTAAAATGGTCTTATGAATTAGCGATTTCGCTCCAATTCACATTCCAAGTAATATTCGGCATGCTAATTACGTTGCCGATTGCCCAATTGCATTATCTCTTATAGTTTCGGAGATATGGACTATCGACACCTTGCAATATTGGCTCTGCTTCTAACTTGAGCCAGAATTGTAAAATGGTCTTATGAATTAGCGATTTCGCTCCAATTCACATTCCAAGTAATATTCGGCATGCTAATTACGTTGCCGATTGCCAAATTGCATTATCTCTTATAGTTTCCGAGATATGGACTATCGACATCTTGCAATATTGGCTCTGCTTCTAACTTGGGCCAGAAATGTAAAATGGTCTTATGAATTAGCGATTTCGCTCCAATTCACATTCCAAGTAATATTCGGCATGCTAATTACGTTGCCGATTTGCAAATTGCATTATCTCTTATAGTTTCCGAGATATGGACTATCGACATCTTGCAATATTGGCTCTGCTTCTAACTTGAGCCAGAATTGTAAAATGGTCTTATGAATTAGCGATTTCGCCCCAATTCACATTCAAAGTAATATTCGACATGCTAAATACGTTGCCGATTGCCAAATTGCATTATCTCTTATAGTTTCCGAGATATGGACTATCGACATCTTGCAATATTGGCTCTGCTTCTAACTTGAGCCAGAATTGTAAAATGGTCTTATGAATTAGCGATTTCGCTCCAATTCACATTCCAAGTAATATTCGGCATGCTAATTACGTTGCCGATTGCCAAATTGCATTATCTCTTATAGTTTCCGAGATATGGACTATCGACATCTTGCAATATTGGCTCTGCTTCTAACTTGGGCCAGAAATGTAAAATGGTCTTATGAATTAGCGATTTCGCTCCAATTCACATTCCAAGTAATATTCGGCATGCTAATTACGTTGCCGATTGCCAAATTGCATTATCTCTTATAGTTTCCGAGATATGGACTATCGACATCTTGCAATATTGGCTCTGCTTCTAACTTGAGCCAGAATTGTAAAATGGTCTTATGAATTAGCGATTTCGCTCCAATTCACATTCCAAGTAATATTCGGCATGCTAACTACGTTGCCGATTGCCATATTGCATTATCTCTTATAGTTTCCGAGATATGGACTATCGACATCTTGCAATATTGGCTCTGCTTCTAACTTGAGCCAGAATTGTAAAATGGTCTTATGAATTAGCGATTTCGCTCCAATTCACATTCAAAGTAATATTCGACATGCTAAATACGTTGCCGATTGCCAAATTGCATTATTTCTTATAGTTTCCGAGATATGGTCTATCGACATCTTGCAATATTGGCTCTGCTTCTAACTTGAGCCAGAATGGTAAAATGGTCTTATGAATAAGAGATTTCGCTTCAATTCACATTCCAAGTAATATTCGGCATGCTAATTACGTTGCCGATTGCCAAATTGCATTATCTCTTATAGTTTTCGAGATATGGACTATCGACATCCTGCAATATTGGCTCTGCTTCTAACTTGAGCCAGAATTGTCAAATGGTCTTATGAATTAGCGATTTCGCTCCAATTCACATTCCAAGTAATATTCGGCATGCTAATTACGTTGCCGATTGCCAAATTGCACTATCTCTTATAGTTTCGGAGATATGGACTATCGACATCCTGCAATATTGGCTCTGCTTCTTACTTGAGCCAGAATTGTCAAATGGTCTTATGAATTAGCGATTTCTCTCCAATTCACATTCCAAGTAATATTCGGCATGCTAATTACGTTGCCGATTGCCAAATTGCATTATCTCTTATAGTTTCCGAGATATGGACTATCGACATCTTGCAATATTGGCTCTGCTTCTAACTTGGGCCAGAAATGTAAAATGGTCTTATGAATTAGCGATTTCGCTCCAATTCACATTCCAAGTAATATTCGGCATGCTAATTACGTTGCCGATTGCCAAATTGCATTATCTCTTATAGTTTCCGAGATATGGACTATCGACACCTTGCAATATTGGCTCTGCTTCTAACTTGAGCCAGAATTGTAAAATGGTCTTATGAATTAGCGATTTCGCTCCAATTCACATTCCAAGTAATATTCGGCATGCTAATTACGTTGCCGATTGCCAAATTGCATTATCTCTTATAGTTTCCGAGATATGGACTATCGACATCTTGCAATATTGGCTCTGCCTCTAACTTGGGCCAGAAATGTAAAATGGTCTTATGAATTGGCGATTTCGCTCCAATTCACATTCCAAGTAATATTCGGCATGCTAATTACGTTGCCGATTTGCAAATTGCATTATCTCTTATAGTTTCCGAGATATGGACTATCGACATCTTGCAATATTGGCTCTGCTTCTAACTTGAGCCAGAATTGTAAAATGGTCTTATGAATTAGCGATTTCGCCCCAATTCACATTCAAAGTAATATTCGACATGCTAAATACGTTGCCGATTGCCAAATTGCATTATCTCTTATAGTTTCCGAGATATGGACTATCGACATCTTGCAATATTGGCTCTGCTTCTAACTTGAGCCAGAATTGTAAAATGGTCTTATGAATTAGCGATTTCGCTCCAATTCACATTCCAAGTAATATTCGGCATGCTAATTACGTTGCCGATTGCCAAATTGCATTATCTCTTATAGTTTCCGAGATATGGACTATCGACATCTTGCAATATTGGCTCTGCTTCTAACTTGGGCCAGAAATGTAAAATGGTCTTATGAATTAGCGATTTCGCTCCAATTCACATTCCAAGTAATATTCGGCATGCTAATTACGTTGCCGATTGCCAAATTGCATTATCTCTTATAGTTTCCGAGATATGGACTATCGACATCTTGCAATATTGGCTCTGCTTCTAACTTGAGCCAGAATTGTAAAATGGTCTTATGAATTAGCGATTTCGCTCCAATTCACATTCCAAGTAATATTCGGCATGCTAACTACGTTGCCGATTGCCATATTGCATTATCTCTTATAGTTTCCGAGATATGGACTATCGACATCTTGCAATATTGGCTCTGCTTCTAACTTGAGCCAGAATTGTAAAATGGTCTTATGAATTAGCGATTTCGCTCCAATTCACATTCAAAGTAATATTCGACATGCTAAATACGTTGCCGATTGCCAAATTGCATTATTTATTATAGTTTCCGAGATATGGACTATCGACATCTTGCAATATTGGCTCTGCTTCTAACTTGAGCCAGAATGGTAAAATGGTCTTATGAATAAGAGATTTCGCTTCAATTCACATTCCAAGTAATATTCGGCATGCTAATTACGTTGCCGATTGCCAAATTGCATTATCTCTTATAGTTTTCGAGATATGGACTATCGACATCCTGCAATATTGGCTCTGCTTCTAACTTGAGCCAGAATTGTCAAATGGTCTTATGAATTAGCGATTTCGCTCCAATTCACATTCCAAATAATATTCGGCATGCTAATTACGTTGCCGATTGCCAAATTGCACTATCTCTTATAGTTTCGGAGATATGGACTATCGACATCCTGCAATATTGGCTCTGCTTCTTACTTGAGCCAGAATTGTCAAATGGTCTTATGAATTAGCGATTTCTCTCCAATTCACATTCCAAGTAATATTCGGCATGCTAATTACGTTGCCGATTGCCAAATTGCATTATCTCTTATAGTTTCCGAGATATGGACTATCGACATCTTGCAATATTGGCTCTGTTTCTAACTTGGGCCAGAAATGTAAAATGGTCTTATGAATTAGCGATTTCGCTCCAATTCACATTCCAAGTAATATTCGGCATGCTAATTACGTTGCCGATTGCCAAATTGCGTTATCTCTTATAGTTTCCGAGATATGGACTATCGACATCTTGCAATATTGGCTCTGCTTCTAACTTGGGCCAGAAATGTAAAATGGTCTTATGAATTAGCGATTTCGCTCCAATTCACATTCCAAGTAATATTCGGCATGCTAATTACGTTGCCGATTGCCAAATTGCATTATCTCTTATAGTTTCCGAGATATGGACTATCGACACCTTGCAATATTGGCTCTGCTTCTAACTTGAGCCAGAATTGTAAAATGGTCTTATGAATTAGCGATTTCGCTCCAATTCACATTCCAAGTAATATTCGGCATGCTAATTACGTTGCCGATTGCCAAATTGCATTATCTCTTATAGTTTCCGAGATATGGACTATCGACATCTTGCAATATTGGCTCTGCTTCTAACTTGGGCCAGAAATGTAAAATGGTCTTATGAATTAGCGATTTCGCTCCAATTCACATTCCAAGTAATATTCGGCATGCTAATTACGTTGCCGATTGCCAAATTGCATTATCTCTTATAGTTTCCGAGATATGGACTATCGACACCTTGCAATATTGGCTCTGCTTCTAACTTGAGCCAGAATTGTAAAATGGCCTTATGAATTAGCGATTTCGCTCCAATTCACATTCCAAGTAATATTCGGCATGCTAATTACGTTGCCGATTGCCAAATTGCGTTATCTCTTATAGTTTCCGAGATATGGACTATCGACATCTTGCAATATTGGCTCTGCTTCTAACTTGGGCCAGAAATGTAAAATGGTCTTATGAATTAGCGATTTCGCTCCAATTCACATTCCAAGTAATATTCGGCATGCTAATTACATTGCCGATTTGCAAATTGCATTATCTCTTATAGTTTCCGAGATATGGACTATCGACATCTTGCAATATTGGCTCTGCTTCTAACTTGAGCCAGAATTGTAAAATGGTCTTATGAATTAGCGATTTCGCCCCAATTCACATTCAAAGTAATATTCGACATGCTAAAAACGTTGCCGATTGCCAAATTGCATTATCTCTTATAGTTTCCGAGATATGGACTATCGACATCTTGCAATATTGGCTCTGCTTCTAACTTGAGCCAGAATTGTAAAATGGTCTTATGAATTAGCGATTTCGCTCCAATTCACATTCCAAGTAATATTCGGCATGCTAATTACGTTGCCGATTGCCAAATTGCATTATCTCTTATAGTTTCCGAGATATGGACTATCGACATCTTGCAATATTGGCTCTGCTTCTAACTTGGGCCAGAAATGTAAAATGGTCTTATGAATTAGCGATTTCGCTCCAATTCACATTCCAAGTAATATTCGGCATGCTAATTAAGTTGCCGATTGCCAAATTGCATTATCTCTTATAGTTTCCGAGATATGGACTATCGACATCTTGCAATATTGGCTCTGCTTCTAACTTGAGCCAGAATTGTAAAATGGTTTTATGAATTAGCGATTTCGCTCCAATTCATATTCCAAGTAATATTCGGCATGCTAACTATGTTGCCGATTGCCATATTGCATTATCTCTTATAGTTTCCGAGATATGGATTATCGACATCTTGCAATATTGGCTCTGCTTCTAACTTGAGCCAGAATTGTAAAATGGTCTTATGAATTAGCGATTTCGCTCCAATTCACATTCAAAGTAATATTCGACATGCTAAATACGTTGCCGATTGCCAAATTGCATTATCTCTTATAGTTTCCGAGATATGGACTATCGACATCTTGCAATATTGGCTCTGCTTCTAACTTGAGCCAGAATGGTAAAATGGTCTTATGAATAAGCGATTTCGCTCCAATTCACATTCCAAGTAATATTCGGCATGCTAATTACGTTGCCGATTGCCAAATTGCATTATCTCTTATAGTTTCCGAGATATGGACTATCGACATCCTGCAATATTGGCTCTGCTTCTAACTTGAGCCAGAATTGTCAAATGGTCTTATGAATTAGCGATTTCGCTCCAATTCACATTCCAAGTAATATTCGGCATGCTAATTACGTTGCCGATTGCCAAATTGCATTATCTCTTATAGTTTCGGAGATATGGACTACCGACATCCTGCAATATTGGCTCTGCTTCTAACTTGAGCCAGAATTGTCAAATGGTCTTATGAATTGGCGATTTCGCTCCAATTCACATTCCAAGTAATATTCGGCATGCTAATTACGTTGCCGATTGCCAAATTGCATTATCTCTTATAGTTTTCGAGATATGGACTATCGACATCTTGCAATATTGGCTCTGCTTCTAACTTGGGCCAGAAATGTAAAATGGTCTTATGAATTAGCGATTTCGCTCCAGTTCACATTCCAAGTAATATTCGGAATGCTAATTACGTTGCCGATTGCCAAATTGCATTATCTCTTTTAGTTTCCGAGATATGGACTATCGACATCTTGCAATATTGGCTCTGCTTCTAACTTGGGCCAGAAATGTAAAATGGTCTTATGAATTAGCGATTTCGCTCCAATTCACATTCCAAGTAATATTCGGCATGCTAATTACTTTGCCGATTGCCAAATTGCATTATCTCTTATAGTTTCCGAGATGTGGACTATCGACACCTTGCAATATTGGCTCTGCTTCTAACTTGAGCCAGAATTGTAAAATGGTTTTATGAATTAGCGATTTCGCTCCAATTCACATTCCAAGTAATATTCGGCATGCTAATTACGTTGCCGATTGCCAAATTGCATTATCTCTTATAGTTTCCGAGATATGGACTATTGACACCTTGCAATATTGGCTCTGCTTCTAACTTGAGCCAGAATTGTAAAATGGTTTTATGAATTAGCGATTTCGCTCCAATTCACATTCCAAGTAATATTCGGCATGCTAATTACGTTGCCGATTGCCAAATTGCATTATCTCTTATAGTTTCCGAGATATGGACTATCGACATCTTGCAATATTGGCTCTGCTTCTAACTTGGGCCAGAAATGTAAAATGGTCTTATGAATTAGCGATTTCGCTCCAATTCACATTCCAAGTAATATTTGGCATGCTAATTACGTTGCCGATTGCCAAATTGCATTATCTCTTATAGTTTCCGAGATATGGACTATCGACACCTTGCAATATTGGCTCTGCTTCTAACTTGAGCCAGAATTGTAAAATGGTCTTATGAATTAGCGATTTCGCTCCAATTCACATTCCAAGTAATATTCGGCATGCTAATTACGTTGCCGATTGCCAAATTGCTTTATCTCTTATAGTTTCCGAGATATGGACTATCGACACCTTGCAATATTGGCTCTGCTTCTAACTTGAGCCAGAATTGTAAAATGGTCTTATGAATTAGTGATTTCGCTCCAATTCACTCTCCAAGTAATATTCGGCATGATAATTACATTGCCGGTTGCCAAATTGCTTTATCTCTTATAGTTACCGAGATATGGACTATCGATAATTTACACCTTAGGCTCTGCTTCTAACTTGGACCCAAATTGTAAAATGGTCTTATCTATTTTCGATTTCGTTCCAATTCACATTCCAAGTAATATTCGGCATGCTAATTACATTGCCGGTTGCCAAATTGCATTATCTCTTATAGTTTCCGAGATATGGACTATCGATAATTTACACCTTAGGCTCTGCTTCTAACTTGGGCCCAAATTGTAAAATCGTCTTATCTATTGGCGATTTCGTTCCAATTCACATTCCAAGTAATATTCGGCATGCTAATTACATTGCCGGTTGCCAAATTGCATTATCTCTTACAGTTTCCGAGATATGGACTATCGATAATTTACACCTTAGGCTCTGCTTCTAACTTGGGCCCAAATTGTAAAATGGTCTTATCTATTGGCGATTTCGTTCCAATTCACATTCCAAGTAATATCCGGCATGCTAATTACATTGCCGGTTGCCAAATTGAATTATCTCTTATAGTTTCCGAGATATGGACTATCGATAATTTACACCTTAGGCTCTGCTTCTAACTTGGGCCCAAATTGTAAAATGGTCTTATCTATTGGCGATTTCGTTCCAATTCACATTCCAAGTAATATTCGGCATGCTAATTACATTGCCGGATGCCAAATTGCATTATCTTTTATAGTTTCCGAGATATGGACTATCGATTATTTACATCTTAAGCTCTGCTTCTAACTCGGGCCCAAATTGTAAAATGGTCTTATCTATTGGCGATTTCGTTCCAATTCACATTCCAAGTAATATTCGGCATGCTAATTACATTGCCGGTTGCCAAATTGCATTATCTCTTATAGTTTCCGAGATATGGACTATCGTTAATTTACACCATAGGCTCTGCTTCTAACTTGGGCCCAAATTGTAAAATGGCCTTATCTATTGCCGATTTCGTTCCAATTCACATTCCAAGTAATATTCGGCATGCTAATTACATTGCCGGTTGCCAAATTGCATTATCTCTTATAGTTTCCGAGATATGGACTATCGATAATTTACACCTTAGGCTCTGCTTCTAACTTGGGCCCAAATTGTAAAATGGTCTTATCTATTGGCGATTTCGTTCCAATTCACATTCCAAGTAATATTCGGCATGCTAATTACATTGCCGGTTGCCAAATTGCATTATCTCTTATAGTTTCCGAGATATGGACTATCGATAATTTACACCTTAGGCTCTGCTTCTAACTTGGGCCCAAATTGTAAAATGGTCTTATCTATTGGCGATTTCGTTCCAATTCACATTCCAAGTAATATTCGGCATGCTAATTACATTGCCGGTTGCCAAATTGCATTATCTTTTATAGTTTCCGAGATATGGACTATCGATAATTTACATCTTAGGCTCTGCTTCTAACTTGGGCCCAAATTGTAAAATGGTCTTATCTATTGGCGATTTCGTTCCAATTCACATTCCAAGTAATATTCGGCATGCTAATTACATTGCCGGTTGCCAAATTGCATTATCTCTTATAGTTTCCGAGATATGGACTATCGTTAATTTACACCTTAGGCTCTGCTTCTAACTTGGGCCCAAATTGTAAAATGGTCTTATCTATTGCCGATTTCGTTCCAATTCACATTCCAAGTAATATTCGGCATGCTAATTACATTGCCGGTTGCCAAATTGCATTATCTCTTATAGTTTCCGAGATATGGACTATAGATAATTTACATCTTAGGCTCTGCTTCTAACTTGGGCCCAAATTGTAAAATGGTCTTATCTATTGGCGATTTCGTTCCAATTCACAATCCAAGTAATATTCGGCATGCTAATTACATTGCCGGTTGCCAAATTGCATTATCTCTTATAGTTTCCGAGATATGGACTATCGATAATTTACACCTTAGGCTCTGCTTCTAAATTGGGCCCAAATTGTAAAATGGTCTTATCTATTGGCGATTTCGTTCCAATTCACATTCCAAGTAATATTCGGCATGCTAATTACATTGCCGGTTGCCAAATTGCATTATCTCTTATAGTTTCCGAGATATGGACTATCGATAATTTACACCTTAGGCTCTGCTTCTAACTTGGGCCCAAATTGTAAAATGGTCTTATCTATTTGCGATTTCGTTCCAATTCACATTCCAAGTAATATTCGGCATGCTAATTACATTGCCGGTTGCCAAATTGCATTATCTCTTATAGTTTCCGAGATATGGACTATCGATAATTTACACCTTAGGCTCTGCTTCTAACTTGGGCCCAAATTGTAAAATGGTCTTATCTATTAGCGATTTCGTTCCAATTCACATTCCAAGTAATATTCGGCATGCTAATTACATTGCCGGTTGCCAAATTGAATTATCTCTTATAGTTTCCGAGATATGGACTATCGATAATTTACACCTTAGGCTCTGCTTCTAACTTGGGCCCAAATTGTAAAATCGTCTTATCTATAGGCGATTTCGTTCCAATTCACATTCCAAGTAATATTCGGCATGCTAATTACATTGCCGGTTGCCAAATTGCATTATCTCTTATAGTTTCCGAGATATGGACTATCGATAATTTACACCTTAGGCTCTGCTTCTAACTTGGGCCCAAATTGTAAAATGGTCTTATCTATTAGCGATTTCGTTCCAATTCACATTCCAAGTAATATTCGGCATGCTAATTACATTGCCGTTTGCCAAATTGCATTATCTCTTATAGTTTCCGAGATATGGACTATCGATAATTTACACCTTAGGCTCTGCTTCTAACTTGGGCCCAAATTGTAAAATGGTCTTATCTATTGGCGATTTCGTTCCAATTCACATTCCAAGTAATATTCGGCATGCTAATTATATTGCCGGTTGCCAAATTGCATTATCTCTTATAGTTTCCGAGATATGGACTATCGATAATTTACACCTTAGGCTCTGCTTCTAACTTGGGCCCATATTGTAAAATGGTCTTATCTATTGGCGATTTCGTTCCAATTCACATTCCAAGTAATATTCGGCATGCTAATTACATTGCCGGTTGCCAAATTGCATTATCTCCTATAGTTTCCGAGATATGGAGTATCGATAATTTACACCATAGGCTCTGCTTCTAACTTGGGCCCAAATTGTAAAATGGTCTTATCTATTGGCGATTTCGTTGCAATTCACATTCCAAGTAATATTCGGCATGCTAATTACATTGCCGGTTGCCAAATTGAATTATCTCTTATAGTTTCCGAGATATGGACTATCGATAATTTACACCTTAGGCTCTGCTTCTAACTTGGGCCCAAATTGTAAAATCGTCTTATCTATTGGCGATTTCGTTCCAATTCACATTCCAAGTAATATTCGGCATGCTAATTACATTGCCGGTTGCCAAATTGCATTATCTCTTATAGTTTCCGAGATATGGACTATCGATAATTTACACCTTAGGCTCTGCTTCTAACTTGGGCCCAAATTGTAAAATGGTCTTATCTATTGGCGATTTCGTTCCAATTCACATTCCAAGTAATATTCGGCATGCTAATTACATTGCCGGTTGCCAAATTGAATTATCTCTTATAGTTTCCGAGATATGGACTATCGATAATTTGCACCTTAGGCTCTGCTTCTAACTTGGGCCCAAATTGTAAAATGGTCTTATCTATTGGCGATTTCGTTCCAATTCACATTCCAAGTAGTATACGGCATGCTAATTACATTGCCGGTTGCCATATTGCATTATCTCTTATAGTTTCCGAGATATGGACTATCGATAATTTACACCTTAGGCTCTGCTTCTAACTTGGGCCCAAATTGTAAAATGGTCTTATCTATTGGCGATTTCGTTCCAATTCACATTCCAAGTAATATTCGGCATGCTAATTACATTGCCAGTTGCCAAATTGCATTATCTCTTATAGTTTCCGAGATATGGACTATCGATAATTTACACCTTAGGCTCTGCTTCTAACTTGGGCCCAAATTGTAAAATGGTCTTATCTATTGGCGATTTCGTTCCAATTCACATTCCAAGTAATATTCGGCATACTAATTACATTGCCGGTTGCCAAATTGCATTATCTCTTATAGTTTCCGAGATATGGACTATCGATAATTTACACCTTAGGCTCTGCTTCTAACTTGGGCCCAAATTGTAAAATGGTCTTATCTATTGGCGATTTCGTTCCAATTCACTTTCCAAGTAATATTCGGCATGCTAATTACATTGCCGGTTGCCAAATTGCATTATCTCTTATAGTTTCCGAGATATGGACTATCGATAATTTACACCTTAGGCTCTGCTTCTAACTTGTGCCCAAATTGTAAAATGGTCTTATCTATTGGCGATTTCGTTCCAATTCACTCTCCAAGTAATATTCGGCATGCTAATTACATTGCCGGTTGCCAAATTGCATTATCTCTTATAGTTTCCGAAATATGGACTATCGATAATTTACACCTTAGGCTCTGCTTCTAACTTGGGCTCAAATTGTAAAATGGTCTTATCTATTGGCGATTTCGTTCCAATTCACATTCCAAGTAATATTCGGCATGCTAATTGCATTGCCGGTTGCCAAATTGCATTATCTCTTATAGCTTCCGAGATATGGACTGTCGATAATTTACACCTTAGGCTCTGCTTCTAACTTGGGCCCAAATTGTAAAATGGCCTTATCTATTGGCGATTTCGTTCCAATTCACTTTCCTAGTAATATTCGGCATGCTAATTACATTGCCGGTTGCCAAATTGCATTATCTCTTATAGTTTCCGAGATATGGACTATCGATAATTTACACCTTAGGCTCTGCTTCTAACTTGAGCCCAAATTGTAAAATGGTCTTATCTATTGGCGATTTCGTTCCAATTCACATTCCAAGTAATATTCGGCATGCTAATTACATTGCCGGTTGCCAAATTGCATTATCTCTTATACTTTCCGAGATATGGACTATCGATAATTTACACCTTATGCTCTGCTTCTAACTTAGGCCCAAATTGTAAAATGGTCTTATCTATTGGCGATTTCGTTCCAATTCACATTCCAAGTAATATTCGGCATGCTAATTACATTGCCGGTGGCCAAGTTGCATTATCTCTTATAGTTTCCGAGATATGGACTATCGATAATTTACACCTTAGGCTCTGCTTCTAACTTGGGCCCAAATTGTAAAATGGTCTTATCTATTGGCGATTTCGTTCCAATTCACATTCCAAGTAATATTTGGCATGATAATTACATTGCCGGTTGCCAAATTGCATTATCTCTTATAGTTTCCGAGATATGGACTATCGATTATTTTTAACCTTAGGATCTGCGTCTAACTTGGGCCCAAACTGTAAAATGGTCTTATCTATTGGCGATTTCGTTCCAATTCACATTCCAAGTAATATTCGGCATGCTAATTACATTGCCGGTTGCCAAATTGCATTATCTCTTATAGTTTCCGAGATATGGACTATCGATAATTTACACCTTAGGCTCTGCTTCTAACTTGGGCCCAAATTGTAAAATGGTCTTATCTATTGGCGATTTCGTTCCAATTCACATTCCAAGTAATATTCGGCATGCTAATTACATTGCCGGTTGCCAAATTGCATTATCTCTTATAGTTTCCGAGATATGGACTATCGATAATTTACACCTTAGGCTCTGCTTCTAACTTGGGCCCAAATTGTAAAATGGTCTTATCTATTGGCGATTTCGTCCCAATTCACATTCCAAGTAATATTCGGCATGCTAATTACATTGCCGGTTGCGAAATTGCATTATCTCTTATAGTTTCCGAGATATGGGCTATCGATAATTTACACCTTAGGCTCTGCTTCTAACTTGGGCCCAAATTGTAAAATGGCCTTATCTATTGGCGATTTCGTTCCAATTCACATTCCAAGTAATACTCGGCATGCTGATTACATTGCCGGTTGCCAAATTGCATTATCTCTTATAGTTTCCGAGATATGGACTATCGATAATTTACACCTTAGGCTCTGCTTCTAACTTGGGCCAAAATTGTAAAATCGTCTTATCTATTGGCGATTTCGTTCCAATTCACATTCCAAGTAATATTCGGCATGCTAATTACATTGCCGGTTGCCAAATTGCATTATCTCTTATAGTTTCCGAGATATGGACTATCGATAATTTACACCTTAGGCTCTGCTTCTAACTTGGGCCCAAATTGTAAAATGGTCTTATCTATTGGCGATTTCGTTCCAATTCACATTCCAAGTAATATTCGGCATGCTAATTACATTGCCGGTTGCCAAATTGAATTATCTCCTATAGTTTCCGAGATATGGACTATCGATAATTTACACCTTAGGCTCTGCTTCTAACTTGGGCCCAAATTGTAAAATGGTCTTACCTATTGGCGATTTCGTTCCATTTCACATTCCAAGTAATATTCGGCATGCTAATTACATTGCCGGTGGCCAAGTTGCATTATCTCTTATAGTTTCCGAGATATGGACTATCGATAATTTACAACTTAGGCTCTGCTTCTAACTTGGGCCCAAATTGTAAAATGGTCTTATCTATTGGCGATTTCGTTCCAATTCACATTCCAAGTAATATTCGGCATGCTAATTACATTGCCGGTTCCCAAATTGCATTATCTCTTATAGTTTCCGAGATATGGACTATCGATTATTTTTAACCTTAGGCTCTGCTTCTAACTTGGGCCCAAACTGTAAAATGGTCTTATCTATTGGCGATTTCGTTCCAATTCACATTCCAAGTAGTATACGGCATGCTAATTACATTGCCGGTTGCCAAATTGCATTATCTCTTATAGTTTCCGAGATATGGACTATCGATAATTTACACCTTAGGCTCTGCTTCTAACTTGGGCCCAAATTGTAAAATGGTCTTATCTATTGGCGATTTCGTTCCAATTCACATTCCAAGTAATATTCGGCATGCTAATTACATTGCCAGTTGCCAAATTGCATTATCTCTTATAGTTTCCGAGATATGGACTATGGATAATTTACACCTTAGGCTCTGCTTCTAACTTGGGCCCAAATTGTAAAATGGCCTTATCTATTGGCGATTTCGTTCCAATTCACATTCCAAGTAATATTCGGCATGCTAATTACATTGCCGGTTGCCAAATTGCATTATCTCTTATAGTTTCCGAGATACGGACTATCGATAATTTACACCTTAGGCTCTGCTTCTAACTTGGGCCCAAATTGTAAAATGGCCTTATCTATTGGCGATTTCGTTCCAATTCACATTCCAAGTAATATTCGGCATGCTAATTACATTGCCGGTTGCCAAATTGCATTATCTCTTATAGTTTCCGAGATACGGACTATCGATAATTTACACCTTAGGCTCTGCTTCTAACTTGGGCCCAAATTGTAAAATGGTCTTATCTATTGGCGATTTCGTTCCAATTCACTTTCCAAGTAATATTCGGCATGCTAATTACATTGCCGGTTGCCAAATTGCATTATCTCTTATAGTTTCCGAGATATGGGCTATCGATAATTTACACCTTAGGCTCTGCTTCTAACTTGGGACCAAATTGTAAAATGGTCTTATCTATTGGCGATTTCGTTCCAATTCACTTTCCAAGTAATATTCGGCATGCTAATTACATTGCCGGTTGCCAAATTGCATTATCTCTTATAGTTTCCGAGATATGGACTATCGATAATTTACACCTTAGGCTCTGCTTCTAACTTGGGCCCAAATTGTAAAATGGTCTTATCTATTGGCGATTTCGTTCCAATTCACATTCCAAGTAATATTCGGCATGCTAATTACATTGCCGGTTGCCAAATTGCATTATCTCTTATAGTTTCCGAGATATAGACTATCGATAATTTACACCTTAGGCTCTGCTTCTAACTTGGGCCCAAATTGTAAAATGGTCTTATTTATTGCCGATTTCGTTCCAATTCACATTCCAAGTAATATTCGGCATGCTAATTACATTGCCGGTTGCCAAATTGCATTATCTCTTATAGTTTCCGAGATATGGACTATCGATAATTTACACCTTAGGCTCTGCTTCTAACTTGGGCCTAAATTGTAAAATGGTCTTATCTATTGGCGATTTCATTCCAATTCACATTCCAAGTAATATTCGGCATGCTAATTACATTGCCGGTTGCCAAATTGCATTATCTCTTATAGTTTCCGAGATATGGACTATCGATAATTTACACCTTAGGCTCTGCTTCTAACTTGGGCCCAAATTGTAAAATCGTCTTATCTATTGGCGATTTCGTTCCAATTCACATTCCAAGTAATATTCGGCATGCTAATTACATTGCCGGTTGCCAAATTGCATTATCTCTTATAGTTTCCGAGATATGGACTATCGATAATTTACATCTTAGGCTCTGCTTCTAACTTGGGCCCAAATTGTAAAATGGTCTTATCTATTGGCGATTTCGTTCCAATTCACATTCCAAGTAATATTCGGCATGCTAATTATATTGCCGGTTGCCAAATTGCATTATCTCTTATAGTTTCCGAGATATGGACTATCGTTAATTTACACCTTAGGCTCTGCTTCTAACTTGGGCCCAAATTGTAAAATGGTCTTATCTATTGCCGATTTCGTTCCAATTCACATTCCAAGTAATATTCGGCATGCTAATTACATTGCCGGTTGCCAAATTGTATTATCTCTTATAGTTTCCGAGATATGGACTATCGATGATTTACACCTTAGGCTCTGCTTCTAACTTGGGCCCAAATTGTAAAATGGTCTTATCTACTGGCGATTTCATTCCAATTCACATTCCAAGTAATATTCGGCATGCTAATTACATTGCCGGTTGCCAAATTGCATTATCTCTTATAGTTTCCGAGATATGGACTATCGATAATTTACACCTTAGGCTCTGCTTCTAACTTGGGCCCAAATTGTAAAATGGTCTTATCTATTGGCGATTTCGTTCCAATTCACATTCCAAGTAATATTCAGCATGCTAATTACATTGCCGGTTGCCAAATTGCATTATCTCTTATAGTTTCCGAGATATGGACTATCGATAATTTACACCTTAGGCTCTGCTTCTAACTTGGGCCCAAATTGTAAAATGGTCTTATCTACTGGCGCTTTCATTCCAATTCACATTCCAAGTAATATTCGGCATGCTAATTACATTGCCGGTTGCCAAATTGCATTATCTCTTATAGTTTCCGAGATATGGACTATCGATAATTTACACCTTAGGCTCTGCTTCTAACTTGGGCCCAAATTGTAAAATGGTCTTATCTATTGGCGATTTCGTTCCAATTCACATTCCAAGTAATATTCGGCATGCTAATTACATTGCCGGTTGCCAAATTGCATTATCTCTTATAGTTTCCGAGATATGGACTATCGATAATTTACACCTTAGGCTCTGCTTCTAACTTGGGCCCAAATTGTAAAATCGTCTTATCTATTGGCGATTTCGTTCCAATTCACATTCCAAGTAGTATTCGGCATGCTAATTACATTGCCGGTTGCCAAATTGCATTATCTCTTATAGTTTCCGAGATATGGACTATCGATAATTTACACCTTAGGCTCTGCTTCTAACTTGGGCCCAAATTGTAAAATGGTCTTATCTATTGGCGATTTCGTTCCAATTCACTTTCCAAGTAATATTCGGCATGCTAATTACATTTCCGGTTGCCAAATTGCATTATCTCTTATAGTTTCCGAGATATGGACTATCGATAATTTACACCTTAAGCTCTGCTTCTAACTTGGGCCCAAAGTGTAAAATGGTCTTATCTATTGGCGATTTCGTTCCAATTCACTTTCCAAGTAATATTCGGCATGCTAATTACATTTCCGGTTGCCAAATTGCATTATCTCTTATAGTTTCCGAGATATGGACTATCGATAATTTACACCTTAGGCTCTGCTTCTAACTTGGGCCCAAATTGTAAAATGGTCTTATCTATTGGCGATTTCGTTCCAATTCACATTCCAAGTAATATTCGGCATGCTAATTACATTGCCGGTTGCCAAATTGCATTATCTCCTATAGTTTCCGAGATATGGAGTATCGATAATTTACACCATAGGCTCTGCTTCTAACTTGGGCCCAAATTGTAAAATGGTCTTATCTATTGGCGATTTCGTTGCAATTCACATTCCAAGTAATATTCGGCATGCTAATTACATTGCCGGTTGCCAAATTGAATTATCTCTTATAGTTTCCGAGATATGGACTATCGATAATTTACACCTTAGGCTCTGCTTCTAACTTGGGCCCAAATTGTAAAATCGTCTTATCTATTGGCGATTTCGTTCCAATTCACATTCCAAGTAATATTCGGCATGCTAATTACATTGCCGGTTGCCAAATTGCATTATCTCTTATAGTTTCCGAGATATGGACTATCGATAATTTACACCTTAGGCTCTGCTTCTAACTTGGGCCCAAATTGTAAAATGGTCTTATCTATTGGCGATTTCGTTCCAATTCACATTCCAAGTAATATTCGGCATGCTAATTACATTGCCGGTTGCCAAATTGAATTATCTCTTATAGTTTCCGAGATATGGACTATCGATAATTTACACCTTAGGCTCTGCTTCTAACTTGGGCCCAAATTGTAAAATGGTCTTATCTATTGGCGATTTCGTTCCAATTCACATTCCAAGTAGTATACGGCATGCTAATTACATTGCCGGTTGCCATATTGCATTATCTCTTATAGTTTCCGAGATATGGACTATCGATAATTTACACCTTAGGCTCTGCTTCTAACTTGGGCCCAAATTGTAAAATGGTCTTATCTATTGGCGATTTCGTTCCAATTCACATTCCAAGTAATATTCGGCATGCTAATTACATTGCCAGTTGCCAAATTGCATTATCTCTTATAGTTTCCGAGATATGGACTATCGATAATTTACACCTTAGGCTCTGCTTCTAACTTGGGCCCAAATTGTAAAATGGTCTTATCTATTGGCGATTTCGTTCCAATTCACATTCCAAGTAATATTCGGCATACTAATTACATTGCCGGTTGCCAAATTGCATTATCTCTTATAGTTTCCGAGATATGGACTATCGATAATTTACACCTTAGGCTCTGCTTCTAACTTGGGCCCAAATTGTAAAATGGTCTTATCTATTGGCGATTTCGTTCCAATTCACTTTCCAAGTAATATTCGGCATGCTAATTACATTGCCGGTTGCCAAATTGCATTATCTCTTATAGTTTCCGAGATATGGACTATCGATAATTTACACCTTAGGCTCTGCTTCTAACTTGTGCCCAAATTGTAAAATGGTCTTATCTATTGGCGATTTCGTTCCAATTCACTCTCCAAGTAATATTCGGCATGCTAATTACATTGCCGGTTGCCAAATTGCATTATCTCTTATAGTTTCCGAAATATGGACTATCGATAATTTACACCTTAGGCTCTGCTTCTAACTTGGGCTCAAATTGTAAAATGGTCTTATCTATTGGCGATTTCGTTCCAATTCACATTCCAAGTAATATTCGGCATGCTAATTGCATTGCCGGTTGCCAAATTGCATTATCTCTTATAGCTTCCGAGATATGGACTGTCGATAATTTACACCTTAGGCTCTGCTTCTAACTTGGGCCCAAATTGTAAAATGGCCTTATCTATTGGCGATTTCGTTCCAATTCACTTTCCTAGTAATATTCGGCATGCTAATTACATTGCCGGTTGCCAAATTGCATTATCTCTTATAGTTTCCGAGATATGGACTATCGATAATTTACACCTTAGGCTCTGCTTCTAACTTGAGCCCAAATTGTAAAATGGTCTTATCTATTGGCGATTTCGTTCCAATTCACATTCCAAGTAATATTCGGCATGCTAATTACATTGCCGGTTGCCAAATTGCATTATCTCTTATACTTTCCGAGATATGGACTATCGATAATTTACACCTTATGCTCTGCTTCTAACTTAGGCCCAAATTGTAAAATGGTCTTATCTATTGGCGATTTCGTTCCAATTCACATTCCAAGTAATATTCGGCATGCTAATTACATTGCCGGTGGCCAAGTTGCATTATCTCTTATAGTTTCCGAGATATGGACTATCGATAATTTACACCTTAGGCTCTGCTTCTAACTTGGGCCCAAATTGTAAAATGGTCTTATCTATTGGCGATTTCGTTCCAATTCACATTCCAAGTAATATTTGGCATGATAATTACATTGCCGGTTGCCAAATTGCATTATCTCTTATAGTTTCCGAGATATGGACTATCGATTATTTTTAACCTTAGGATCTGCGTCTAACTTGGGCCCAAACTGTAAAATGGTCTTATCTATTGGCGATTTCGTTCCAATTCACATTCCAAGTAATATTCGGCATGCTAATTACATTGCCGGTTGCCAAATTGCATTATCTCTTATAGTTTCCGAGATATGGACTATCGATAATTTACACCTTAGGCTCTGCTTCTAACTTGGGCCCAAATTGTAAAATGGTCTTATCTATTGGCGATTTCGTTCCAATTCACATTCCAAGTAATATTCGGCATGCTAATTACATTGCCGGTTGCCAAATTGCATTATCTCTTATAGTTTCCGAGATATGGACTATCGATAATTTACACCTTAGGCTCTGCTTCTAACTTGGGCCCAAATTGTAAAATGGTCTTATCTATTGGCGATTTCGTCCCAATTCACATTCCAAGTAATATTCGGCATGCTAATTACATTGCCGGTTGCGAAATTGCATTATCTCTTATAGTTTCCGAGATATGGGCTATCGATAATTTACACCTTAGGCTCTGCTTCTAACTTGGGCCCAAATTGTAAAATGGCCTTATCTATTGGCGATCTCGTTCCAATTCACATTCCAAGTAATACTCGGCATGCTGATTACATTGCCGGTTGCCAAATTGCATTATCTCTTATAGTTTCCGAGATATGGACTATCGATAATTTACACCTTAGGCTCTGCTTCTAACTTGGGCCAAAATTGTAAAATCGTCTTATCTATTGGCGATTTCGTTCCAATTCACATTCCAAGTAATATTCGGCATGCTAATTACATTGCCGGTTGCCAAATTGCATTATCTCTTATAGTTTCCGAGATATGGACTATCGATAATTTACACCTTAGGCTCTGCTTCTAACTTGGGCCCAAATTGTAAAATGGTCTTATCTATTGGCGATTTCGTTCCAATTCACATTCCAAGTAATATTCGGCATGCTAATTACATTGCCGGTTGCCAAATTGAATTATCTCCTATAGTTTCCGAGATATGGACTATCGATAATTTACACCTTAGGCTCTGCTTCTAACTTGGGCCCAAATTGTAAAATGGTCTTACCTATTGGCGATTTCGTTCCATTTCACATTCCAAGTAATATTCGGCATGCTAATTACATTGCCGGTGGCCAAGTTGCATTATCTCTTATAGTTTCCGAGATATGGACTATCGATAATTTACAACTTAGGCTCTGCTTCTAACTTGGGCCCAAATTGTAAAATGGTCTTATCTATTGGCGATTTCGTTCCAATTCACATTCCAAGTAATATTCGGCATGCTAATTACATTGCCGGTTCCCAAATTGCATTATCTCTTATAGTTTCCGAGATATGGACTATCGATTATTTTTAACCTTAGGCTCTGCTTCTAACTTGGGCCCAAACTGTAAAATGGTCTTATCTATTGGCGATTTCGTTCCAATTCACATTCCAAGTAGTATACGGCATGCTAATTACATTGCCGGTTGCCAAATTGCATTATCTCTTATAGTTTCCGAGATATGGACTATCGATAATTTACACCTTAGGCTCTGCTTCTAACTTGGGCCCAAATTGTAAAATGGTCTTATCTATTGGCGATTTCGTTCCAATTCACATTCCAAGTAATATTCGGCATGCTAATTACATTGCCAGTTGCCAAATTGCATTATCTCTTATAGTTTCCGAGATATGGACTATGGATAATTTACACCTTAGGCTCTGCTTCTAACTTGGGCCCAAATTGTAAAATGGCCTTATCTATTGGCGATTTCGTTCCAATTCACATTCCAAGTAATATTCGGCATGCTAATTACATTGCCGGTTGCCAAATTGCATTATCTCTTATAGTTTCCGAGATACGGACTATCGATAATTTACACCTTAGGCTCTGCTTCTAACTTGGGCCCAAATTGTAAAATGGCCTTATCTATTGGCGATTTCGTTCCAATTCACATTCCAAGTAATATTCGGCATGCTAATTACATTGCCGGTTGCCAAATTGCATTATCTCTTATAGTTTCCGAGATACGGACTATCGATAATTTACACCTTAGGCTCTGCTTCTAACTTGGGCCCAAATTGTAAAATGGTCTTATCTATTGGCGATTTCGTTCCAATTCACTTTCCAAGTAATATTCGGCATGCTAATTACATTGCCGGTTGCCAAATTGCATTATCTCTTATAGTTTCCGAGATATGGGCTATCGATAATTTACACCTTAGGCTCTGCTTCTAACTTGGGACCAAATTGTAAAATGGTCTTATCTATTGGCGATTTCGTTCCAATTCACTTTCCAAGTAATATTCGGCATGCTAATTACATTGCCGGTTGCCAAATTGCATTATCTCTTATAGTTTCCGAGATATGGACTATCGATAATTTACACCTTAGGCTCTGCTTCTAACTTGGGCCCAAATTGTAAAATGGTCTTATCTATTGGCGATTTCGTTCCAATTCACATTCCAAGTAATATTCGGCATGCTAATTACATTGCCGGTTGCCAAATTGCATTATCTCTTATAGTTTCCGAGATATAGACTATCGATAATTTACACCTTAGGCTCTGCTTCTAACTTGGGCCCAAATTGTAAAATGGTCTTATTTATTGCCGATTTCGTTCCAATTCACATTCCAAGTAATATTCGGCATGCTAATTACATTGCCGGTTGCCAAATTGCATTATCTCTTATAGTTTCCGAGATATGGACTATCGATAATTTACACCTTAGGCTCTGCTTCTAACTTGGGCCTAAATTGTAAAATGGTCTTATCTATTGGCGATTTCATTCCAATTCACATTCCAAGTAATATTCGGCATGCTAATTACATTGCCGGTTGCCAAATTGCATTATCTCTTATAGTTTCCGAGATATGGACTATCGATAATTTACACCTTAGGCTCTGCTTCTAACTTGGGCCCAAATTGTAAAATCGTCTTATCTATTGGCGATTTCGTTCCAATTCACATTCCAAGTAATATTCGGCATGCTAATTACATTGCCGGTTCCCAAATTGCATTATCTCTTATAGTTTCCGAGATATGGACTATCGATTATTTTTAACCTTAGGCTCTGCTTCTAACTTGGGCCCAAACTGTAAAATGGTCTTATCTATTGGCGATTTCGTTCCAATTCACATTCCAAGTAGTATACGGCATGCTAATTACATTGCCGGTTGCCAAATTGCATTATCTCTTATAGTTTCCGAGATATGGACTATCGATAATTTACACCTTAGGCTCTGCTTCTAACTTGGGCCCAAATTGTAAAATGGTCTTATCTATTGGCGATTTCGTTCCAATTCACATTCCAAGTAATATTCGGCATGCTAATTACATTGCCAGTTGCCAAATTGCATTATCTCTTATAGTTTCCGAGATATGGACTATGGATAATTTACACCTTAGGCTCTGCTTCTAACTTGGGCCCAAATTGTAAAATGGCCTTATCTATTGGCGATTTCGTTCCAATTCACATTCCAAGTAATATTCGGCATGCTAATTACATTGCCGGTTGCCAAATTGCATTATCTCTTATAGTTTCCGAGATACGGACTATCGATAATTTACACCTTAGGCTCTGCTTCTAACTTGGGCCCAAATTGTAAAATGGCCTTATCTATTGGCGATTTCGTTCCAATTCACATTCCAAGTAATATTCGGCATGCTAATTACATTGCCGGTTGCCAAATTGCATTATCTCTTATAGTTTCCGAGATACGGACTATCGATAATTTACACCTTAGGCTCTGCTTCTAACTTGGGCCCAAATTGTAAAATGGTCTTATCTATTGGCGATTTCGTTCCAATTCACTTTCCAAGTAATATTCGGCATGCTAATTACATTGCCGGTTGCCAAATTGCATTATCTCTTATAGTTTCCGAGATATGGGCTATCGATAATTTACACCTTAGGCTCTGCTTCTAACTTGGGACCAAATTGTAAAATGGTCTTATCTATTGGCGATTTCGTTCCAATTCACTTTCCAAGTAATATTCGGCATGCTAATTACATTGCCGGTTGCCAAATTGCATTATCTCTTATAGTTTCCGAGATATGGACTATCGATAATTTACACCTTAGGCTCTGCTTCTAACTTGGGCCCAAATTGTAAAATGGTCTTATCTATTGGCGATTTCGTTCCAATTCACATTCCAAGTAATATTCGGCATGCTAATTACATTGCCGGTTGCCAAATTGCATTATCTCTTATAGTTTCCGAGATATAGACTATCGATAATTTACACCTTAGGCTCTGCTTCTAACTTGGGCCCAAATTGTAAAATGGTCTTATTTATTGCCGATTTCGTTCCAATTCACATTCCAAGTAATATTCGGCATGCTAATTACATTGCCGGTTGCCAAATTGCATTATCTCTTATAGTTTCCGAGATATGGACTATCGATAATTTACACCTTAGGCTCTGCTTCTAACTTGGGCCTAAATTGTAAAATGGTCTTATCTATTGGCGATTTCATTCCAATTCACATTCCAAGTAATATTCGGCATGCTAATTACATTGCCGGTTGCCAAATTGCATTATCTCTTATAGTTTCCGAGATATGGACTATCGATAATTTACACCTTAGGCTCTGCTTCTAACTTGGGCCCAAATTGTAAAATCGTCTTATCTATTGGCGATTTCGTTCCAATTCACATTCCAAGTAATATTCGGCATGCTAATTACATTGCCGGTTGCCAAATTGCATTATCTCTTATAGTTTCCGAGATATGGACTATCGATAATTTACATCTTAGGCTCTGCTTCTAACTTGGGCCCAAATTGTAAAATGGTCTTATCTATTGGCGATTTCGTTCCAATTCACATTCCAAGTAATATTCGGCATGCTAATTATATTGCCGGTTGCCAAATTGCATTATCTCTTATAGTTTCCGAGATATGGACTATCGTTAATTTACACCTTAGGCTCTGCTTCTAACTTGGGCCCAAATTGTAAAATGGTCTTATCTATTGCCGATTTCGTTCCAATTCACATTCCAAGTAATATTCGGCATGCTAATTACATTGCCGGTTGCCAAATTGTATTATCTCTTATAGTTTCCGAGATATGGACTATCGATGATTTACACCTTAGGCTCTGCTTCTAACTTGGGCCCAAATTGTAAAATGGTCTTATCTACTGGCGATTTCATTCCAATTCACATTCCAAGTAATATTCGGCATGCTAATTACATTGCCGGTTGCCAAATTGCATTATCTCTTATAGTTTCCGAGATATGGACTATCGATAATTTACACCTTAGGCTCTGCTTCTAACTTGGGCCCAAATTGTAAAATGGTCTTATCTATTGGCGATTTCGTTCCAATTCACATTCCAAGTAATATTCAGCATGCTAATTACATTGCCGGTTGCCAAATTGCATTATCTCTTATAGTTTCCGAGATATGGACTATCGATAATTTACACCTTAGGCTCTGCTTCTAACTTGGGCCCAAATTGTAAAATGGTCTTATCTACTGGCGATTTCATTCCAATTCACATTCCAAGTAATATTCGGCATGCTAATTACATTGCCGGTTGCCAAATTGCATTATCTCTTATAGTTTCCGAGATATGGACTATCGATAATTTACACCTTAGGCTCTGCTTCTAACTTGGGCCCAAATTGTAAAATGGTCTTATCTATTGGCGATTTCGTTCCAATTCACATTCCAAGTAATATTCGGCATGCTAATTACATTGCCGGTTGCCAAATTGCATTATCTCTTATAGTTTCCGAGATATGGACTATCGATAATTTACACCTTAGGCTCTGCTTCTAACTTGGGCCCAAATTGTAAAATCGTCTTATCTATTGGCGATTTCGTTCCAATTCACATTCCAAGTAGTATTCGGCATGCTAATTACATTGCCGGTTGCCAAATTGCATTATCTCTTATAGTTTCCGAGATATGGACTATCGATAATTTACACCTTAGGCTCTGCTTCTAACTTGGGCCCAAATTGTAAAATGGTCTTATCTATTGGCGATTTCGTTCCAATTCACTTTCCAAGTAATATTCGGCATGCTAATTACATTTCCGGTTGCCAAATTGCATTATCTCTTATAGTTTCCGAGATATGGACTATCGATAATTTACACCTTAAGCTCTGCTTCTAACTTGGGCCCAAAGTGTAAAATGGTCTTATCTATTGGCGATTTCGTTCCAATTCACTTTCCAAGTAATATTCGGCATGCTAATTACATTTCCGGTTGCCAAATTGCATTATCTCTTATAGTTTCCGAGATATGGACTATCGATAATTTACACCTTAGGCTCTGCTTCTAACTTGGGCCCAAATTGTAAAATGGTCTTATCTATTGGCGATTTCGTTCCAATTCACATTCCAAGTAATATTCGGCATGCTAATTACATTGCCGGTTGCCAAATTGCATTATCTCCTATAGTTTCCGAGATATGGAGTATCGATAATTTACACCATAGGCTCTGCTTCTAACTTGGGCCCAAATTGTAAAATGGTCTTATCTATTGGCGATTTCGTTGCAATTCACATTCCAAGTAATATTCGGCATGCTAATTACATTGCCGGTTGCCAAATTGAATTATCTCTTATAGTTTCCGAGATATGGACTATCGATAATTTACACCTTAGGCTCTGCTTCTAACTTGGGCCCAAATTGTAAAATCGTCTTATCTATTGGCGATTTCGTTCCAATTCACATTCCAAGTAATATTCGGCATGCTAATTACATTGCCGGTTGCCAAATTGCATTATCTCTTATAGTTTCCGAGATATGGACTATCGATAATTTACACCTTAGGCTCTGCTTCTAACTTGGGCCCAAATTGTAAAATGGTCTTATCTATTGGCGATTTCGTTCCAATTCACATTCCAAGTAATATTCGGCATGCTAATTACATTGCCGGTTGCCAAATTGAATTATCTCTTATAGTTTCCGAGATATGGACTATCGATAATTTACACCTTAGGCTCTGCTTCTAACTTGGGCCCAAATTGTAAAATGGTCTTATCTATTGGCGATTTCGTTCCAATTCACATTCCAAGTAGTATACGGCATGCTAATTACATTGCCGGTTGCCATATTGCATTATCTCTTATAGTTTCCGAGATATGGACTATCGATAATTTACACCTTAGGCTCTGCTTCTAACTTGGGCCCAAATTGTAAAATGGTCTTATCTATTGGCGATTTCGTTCCAATTCACATTCCAAGTAATATTCGGCATGCTAATTACATTGCCAGTTGCCAAATTGCATTATCTCTTATAGTTTCCGAGATATGGACTATCGATAATTTACACCTTAGGCTCTGCTTCTAACTTGGGCCCAAATTGTAAAATGGTCTTATCTATTGGCGATTTCGTTCCAATTCACATTCCAAGTAATATTCGGCATACTAATTACATTGCCGGTTGCCAAATTGCATTATCTCTTATAGTTTCCGAGATATGGACTATCGATAATTTACACCTTAGGCTCTGCTTCTAACTTGGGCCCAAATTGTAAAATGGTCTTATCTATTGGCGATTTCGTTCCAATTCACTTTCCAAGTAATATTCGGCATGCTAATTACATTGCCGGTTGCCAAATTGCATTATCTCTTATAGTTTCCGAGATATGGACTATCGATAATTTACACCTTAGGCTCTGCTTCTAACTTGTGCCCAAATTGTAAAATGGTCTTATCTATTGGCGATTTCGTTCCAATTCACTCTCCAAGTAATATTCGGCATGCTAATTACATTGCCGGTTGCCAAATTGCATTATCTCTTATAGTTTCCGAAATATGGACTATCGATAATTTACACCTTAGGCTCTGCTTCTAACTTGGGCTCAAATTGTAAAATGGTCTTATCTATTGGCGATTTCGTTCCAATTCACATTCCAAGTAATATTCGGCATGCTAATTGCATTGCCGGTTGCCAAATTGCATTATCTCTTATAGCTTCCGAGATATGGACTGTCGATAATTTACACCTTAGGCTCTGCTTCTAACTTGGGCCCAAATTGTAAAATGGCCTTATCTATTGGCGATTTCGTTCCAATTCACTTTCCTAGTAATATTCGGCATGCTAATTACATTGCCGGTTGCCAAATTGCATTATCTCTTATAGTTTCCGAGATATGGACTATCGATAATTTACACCTTAGGCTCTGCTTCTAACTTGAGCCCAAATTGTAAAATGGTCTTATCTATTGGCGATTTCGTTCCAATTCACATTCCAAGTAATATTCGGCATGCTAATTACATTGCCGGTTGCCAAATTGCATTATCTCTTATACTTTCCGAGATATGGACTATCGATAATTTACACCTTATGCTCTGCTTCTAACTTAGGCCCAAATTGTAAAATGGTCTTATCTATTGGCGATTTCGTTCCAATTCACATTCCAAGTAATATTCGGCATGCTAATTACATTGCCGGTGGCCAAGTTGCATTATCTCTTATAGTTTCCGAGATATGGACTATCGATAATTTACACCTTAGGCTCTGCTTCTAACTTGGGCCCAAATTGTAAAATGGTCTTATCTATTGGCGATTTCGTTCCAATTCACATTCCAAGTAATATTTGGCATGATAATTACATTGCCGGTTGCCAAATTGCATTATCTCTTATAGTTTCCGAGATATGGACTATCGATTATTTTTAACCTTAGGATCTGCGTCTAACTTGGGCCCAAACTGTAAAATGGTCTTATCTATTGGCGATTTCGTTCCAATTCACATTCCAAGTAATATTCGGCATGCTAATTACATTGCCGGTTGCCAAATTGCATTATCTCTTATAGTTTCCGAGATATGGACTATCGATAATTTACACCTTAGGCTCTGCTTCTAACTTGGGCCCAAATTGTAAAATGGTCTTATCTATTGGCGATTTCGTTCCAATTCACATTCCAAGTAATATTCGGCATGCTAATTACATTGCCGGTTGCCAAATTGCATTATCTCTTATAGTTTCCGAGATATGGACTATCGATAATTTACACCTTAGGCTCTGCTTCTAACTTGGGCCCAAATTGTAAAATGGTCTTATCTATTGGCGATTTCGTCCCAATTCACATTCCAAGTAATATTCGGCATGCTAATTACATTGCCGGTTGCGAAATTGCATTATCTCTTATAGTTTCCGAGATATGGGCTATCGATAATTTACACCTTAGGCTCTGCTTCTAACTTGGGCCCAAATTGTAAAATGGCCTTATCTATTGGCGATCTCGTTCCAATTCACATTCCAAGTAATACTCGGCATGCTGATTACATTGCCGGTTGCCAAATTGCATTATCTCTTATAGTTTCCGAGATATGGACTATCGATAATTTACACCTTAGGCTCTGCTTCTAACTTGGGCCAAAATTGTAAAATCGTCTTATCTATTGGCGATTTCGTTCCAATTCACATTCCAAGTAATATTCGGCATGCTAATTACATTGCCGGTTGCCAAATTGCATTATCTCTTATAGTTTCCGAGATATGGACTATCGATAATTTACACCTTAGGCTCTGCTTCTAACTTGGGCCCAAATTGTAAAATGGTCTTATCTATTGGCGATTTCGTTCCAATTCACATTCCAAGTAATATTCGGCATGCTAATTACATTGCCGGTTGCCAAATTGAATTATCTCCTATAGTTTCCGAGATATGGACTATCGATAATTTACACCTTAGGCTCTGCTTCTAACTTGGGCCCAAATTGTAAAATGGTCTTACCTATTGGCGATTTCGTTCCATTTCACATTCCAAGTAATATTCGGCATGCTAATTACATTGCCGGTGGCCAAGTTGCATTATCTCTTATAGTTTCCGAGATATGGACTATCGATAATTTACAACTTAGGCTCTGCTTCTAACTTGGGCCCAAATTGTAAAATGGTCTTATCTATTGGCGATTTCGTTCCAATTCACATTCCAAGTAATATTCGGCATGCTAATTACATTGCCGGTTCCCAAATTGCATTATCTCTTATAGTTTCCGAGATATGGACTATCGATTATTTTTAACCTTAGGCTCTGCTTCTAACTTGGGCCCAAACTGTAAAATGGTCTTATCTATTGGCGATTTCGTTCCAATTCACATTCCAAGTAGTATACGGCATGCTAATTACATTGCCGGTTGCCAAATTGCATTATCTCTTATAGTTTCCGAGATATGGACTATCGATAATTTACACCTTAGGCTCTGCTTCTAACTTGGGCCCAAATTGTAAAATGGTCTTATCTATTGGCGATTTCGTTCCAATTCACATTCCAAGTAATATTCGGCATGCTAATTACATTGCCAGTTGCCAAATTGCATTATCTCTTATAGTTTCCGAGATATGGACTATGGATAATTTACACCTTAGGCTCTGCTTCTAACTTGGGCCCAAATTGTAAAATGGCCTTATCTATTGGCGATTTCGTTCCAATTCACATTCCAAGTAATATTCGGCATGCTAATTACATTGCCGGTTGCCAAATTGCATTATCTCTTATAGTTTCCGAGATACGGACTATCGATAATTTACACCTTAGGCTCTGCTTCTAACTTGGGCCCAAATTGTAAAATGGCCTTATCTATTGGCGATTTCGTTCCAATTCACATTCCAAGTAATATTCGGCATGCTAATTACATTGCCGGTTGCCAAATTGCATTATCTCTTATAGTTTCCGAGATACGGACTATCGATAATTTACACCTTAGGCTCTGCTTCTAACTTGGGCCCAAATTGTAAAATGGTCTTATCTATTGGCGATTTCGTTCCAATTCACTTTCCAAGTAATATTCGGCATGCTAATTACATTGCCGGTTGCCAAATTGCATTATCTCTTATAGTTTCCGAGATATGGGCTATCGATAATTTACACCTTAGGCTCTGCTTCTAACTTGGGACCAAATTGTAAAATGGTCTTATCTATTGGCGATTTCGTTCCAATTCACTTTCCAAGTAATATTCGGCATGCTAATTACATTGCCGGTTGCCAAATTGCATTATCTCTTATAGTTTCCGAGATATGGACTATCGATAATTTACACCTTAGGCTCTGCTTCTAACTTGGGCCCAAATTGTAAAATGGTCTTATCTATTGGCGATTTCGTTCCAATTCACATTCCAAGTAATATTCGGCATGCTAATTACATTGCCGGTTGCCAAATTGCATTATCTCTTATAGTTTCCGAGATATAGACTATCGATAATTTACACCTTAGGCTCTGCTTCTAACTTGGGCCCAAATTGTAAAATGGTCTTATTTATTGCCGATTTCGTTCCAATTCACATTCCAAGTAATATTCGGCATGCTAATTACATTGCCGGTTGCCAAATTGCATTATCTCTTATAGTTTCCGAGATATGGACTATCGATAATTTACACCTTAGGCTCTGCTTCTAACTTGGGCCTAAATTGTAAAATGGTCTTATCTATTGGCGATTTCATTCCAATTCACATTCCAAGTAATATTCGGCATGCTAATTACATTGCCGGTTGCCAAATTGCATTATCTCTTATAGTTTCCGAGATATGGACTATCGATAATTTACACCTTAGGCTCTGCTTCTAACTTGGGCCCAAATTGTAAAATCGTCTTATCTATTGGCGATTTCGTTCCAATTCACATTCCAAGTAATATTCGGCATGCTAATTACATTGCCGGTTGCCAAATTGCATTATCTCTTATAGTTTCCGAGATATGGACTATCGATAATTTACATCTTAGGCTCTGCTTCTAACTTGGGCCCAAATTGTAAAATGGTCTTATCTATTGGCGATTTCGTTCCAATTCACATTCCAAGTAATATTCGGCATGCTAATTATATTGCCGGTTGCCAAATTGCATTATCTCTTATAGTTTCCGAGATATGGACTATCGTTAATTTACACCTTAGGCTCTGCTTCTAACTTGGGCCCAAATTGTAAAATGGTCTTATCTATTGCCGATTTCGTTCCAATTCACATTCCAAGTAATATTCGGCATGCTAATTACATTGCCGGTTGCCAAATTGTATTATCTCTTATAGTTTCCGAGATATGGACTATCGATGATTTACACCTTAGGCTCTGCTTCTAACTTGGGCCCAAATTGTAAAATGGTCTTATCTACTGGCGATTTCATTCCAATTCACATTCCAAGTAATATTCGGCATGCTAATTACATTGCCGGTTGCCAAATTGCATTATCTCTTATAGTTTCCGAGATATGGACTATCGATAATTTACACCTTAGGCTCTGCTTCTAACTTGGGCCCAAATTGTAAAATGGTCTTATCTATTGGCGATTTCGTTCCAATTCACATTCCAAGTAATATTCAGCATGCTAATTACATTGCCGGTTGCCAAATTGCATTATCTCTTATAGTTTCCGAGATATGGACTATCGATAATTTACACCTTAGGCTCTGCTTCTAACTTGGGCCCAAATTGTAAAATGGTCTTATCTACTGGCGATTTCATTCCAATTCACATTCCAAGTAATATTCGGCATGCTAATTACATTGCCGGTTGCCAAATTGCATTATCTCTTATAGTTTCCGAGATATGGACTATCGATAATTTACACCTTAGGCTCTGCTTCTAACTTGGGCCCAAATTGTAAAATGGTCTTATCTATTGGCGATTTCGTTCCAATTCACATTCCAAGTAATATTCGGCATGCTAATTACATTGCCGGTTGCCAAATTGCATTATCTCTTATAGTTTCCGAGATATGGACTATCGATAATTTACACCTTAGGCTCTGCTTCTAACTTGGGCCCAAATTGTAAAATGGTCTTATCTATTGGCGATTTCGTTCCAATTCACATTCCAAGTAATATTCGGCATGCTAATTACATTGCCGGTTGCCAAATTGCATTATCTCCTATAGTTTCCGAGATATGGAGTATCGATAATTTACACCATAGGCTCTGCTTCTAACTTGGGCCCAAATTGTAAAATGGTCTTATCTATTGGCGATTTCGTTGCAATTCACATTCCAAGTAATATTCGGCATGCTAATTACATTGCCGGTTGCCAAATTGAATTATCTCTTATAGTTTCCGAGATATGGACTATCGATAATTTACACCTTAGGCTCTGCTTCTAACTTGGGCCCAAATTGTAAAATCGTCTTATCTATTGGCGATTTCGTTCCAATTCACATTCCAAGTAATATTCGGCATGCTAATTACATTGCCGGTTGCCAAATTGAATTATCTCTTATAGTTTCCGAGATATGGACTATCGATAATTTACACCTTAGGCTCTGCTTCTAACTTGGGCTCAAATTGTAAAATGGTCTTATCTATTGGCGATTTCGTTCCAATTCACATTCCAAGTAATATTCGGCATGCTAATTGCATTGCCGGTTGCCAAATTGCATTATCTCTTATAGCTTCCGAGATATGGACTGTCGATAATTTACACCTTAGGCTCTGCTTCTAACTTGGGCCCAAATTGTAAAATGGCCTTATCTATTGGCGATTTCGTTCCAATTCACTTTCCTAGTAATATTCGGCATGCTAATTACATTGCCGGTTGCCAAATTGCATTATCTCTTATAGTTTCCGAGATATGGACTATCGATAATTTACACCTTAGGCTCTGCTTCTAACTTGAGCCCAAATTGTAAAATGGTCTTATCTATTGGCGATTTCGTTCCAATTCACATTCCAAGTAATATTCGGCATGCTAATTACATTGCCGGTTGCCAAATTGCATTATCTCTTATACTTTCCGAGATATGGACTATCGATAATTTACACCTTATGCTCTGCTTCTAACTTAGGCCCAAATTGTAAAATGGTCTTATCTATTGGCGATTTCGTTCCAATTCACATTCCAAGTAATATTCGGCATGCTAATTACATTGCCGGTGGCCAAGTTGCATTATCTCTTATAGTTTCCGAGATATGGACTATCGATAATTTACACCTTAGGCTCTGCTTCTAACTTGGGCCCAAATTGTAAAATGGTCTTATCTATTGGCGATTTCGTTCCAATTCACATTCCAAGTAATATTTGGCATGATAATTACATTGCCGGTTGCCAAATTGCATTATCTCTTATAGTTTCCGAGATATGGACTATCGATTATTTTTAACCTTAGGATCTGCGTCTAACTTGGGCCCAAACTGTAAAATGGTCTTATCTATTGGCGATTTCGTTCCAATTCACATTCCAAGTAATATTCGGCATGCTAATTACATTGCCGGTTGCCAAATTGCATTATCTCTTATAGTTTCCGAGATATGGACTATCGATAATTTACACCTTAGGCTCTGCTTCTAACTTGGGCCCAAATTGTAAAATGGTCTTATCTATTGGCGATTTCGTTCCAATTCACATTCCAAGTAATATTCGGCATGCTAATTACATTGCCGGTTGCCAAATTGCATTATCTCTTATAGTTTCCGAGATATGGACTATCGATAATTTACACCTTAGGCTCTGCTTCTAACTTGGGCCCAAATTGTAAAATGGTCTTATCTATTGGCGATTTCGTCCCAATTCACATTCCAAGTAATATTCGGCATGCTAATTACATTGCCGGTTGCGAAATTGCATTATCTCTTATAGTTTCCGAGATATGGGCTATCGATAATTTACACCTTAGGCTCTGCTTCTAACTTGGGCCCAAATTGTAAAATGGCCTTATCTATTGGCGATCTCGTTCCAATTCACATTCCAAGTAATACTCGGCATGCTGATTACATTGCCGGTTGCCAAATTGCATTATCTCTTATAGTTTCCGAGATATGGACTATCGATAATTTACACCTTAGGCTCTGCTTCTAACTTGGGCCAAAATTGTAAAATCGTCTTATCTATTGGCGATTTCGTTCCAATTCACATTCCAAGTAATATTCGGCATGCTAATTACATTGCCGGTTGCCAAATTGCATTATCTCTTATAGTTTCCGAGATATGGACTATCGATAATTTACACCTTAGGCTCTGCTTCTAACTTGGGCCCAAATTGTAAAATGGTCTTATCTATTGGCGATTTCGTTCCAATTCACATTCCAAGTAATATTCGGCATGCTAATTACATTGCCGGTTGCCAAATTGAATTATCTCCTATAGTTTCCGAGATATGGACTATCGATAATTTACACCTTAGGCTCTGCTTCTAACTTGGGCCCAAATTGTAAAATGGTCTTACCTATTGGCGATTTCGTTCCATTTCACATTCCAAGTAATATTCGGCATGCTAATTACATTGCCGGTGGCCAAGTTGCATTATCTCTTATAGTTTCCGAGATATGGACTATCGATAATTTACAACTTAGGCTCTGCTTCTAACTTGGGCCCAAATTGTAAAATGGTCTTATCTATTGGCGATTTCGTTCCAATTCACATTCCAAGTAATATTCGGCATGCTAATTACATTGCCGGTTCCCAAATTGCATTATCTCTTATAGTTTCCGAGATATGGACTATCGATTATTTTTAACCTTAGGCTCTGCTTCTAACTTGGGCCCAAATTGTAAAATGGTCTTATCTATTGGCGATTTCGTTCCAATTCACATTCCAAGTAGTATACGGCATGCTAATTACATTGCCGGTTGCCAAATTGCATTATCTCTTATAGTTTCCGAGATATGGACTATCGATAATTTACACCTTAGGCTCTGCTTCTAACTTGGGCCCAAATTGTAAAATGGTCTTATCTATTGGCGATTTCGTTCCAATTCACATTCCAAGTAATATTCGGCATGCTAATTACATTGCCAGTTGCCAAATTGCATTATCTCTTATAGTTTCCGAGATATGGACTATGGATAATTTACACCTTAGGCTCTGCTTCTAACTTGGGCCCAAATTGTAAAATGGCCTTATCTATTGGCGATTTCGTTCCAATTCACATTCCAAGTAATATTCGGCATGCTAATTACATTGCCGGTTGCCAAATTGCATTATCTCTTATAGTTTCCGAGATACGGACTATCGATAATTTACACCTTAGGCTCTGCTTCTAACTTGGGCCCAAATTGTAAAATGGCCTTATCTATTGGCGATTTCGTTCCAATTCACATTCCAAGTAATATTCGGCATGCTAATTACATTGCCGGTTGCCAAATTGCATTATCTCTTATAGTTTCCGAGATACGGACTATCGATAATTTACACCTTAGGCTCTGCTTCTAACTTGGGCCCAAATTGTAAAATGGTCTTATCTATTGGCGATTTCGTTCCAATTCACTTTCCAAGTAATATTCGGCATGCTAATTACATTGCCGGTTGCCAAATTGCATTATCTCTTATAGTTTCCGAGATATGGGCTATCGATAATTTACACCTTAGGCTCTGCTTCTAACTTGGGACCAAATTGTAAAATGGTCTTATCTATTGGCGATTTCGTTCCAATTCACTTTCCAAGTAATATTCGGCATGCTAATTACATTGCCGGTTGCCAAATTGCATTATCTCTTATAGTTTCCGAGATATGGACTATCGATAATTTACACCTTAGGCTCTGCTTCTAACTTGGGCCCAAATTGTAAAATGGTCTTATCTATTGGCGATTTCGTTCCAATTCACATTCCAAGTAATATTCGGCATGCTAATTACATTGCCGGTTGCCAAATTGCATTATCTCTTATAGTTTCCGAGATATAGACTATCGATAATTTACACCTTAGGCTCTGCTTCTAACTTGGGCCCAAATTGTAAAATGGTCTTATTTATTGCCGATTTCGTTCCAATTCACATTCCAAGTAATATTCGGCATGCTAATTACATTGCCGGTTGCCAAATTGCATTATCTCTTATAGTTTCCGAGATATGGACTATCGATAATTTACACCTTAGGCTCTGCTTCTAACTTGGGCCTAAATTGTAAAATGGTCTTATCTATTGGCGATTTCATTCCAATTCACATTCCAAGTAATATTCGGCATGCTAATTACATTGCCGGTTGCCAAATTGCATTATCTCTTATAGTTTCCGAGATATGGACTATCGATAATTTACACCTTAGGCTCTGCTTCTAACTTGGGCCCAAATTGTAAAATCGTCTTATCTATTGGCGATTTCGTTCCAATTCACATTCCAAGTAATATTCGGCATGCTAATTACATTGCCGGTTGCCAAATTGCATTATCTCTTATAGTTTCCGAGATATGGACTATCGATAATTTACATCTTAGGCTCTGCTTCTAACTTGGGCCCAAATTGTAAAATGGTCTTATCTATTGGCGATTTCGTTCCAATTCACATTCCAAGTAATATTCGGCATGCTAATTATATTGCCGGTTGCCAAATTGCATTATCTCTTATAGTTTCCGAGATATGGACTATCGTTAATTTACACCTTAGGCTCTGCTTCTAACTTGGGCCCAAATTGTAAAATGGTCTTATCTATTGCCGATTTCGTTCCAATTCACATTCCAAGTAATATTCGGCATGCTAATTACATTGCCGGTTGCCAAATTGTATTATCTCTTATAGTTTCCGAGATATGGACTATCGATGATTTACACCTTAGGCTCTGCTTCTAACTTGGGCCCAAATTGTAAAATGGTCTTATCTACTGACGATTTCATTCCAATTCACATTCCAAGTAATATTCGGCATGCTAATTACATTGCCGGTTGCCAAATTGCATTATCTCTTATAGTTTCCGAGATATGGACTATCGATAATTTACACCTTAGGCTCTGCTTCTAACTTGGGCCCAAATTGTAAAATGGTCTTATCTATTGGCGATTTCGTTCCAATTCACATTCCAAGTAATATTCAGCATGCTAATTACATTGCCGGTTGCCAAATTGCATTATCTCTTATAGTTTCCGAGATATGGACTATCGATAATTTACACCTTAGGCTCTGCTTCTAACTTGGGCCCAAATTGTAAAATGGTCTTATCTACTGGCGATTTCATTCCAATTCACATTCCAAGTAATATTCGGCATGCTAATTACATTGCCGGTTGCCAAATTGCATTATCTCTTATAGTTTCCGAGATATGGACTATCGATAATTTACACCTTAGGCTCTGCTTCTAACTTGGGCCCAAATTGTAAAATGGTCTTATCTATTGGCGATTTCGTTCCAATTCACATTCCAAGTAATATTCGGCATGCTAATTACATTGCCGGTTGCCAAATTGCATTATCTCTTATAGTTTCCGAGATATGGACTATCGATAATTTACACCTTAGGCTCTGCTTCTAACTTGGGCCCAAATTGTAAAATCGTCTTATCTATTGGCGATTTCGTTCCAATTCACATTCCAAGTAGTATTCGGCATGCTAATTACATTGCCGGTTGCCAAATTGCATTATCTCTTATAGTTTCCGAGATATGGACTATCGATAATTTACACCTTAGGCTCTGCTTCTAACTTGGGCCCAAATTGTAAAATGGTCTTATCTATTGGCGATTTCGTTCCAATTCACTTTCCAAGTAATATTCGGCATGCTAATTACATTTCCGGTTGCCAAATTGCATTATCTCTTATAGTTTCCGAGATATGGACTATCGATAATTTACACCTTAAGCTCTGCTTCTAACTTGGGCCCAAAGTGTAAAATGGTCTTATCTATTGGCGATTTCGTTCCAATTCACTCTCCAAGTAATATTCGGCATGCTCATTACATTGCCGGTTGCCAAATTACATTATCTCTTATAGCTTCCGAGATATGGACTGTCGATAATTTACACCTTAGGCTCTGCTTCTAACTTGGGCCCAAATTGTAAAATGGTCTTATCTATTGGCGATTTCGTTCCAATTCACATTCCAAGTAATATTCGGCATGCTAATTACATTGCCGGTTGCCAAATTGCATTATCTCTTATAGTTTCCGAGATATGGACTATCGATAATTTACACCTTAGGCTCTGCTTCTAACTTGGGCCCAAATTGTAAAATGGTCTTATCTATTGGCGATTTCGTCCCAATTCACATTCCAAGTAATATTCGGTATGCTAATTACATTGCCGGTTGCGAAATTGCATTATCTCTTATAGTTTCCGAGATATGGGCTATCGATAATTTACACCTTAGGCTCTGCTTCTAACTTGGGCCCAAATTGTAAAATGGCCTTATCTATTGGCGATCTCGTTCCAATTCACATTCCAAGTAATACTCGGCATGCTGATTACATTGCCGGTTGCCAAATTGCATTATCTCTTATAGTTTCCGAGATATGGACTATCGATAATTTACACCTTAGGCTCTGCTTCTAACTTGGGCCAAAATTGTAAAATCGTCTTATCTATTGGCGATTTCGTTCCAATTCACATTCCAAGTAATATTCGGCATGCTAATTACATTGCCGGTTGCCAAATTGCATTATCTCTTATAGTTTCCGAGATATGGACTATCGATAATTTACACCTTAGGCTCTGCTTCTAACTTGGGCCCAAATTGTAAAATGGTCTTATCTATTGGCGATTTCGTCCCAATTCACATTCCAAGTAATATTCGGCATGCTAATTACATTGCCGGTTGCGAAATTGCATTATCTCTTATAGTTTCCGAGATATGGGCTATCGATAATTTACACCTTAGGCTCTGCTTCTAACTTGGGCCCAAATTGTAAAATGGCCTTATCTATTGGCGATCTCGTTCCAATTCACATTCCAAGTAATACTCGGCATGCTGATTACATTGCCGGTTGCCAAATTGCATTATCTCTTATAGTTTCCGAGATATGGACTATCGATAATTTACACCTTAGGCTCTGCTTCTAACTTGGGCCAAAATTGTAAAATCGTCTTATCTATTGGCGATTTCGTTCCAATTCACATTCCAAGTAATATTCGGCATGCTAATTACATTGCCGGTTGCCAAATTGCATTATCTCTTACAGTTTCCGAGATATGGACTATCGATAATTTACACCTTAGGCTCTGCTTCTAACTTGGGCCCAAATTGTAAAATGGTCTTATCTATTGGCGATTTCGTTCCAATTCACATTCCAAGTAATATTCGGCATGCTAATTACATTGCCGGTTGCCAAATTGAATTATCTCCTATAGTTTCCGAGATATGGACTATCGATAATTTACACCTTAGGCTCTGCTTCTAACTTGGGCCCAAATTGTAAAATGGTCTTACCTATTGGCGATTTCGTTCCATTTCACATTCCAAGTAATATTCGGCATGCTAATTACATTGCCGGTGGCCAAGTTGCATTATCTCTTATAGTTTCCGAGATATGGACTATCGATAATTTACAACTTAGGCTCTGCTTCTAACTTGGGCCCAAATTGTAAAATGGTCTTATCTATTGGCGATTTCGTTCCAATTCACATTCCAAGTAATATTCGGCATGCTAATTACATTGCCGGTTCCCAAATTGCATTATCTCTTATAGTTTCCGAGATATGGACTATCGATTATTTTTAACCTTAGGCTCTGCTTCTAACTTGGGCCCAAACTGTAAAATGGTCTTATCTATTGGCGATTTCGTTCCAATTCACATTCCAAGTAGTATACGGCATGCTAATTACATTGCCGGTTGCCAAATTGCATTATCTCTTATAGTTTCCGAGATATGGACTATCGATAATTTACACCTTAGGCTCTGCTTCTAACTTGGGCCCAAATTGTAAAATGGTCTTATCTATTGGCGATTTCGTTCCAATTCACATTCCAAGTAATATTCGGCATGCTAATTACATTGCCAGTTGCCAAATTGCATTATCTCTTATAGTTTCCGAGATATGGACTATGGATAATTTACACCTTAGGCTCTGCTTCTAACTTGGGCCCAAATTGTAAAATGGCCTTATCTATTGGCGATTTCGTTCCAATTCACATTCCAAGTAATATTCGGCATGCTAATTACATTGCCGGTTGCCAAATTGCATTATCTCTTATAGTTTCCGAGATACGGACTATCGATAATTTACACCTTAGGCTCTGCTTCTAACTTGGGCCCAAATTGTAAAATGGCCTTATCTATTGGCGATTTCGTTCCAATTCACATTCCAAGTAATATTCGGCATGCTAATTACATTGCCGGTTGCCAAATTGCATTATCTCTTATAGTTTCCGAGATACGGACTATCGATAATTTACACCTTAGGCTCTGCTTCTAACTTGGGCCCAAATTGTAAAATGGTCTTATCTATTGGCGATTTCGTTCCAATTCACTTTCCAAGTAATATTCGGCATGCTAATTACATTGCCGGTTGCCAAATTGCATTATCTCTTATAGTTTCCGAGATATGGGCTATCGATAATTTACACCTTAGGCTCTGCTTCTAACTTGGGACCAAATTGTAAAATGGTCTTATCTATTGGCGATTTCGTTCCAATTCACTTTCCAAGTAATATTCGGCATGCTAATTACATTGCCGGTTGCCAAATTGCATTATCTCTTATAGTTTCCGAGATATGGACTATCGATAATTTACACCTTAGGCTCTGCTTCTAACTTGGGCCCAAATTGTAAAATGGTCTTATCTATTGGCGATTTCGTTCCAATTCACATTCCAAGTAATATTCGGCATGCTAATTACATTGCCGGTTGCCAAATTGCATTATCTCTTATAGTTTCCGAGATATAGACTATCGATAATTTACACCTTAGGCTCTGCTTCTAACTTGGGCCCAAATTGTAAAATGGTCTTATTTATTGCCGATTTCGTTCCAATTCACATTCCAAGTAATATTCGGCATGCTAATTACATTGCCGGTTGCCAAATTGCATTATCTCTTATAGTTTCCGAGATATGGACTATCGATAATTTACACCTTAGGCTCTGCTTCTAACTTGGGCCTAAATTGTAAAATGGTCTTATCTATTGGCGATTTCATTCCAATTCACATTCCAAGTAATATTCGGCATGCTAATTACATTGCCGGTTGCCAAATTGCATTATCTCTTATAGTTTCCGAGATATGGACTATCGATAATTTACACCTTAGGCTCTGCTTCTAACTTGGGCCCAAATTGTAAAATCGTCTTATCTATTGGCGATTTCGTTCCAATTCACATTCCAAGTAATATTCGGCATGCTAATTACATTGCCGGTTGCCAAATTGCATTATCTCTTATAGTTTCCGAGATATGGACTATCGATAATTTACATCTTAGGCTCTGCTTCTAACTTGGGCCCAAATTGTAAAATGGTCTTATCTATTGGCGATTTCGTTCCAATTCACATTCCAAGTAATATTCGGCATGCTAATTATATTGCCGGTTGCCAAATTGCATTATCTCTTATAGTTTCCGAGATATGGACTATCGTTAATTTACACCTTAGGCTCTGCTTCTAACTTGGGCCCAAATTGTAAAATGGTCTTATCTATTGCCGATTTCGTTCCAATTCACATTCCAAGTAATATTCGGCATGCTAATTACATTGCCGGTTGCCAAATTGTATTATCTCTTATAGTTTCCGAGATATGGACTATCGATGATTTACACCTTAGGCTCTGCTTCTAACTTGGGCCCAAATTGTAAAATGGTCTTATCTACTGGCGATTTCATTCCAATTCACATTCCAAGTAATATTCGGCATGCTAATTACATTGCCGGTTGCCAAATTGCATTATCTCTTATAGTTTCCGAGATATGGACTATCGATAATTTACACCTTAGGCTCTGCTTCTAACTTGGGCCCAAATTGTAAAATGGTCTTATCTACTGGCGATTTCATTCCAATTCACATTCCAAGTAATATTCGGCATGCTAATTACATTGCCGGTTGCCAAATTGCATTATCTCTTATAGTTTCCGAGATATGGACTATCGATAATTTACACCTTAGGCTCTGCTTCTAACTTGGGCCCAAATTGTAAAATGGTCTTATCTATTGGCGATTTCGTTCCAATTCACATTCCAAGTAATATTCGGCATGCTAATTACATTGCCGGTTGCCAAATTGCATTATCTCTTATAGTTTCCGAGATATGGACTATCGATAATTTACACCTTAGGCTCTGCTTCTAACTTGGGCCCAAATTGTAAAATCGTCTTATCTATTGGCGATTTCGTTCCAATTCACATTCCAAGTAGTATTCGGCATGCTAATTACATTGCCGGTTGCCAAATTGTATTATCTCTTATAGTTTCCGAGATATGGACTATCGATAATTTACACCTTAGGCTCTGCTTCTAACTTGGGCCCAAATTGTAAAATGGTCTTATCTATTGGCGATTTCGTTCCAATTCACTTTCCAAGTAATATTCGGCATGCTAATTACATTTCCGGTTGCCAAATTGCATTATCTCTTATAGTTTCCGAGATATGGACTATCGATAATTTACACCTTAAGCTCTGCTTCTAACTTGGGCCCAAAGTGTAAAATGGTCTTATCTATTGGCGATTTCGTTCCAATTCACTCTCCAAGTAATATTCGGCATGCTCATTACATTGCCGGTTGCCAAATTACATTATCTCTTATAGCTTCCGAGATATGGACTGTCGATAATTTACACCTTAGGCTCTGCTTCTAACTTGGGCCCAAATTGTAAAATGGTCTTATCTATTGGCGATTTCGTTCCAATTCACTTTCCAAGTAATATTCGGCATGCTAATTACATTGCCGGTTGCCAAATTGCATTATCTCTTATAGTTTCCGAGATATGGACTATCGATAATTTACACCTTAGGCTCTGCTTCTAACTTGGGCCCAAATTGTAAAATGGTCTTATCAATTGGCGATTTCGTTCCAATTCACATTCCAAGTAATATTCGGCATGCTAATTACATTGCCGGTTGCCAAATTGCATTATCTCTTATAGTTTCCGAGATATGGACTATCGATAATTTACACCTTAGGCTCTGCTTCTAACTTGGGCCCAAATTGTAAAATGGTCTTATCAATTGGCGATTTCGTTCCAATTCACATACCAAGTAATATTCGGCATGCTAATTACATTGCCGGTTGCCAAATTGCATTATCTCTTATAGTTTCCGAGATATGGACTATCGATAATTTACATCTTAGGCTCTGCTTCTAACTTGGGCCCAAATTGTAAAATGGTCTTATCTATTGGCGATTTCGTTCCAATTCACATTCCAAGTAATATTCGGCATGCTAATTATATTGCCGGTTGCCAAATTGCATTATCTCTTATAGTTTCCGAGATATGGACTATCGTTAATTTACACCTTAGGCTCTGCTTCTAACTTGGGCCCAAATTGTAAAATGGTCTTATCTATTGCCGATTTCGTTCCAATTCACATTCCAAGTAATATTCGGCATGCTAATTACATTGCCGGTTGCCAAATTGTATTATCTCTTATAGTTTCCGAGATATGGACTATCGATGATTTACACCTTAGGCTCTGCTTCTAACTTGGGCCCAAATTGTAAAATGGTCTTATCTACTGGCGATTTCATTCCAATTCACATTCCAAGTAATATTCGGCATGCTAATTACATTGCCGGTTGCCAAATTGCATTATCTCTTATAGTTTCCGAGATATGGACTATCGATAATTTACACCTTAGGCTCTGCTTCTAACTTGGGCCCAAATTGTAAAATGGTCTTATCTATAGGCGATTTCGTTCCAATTCACATTCCAAGTAATATTCGGCATGCTAATTACATTGCCGGTTGCCAAATTGCATTATCTCTTATAGTTTCCGAGATATGGACTATCGATAATTTACACCTTAGGCTCTGCTTCTAACTTGGGCCCAAATTGTAAAATCGTCTTATCTATTGGCGATTTCGTTCCAATTCACATTCCAAGTAATATTCGGCATGCTAATTACATTGCCGGTTGCCAAATTGCATTATCTCTTATAGTTTCCGAGATATGGACTATCGATAATTTACACCTTAGGCTCTGCTTCTAACTTGGGCCCAAATTGTAAAATGGTCTTATCTATTGGCGATTTCGTTCCAATTCACACTCCAAGTAATATTCGGCATGCTAATTACATTGCCGGTTGCCAAATTTAATTATCTCTTATAGTTTCCGAGATATGGACTATCGATAATTTACACCTTAGGCTCTGCTTCTAACTTGGGCCCAAATTGTAAAATGGTCTTATCTATTGGCGATTTCGTTCCAATTCACATTCCAAGTAGTATTCGGCATGCTAATTACATTGCCGGTTGCCAAATTGCATTATCTCTTATAGTTTCCGAAGTATGGACTATCGATAATTTACACCTTAGGCTCTGCTTCTAACTTGGGCCCAAAGTGTAAAATGGCCTTATCTATTGGCGATTTCGTTCCAATTCACATTCCAAGTAATATTCGGCATGCTAATTACATTGCCAGTTGCCAAATTGCATTATCTCCTATAGTTTCCAAGATATGGACTATCGATAATTTACACCTTAGGCTCTGCTTCTAACTTGGGCCCAAATTGTAAAATGGTCTTATCTATTGGCGATTTCGTTCCAATTCACATTCCAAGTAATATTCGGCATGCTAATTACATTGCCGGTTGCCAAATTGCATTATCTCTTATAGTTTCCGAGATATGGACTATCGATAATTTACACCTTAGGCTCTGCTTCTAACTTGGGCCCAAATTGTAAAATGGTCTTATCTATTGGCGATTTCGTTCCAATTCACTTTCCAAGTAATATTCGGCATGCTAATTACATTGCCGGTTGCCAAATTGCATTATCTCTTATAGTTTCCGAGATATGGACTATCGATAATTTACACCTTAAGCTCTGCTTCTAACTTGGGCCCAAATTGTAAAATGGTCTTACCTATTGGCGATTTCGTTCCAATTCACTCTCCAAGTAATATTCGGCATGCTCATTACATTGCCGGTTGCCAAATTACATTATCTCTTATAGCTTCCGAGATATGGACTGTCGATAATTTACACCTTAGGCTCTGCTTCTAACTTGGGCCCAAATTGTAAAATGGTCTTATCTATTGGCGATTTCGTTCCAATTCACTTTCCAAGTAATATTCGGCATGCTAATTACATTGCCGGTTGCCAAATTGCATTATCTCTTATAGTTTCCGAGATATGGACTATCGATAATTTACACCTTAGGCTCTGCTTCTAACTTGGGCCCAAATTGTAAAATGGTCTTATCAATTGGCGATTTCGTTCCAATTCACATTCCAAGTAATATTCGGCATGCTAATTACATTGCCGGTTGCCAAATTGCATTATCTCTTATAGTTTCCGAGATATGGACTATCGATAATTTACACCTTAGGCTCTGCTTCTAACTTGGGCCCAAATTGTAAAATGGTCTTATCTATTGGCGATTTCGTTCCAATTCACATTCCAAGTAATATTCGGCATGCTAATTACATTGCCGGTGGCCAAGTTGCATTATCTCTTATAGTTTCCGAGATATGGACTATCGATAATTTACACCTTAGGCTCTGCTTCTAACTTGGGCCCAAATTGTAAAATGGTCTTATCTATTGGCGATTTCGTTCCAATTCACATTCCAAGTAATATTCGGCATGCTAATTACATTGCCGGTGGCCAAGTTGCATTATCTCTTATAGTTTCCGAGATATGGACTATCGATAATTTACACCTTAGGCTCTGCTTCTAACTTGGGCCCAAATTGTAAAATGGTCTTATCTATTGGCGATTTCGTTCCAATTCACATTCCAAGTAATATTCGGCATGCTAATTACATTGCCGGTGGCCAAGTTGCATTATCTCTTATAGTTTCCGAGATATGGACTATCGATAATTTACACCTTAGGCTCTGCTTCTAACTTGGGCCCAAATTGTAAAATGGTCTTATCTATTGGCGATTTCGTTCCAATTCACATTCCAAGTAATATTTGGCATGCTAATTACATTGCCGTTTGCCAAATTGCATTATCTCTTATAGTTTCCGAGATGTGGACTATCGATAATTTACACCTTAGGCTCTGCTTCTAACTTGGGCCCAAATTGTAAAATGGTCTTATCTATTGGCGATTTCGTTCCAATTCACATTCCAAGTAATATTCGGCATGCTAATTACATTGCCGGTTGCCAAATTGCATTATCTCTTATAGTTTCCGAGATATGGACTATCGATAATTTACACCTTAGGCTCTGCTTCTAACTTGGGCCCAAATTGTAAAATGGTCTTATCCATTGGCGATTTCGTTCCAATTCACATTCCAAGTAATATTAGGCATGTTAATTAAATTGCCGGTTGCCAAATTGCATTATCTCTTATAGTTTCCGAGATATGGACTTTCGATAATTTACACCTTAGGCTCTGCTTCTAACTTGGGCCCAAATTGTAAAATCGTCTTATCTATTGGCGATTTCGTTCCAATTCACATTCCAAGTAATATTCGGCATGCTAATTACATTGCCGGTTGCCAAATTGCATTATCTCTTATAGTTTCCGAGATATGGACTATCGATAATTTACACCTTAGGCTCTGCTTCTAACTTGGGCCCAAATTGTAAAATGGTCTTATCTATTGGCGATTTCGTTCCAATTCACATTCCAAGTAATATTCGGCATGCTAATTACATTACCGGTTGCCAAATTGAATTATCTCCTATAGTTTCCGAGATATGGACTATCGATAATTTACACCTTAGGCTCTGCTTCTAACTTGGGCCCAATTTGTAAAATGGTCTTACCTATTGGCGATTTCGTTCCAATTCACATTCCAAGTAATATTTGGCATGCTAAATACATTGCCGGTGGCCAAGTTGCATTATCTCTTATAGTTTCCGAGATATGGACTATCGATAATTTACACCTTAGGTTCTGCTTCTAACTTGGGCCCAAATTGTAAAATGGTCTTATCTATTGGCGATTTCGTTCCAATTCACATTCCAAGTAATATTCGGCATGCTAATTACATTGCCGGTTCCCAAATTGCATTATCTCTTATAGTTTCCGAGATATGGACTATCGATTATTTTTAACCTTAGGCTCTGCGTCTAACTTGGGCCCAAACTGTAAAATGGTCTTATCTATTGGCGATTTCGTTCCAATTCACATTCCAAGTAATATTCGTCATGCTAATTACATTGCCGGTTGCCAAATTGCATTATCTCTTATAGTTTCCGAGATATGGACTATCGATAATTTACACCTTAGGCTCTGCTTCTAACTTGGGCCCAAATTGTAAAATGGTCTTATCAATTGGCGATTTCGTTCCAATTCACATTCCAAGTAATATTCGGCATGCTGATTACATTGCCGGTTCCCAAATTGCATTATCTCTTATAGTTTCCGAGATATGGACTATCGATTATTTTTAACCTTAGGCTCTGCTTCTAACTTGGGCCCAAACTGTAAAATGGTCTTATCTATTGGCGATTTCGTTCCAATTCACATTCCAAGTAGTATTCGGCATGCTAATTACATTGCCGGTTGAAAAATTGCATTATCTCTTATAGCTTCCGAGATATGGACTATCGATAATTTACACCTTAGGCTTTGCTTCTAACTTGGGCCCAAATAGTAAAATGGTCTTATCTATTGGCGATTTCGTTCCAATTCACATTCCAAGTAATATTCGGCATGCTAATTACATTGCCAGTTGCCAAATTGCATTATCTCTTATAGTTTCCGAGATATGGACTATGGATAATTTACACCTTAGGCTCTGCTTCTAACTTGGGCCCAAATTGTAAAATGGTCTTATCTATTGGCGATTTCGTTCCAATTCACATTCCAAGTAATATTCGCCATGCTAATTACATTGCCAGTTGCCAAATTGCATTATCTCTTATAGTTTCCGAGATATGGACTATGGATAATTTACACCTTAGGCTCTGCTTCTAACTTGGGCCCAAATTGTAAAATGGTCTTATCTATTGGCGATTTCGTTCCAATTCACATTCCAAGTAATATTCGGCATGCTAATTACATTGCCGGTTGCCAAATTGCATTACCTCTTATAGTTTCCGAGATATGGACTATCAATAATTTACACCTCAGGCTCTGCTTCTAACATGGGCCCAAATTGTAAAATGGTCTTATCTATTGGCGATTTCGTTCCAATTCACATTCCAAGTAATATTCGGCATGCTAATTACATTGCCGGTGGCCAAGTTGCATTATCTCTTATAGTTTCCGAGATATGGACTATCGATAATTTACACCTTAGGCTCTGCTTCTAACTTGGGCCCAAATTGTAAAATGGTCTTATCTATTGGCGATTTCGTTCCAATTCACATTCCAAGTAATATTAGGCATGCTAATTACATTGCCGTTGGCCAAGTTGCATTATCTCTTATAGTTTCCGAGATATGGACTATCGATAATTTACACCTTAGGCTCTGCTTCTAACTTGGGCCCAAATTGTAAAATGGTCTTACCTATTGGCGATTTCGTTCCAATTCACATTCCAAGTAATATTTGGCATGCTAAATACATTGCCGGTGGCCAAGTTGCATTATCTCTTATAGTTTCCGAGATATGGACTATCGATAATTTACACCTTAGGTTCTGCTTCTAACATGGGCCCAAATTGTAAAATGGTCTTATCTATTGGCGATTTCGTTCCAATTCACATTCCAAGTAATATTCGGCATGCTAATTACATTGCCGGTGGCCAAGTTGCATTATCTCTTATAGTTTCCGAGATATGGACTATCGATAATTTACACCTTAGGCTCTGCTTCTAACTTGGGCCCAAATTGTAAAATGGTCTTATCTATTGGCGATTTCGTTCCAATTCACATTCCAAGTAATATTCGGCATGCTAATTACATTGCCGTTGGCCAAGTTGCATTATCTCTTATAGTTTCCGAGATATGGACTATCGATAATTTACACCTTAGGCTCTGCTTCTAACTTGGGCCCAAATTGTAAAATGGTCTTATCTATTGGCGATTTCGTTCCAATTCACATTCCAAGTAATATTTGGCATGCTAATTACATTGCCGTTTGCCAAATTGCATTATCTCTTATAGTTTCCGAGATATGGACTATCGATTATTTTTAACCTTAGGCTCTGCGTCTAACTTGGGCCCAAACTGTAAAATGGTCTTATCTATTGGCGATTTCGTTCCAATTCACATTCCAAGTAATATTCGTCATGCTAATTACATTGCCGGTTGCCAAATTGCATTATCTCTTATAGTTTCCGAGATATGGACTATCGATAATTTACACCTTAGGCTCTGCTTCTAACTTGGGCCCAAATTGTAAAATGGTCTTATCAATTGGCGATTTCGTTCCAATTCACATTCCAAGTAATATTCGGCATGCTGATTACATTGCCGGTTGCCAAATTGCATTATCTCTTATAGTTTCAGAGATATGGACTATCGATAATTTACACCTTAGGCTCTGCTTCTAACTTGGGCCCAAATTGTAAAATGGTCTTATCCATTGGCGATTTCGTTCCAATTCACATTCCAAGTAATATTAGGCATGTTAATTAAATTGCCGGTTGCCAAATTGCATTATCTCTTATAGTTTCCGAGATATGGACTTTCGATAATTTACACCTTAGGCTCTGCTTCTAACTTGGGCCCAAATTGTAAAATCGTCTTATCTATTGGCGATTTCGTTCCAATTCACATTCCAAGTAATATTCGGCATGCTAATTACATTGCCGGTTGCCAAATTGCATTATCTCTTATAGTTTCCGAGATATGGACTATCGATAATTTACACCTTAGGCTCTGCTTCTAACTTGGGCCCAAATTGTAAAATGGTCTTATCTATTGGCGATTTCGTTCCAATTCACATTCCAAGTAATATTCGGCATGCTAATTACATTACCGGTTGCCAAATTGAATTATCTCCTATAGTTTCCAAGATATGGACTATCGATAATTTACACCTTAGGCTCTGCTTCTAACTTGGGCCCAATTTGTAAAATGGTCTTACCTATTGGCGATTTCGTTCCAATTCACATTCCAAGTAATATTTGGCATGCTAAATACATTGCCGGTGGCCAAGTTGCATTATCTCTTATAGTTTCCGAGATATGGACTATCGATAATTTACACCTTAGGTTCTGCTTCTAACTTGGGCCCAAATTGTAAAATGGTCTTATCTATTGGCGATTTCGTTCCAATTCACATTCCAAGTAATATTCGGCATGCTAATTACATTGCCGGTTCCCAAATTGCATTATCTCTTATAGTTTCCGAGATATGGACTATCGATTATTTTTAACCTTAGGCTCTGCGTCTAACTTGGGCCCAAACTGTAAAATGGTCTTATCTATTGGCGATTTCGTTCCAATTCACATTCCAAGTAATATTCGTCATGCTAATTACATTGCCGGTTGCCAAATTGCATTATCTCTTATAGTTTCCGAGATATGGACTATCGATAATTTACACCTTAGGCTCTGCTTCTAACTTGGGCCCAAATTGTAAAATGGTCTTATCAATTGGCGATTTCGTTCCAATTCACATTCCAAGTAATATTCGGCATGCTGATTACATTGCCGGTTCCCAAATTGCATTATCTCTTATAGTTTCCGAGATATGGACTATCGATTATTTTTAACCTTAGGCTCTGCTTCTAACTTGGGCCCAAACTGTAAAATGGTCTTATCTATTGGCGATTTCGTTCCAATTCACATTCCAAGTAGTATTCGGCATGCTAATTACATTGCCGGTTGAAAAATTGCATTATCTCTTATAGCTTCCGAGATATGGACTATCGATAATTTACACCTTAGGCTTTGCTTCTAACTTGGGCCCAAATAGTAAAATGGTCTTATCTATTGGCGATTTCGTTCCAATTCACATTCCAAGTAATATTCGGCATGCTAATTACATTGCCAGTTGCCAAATTGCATTATCTCTTATAGTTTCCGAGATATGGACTATGGATAATTTACACCTTAGGCTCTGCTTCTAACTTGGGCCCAAATTGTAAAATGGTCTTATCTATTGGCGATTTCGTTCCAATTCACATTCCAAGTAATATTCGCCATGCTAATTACATTGCCAGTTGCCAAATTGCATTATCTCTTATAGTTTCCGAGATATGGACTATGGATAATTTACACCTTAGGCTCTGCTTCTAACTTGGGCCCAAATTGTAAAATGGTCTTATCTATTGGCGATTTCGTTCCAATTCACATTCCAAGTAATATTCGGCATGCTAATTACATTGCCGGTTGCCAAATTGCATTACCTCTTATAGTTTCCGAGATATGGACTATCAATAATTTACACCTCAGGCTCTGCTTCTAACATGGGCCCAAATTGTAAAATGGTCTTATCTATTGGCGATTTCGTTCCAATTCACATTCCAAGTAATATTCGGCATGCTAATTACATTGCCGGTGGCCAAGTTGCATTATCTCTTATAGTTTCCGAGATATGGACTATCGATAATTTACACCTTAGGCTCTGCTTCTAACTTGGGCCCAAATTGTAAAATGGTCTTATCTATTGGCGATTTCGTTCCAATTCACATTCCAAGTAATATTCGGCATGCTAATTACATTGCCGTTGGCCAAGTTGCATTATCTCTTATAGTTTCCGAGATATGGACTATCGATAATTTACACCTTAGGCTCTGCTTCTAACTTGGGCCCAAATTGTAAAATGGTCTTACCTATTGGCGATTTCGTTCCAATTCACATTCCAAGTAATATTTGGCATGCTAAATACATTGCCGGTGGCCAAGTTGCATTATCTCTTATAGTTTCCGAGATATGGACTATCGATAATTTACACCTTAGGTTCTGCTTCTAAGATGGGCCCAAATTGTAAAATGGTCTTATCTATTGGCGATTTCGTTCCAATTCACATTCCAAGTAATATTCGGCATGCTAATTACATTGCCGGTGGCCAAGTTGCATTATCTCTTATAGTTTCCGAGATATGGACTATCGATAATTTACACCTTAGGCTCTGCTTCTAACTTGGGCCCAAATTGTAAAATGGTCTTATCTATTGGCGATTTCGTTCCAATTCACATTCCAAGTAATATTCGGCATGCTAATTACATTGCCGTTGGCCAAGTTGCATTATCTCTTATAGTTTCCGAGATATGGACTATCGATAATTTACACCTTAGGCTCTGCTTCTAACTTGGGCCCAAATTGTAAAATGGTCTTATCTATTGGCGATTTCGTTCCAATTCACATTCCAAGTAATATTTGGCATGCTAATTACATTGCCGTTTGCCAAATTGCATTATCTCTTATAGTTTCCGAGATATGGACTATCGATTATTTTTAACCTTAGGCTCTGCGTCTAACTTGGGCCCAAACTGTAAAATGGTCTTATCTATTGGCGATTTCGTTCCAATTCACATTCCAAGTAATATTCGTCATGCTAATTACATTGCCGGTTGCCAAATTGCATTATCTCTTATAGTTTCCGAGATATGGACTATCGATAATTTACACCTTAGGCTCTGCTTCTAACTTGGGCCCAAATTGTAAAATGGTCTTATCAATTGGCGATTTCGTTCCAATTCACATTCCAAGTAATATTCGGCATGCTGATTACATTGCCGGTTGCCAAATTGCATTATCTCTTATAGTTTCAGAGATATGGACTATCGATAATTTACACCTTAGGCTCTGCTTCTAACTTGGGCCCAAATTGTAAAATGGTCTTATCCATTGGCGATTTCGTTCCAATTCACATTCCAAGTAATATTAGGCATGTTAATTAAATTGCCGGTTGCCAAATTGCATTATCTCTTATAGTTTCCGAGATATGGACTTTCGATAATTTACACCTTAGGCTCTGCTTCTAACTTGGGCCCAAATTGTAAAATCGTCTTATCTATTGGCGATTTCGTTCCAATTCACATTCCAAGTAATATTCGGCATGCTAATTACATTGCCGGTTGCCAAATTGCATTATCTCTTATAGTTTCCGAGATATGGACTATCGATAATTTACACCTTAGGCTCTGCTTCTAACTTGGGCCCAAATTGTAAAATGGTCTTATCTATTGGCGATTTCGTTCCAATTCACATTCCAAGTAATATTCGGCATGCTAATTACATTACCGGTTGCCAAATTGAATTATCTCCTATAGTTTCCGAGATATGGACTATCGATAATTTACACCCTAGGCTCTGCTTCTAACTTGGGCCCAATTTGTAAAATGGTCTTACCTATTGGCGATTTCGTTCCAATTCACATTCCAAGTAATATTTGGCATGCTAAATACATTGCCGGTGGCCAAGTTGCATTATCTCTTATAGTTTCCGAGATATGGACTATCGATAATTTACACCTTAGGTACTGCTTCTAACTTGGGCCCAAATTGTAAAATGGTCTTATCTATTGGCGATTTCGTTCCAATTCACATTCCAAGTAATATTCGGCATGCTAATTACATTGCCGGTTCCCAAATTGCATTATCTCTTATAGTTTCCGAGATATGGACTATCGATTATTTTTAACCTTAGGCTCTGCTTCTAACTTTGGCCCAAATTGTAAAATGGTCTTATCTATTGGCGATTTCGTTCCAATTCACATTCCAAGTAATATTCGGCATGCTAATTACATTGCCGTTTGCCAAATTGAATTATCTCCTATAGTTTCCGAGATATGGACTATCGATAATTTACACCTTAGGCTCTGCTTCTAACTTGGGCCCAATTTGTAAAATGGTCTTACCTATTGGCGATTTCGTTCCAATTCACATTCCAAGTAATATTCGGCATGCTAATTACATTGCCGGTGGCCAAGTTGCATTATCTCTTATAGTTTCCGAGATATGGACTATCGATAATTTACACCTTAGGTTCTGCTTCTAACTTGGGCCCAAATTGTAAAATGGTCTTATCTATTGGCGATTTCGTTCCAATTCACATTCCAAGTAATATTCGGCATGCTAATTACATTGCCGGTTCCCAAATTGCATTATCTCTTATAGTTTCCGAGATATGGACTATCGATTATTTTTAACCTTAGGCTCTGCTTCTAACTTGGGCCCAAACTGTAAAATGGTCTTATCTATTGGCGATTTCGTTCCAATTCACATTCCAAGTAATATTCGCCATGCTAATTACATTGCCAGTTGCCAAATTGCATTATCTCTTATAGTTTCCGAGATATGGACTATGGATAATTTACACTTTAGGCTCTGCTTCTAACTTGGGCCCAAATTGTAAAATGGTCTTATCTATTGGCGATTTCGTTCCAATTCACATTCCAAGTAATATTCGGCATGCTAATTATATTGCCGGTTGCCAAATTGCATTACCTCTTATAGTTTCCGAGATATGGACTATCGATAATTTACACCTTAGGCTCTGCTTCTAACTTTGGCCCAAATTGTAAAATGGTCTTATCTATTGGCGATTTCGTTCCAATTCACTTTCCAAGTAATATTCGGCATGCTAATTACATTGCCGGTTGCCAAATTGCATTATCCCTTATAGTTTCCGAGATATGGACTATCAATTATTTACACCTCAGGCTCTGCTTCTAACATGGGCCCAAATTGTAAAATGGTCTTATCTATTGGCGATTTCGTTCCAATTCACTCTCCAAGTAATATTCGGCATGATAATTACATTGCCGGTTGCCAAATTGCTTTATCTCTTATAGTTACCGAGATATGGACTATCGATAATTTACACCTTAGGCTCTGCTTCTAACTTGGACCCAAATTGTAAAATGGTCTTATCTATTTTCGATTTCGTTCCAATTCACATTCCAAGTAATATTCGGCATGCTAATTACATTGCCGGTTGCCAAATTGCATTATCTCTTATAGTTTCCGAGATATGGACTATCGATAATTTACACCTTAGGCTCTGCTTCTAACTTGGGCCCAAATTGTAAAATGGTCTTATCTATTGGCGATTTCGTTCCAATTCACATTCCAAGTAATATCCGGCATGCTAATTACATTGCCGGTTGCCAAATTGAATTATCTCTTATAGTTTCCGAGATATGGACTATCGATAATTTACACCTTAGGCTCTGCTTCTAACTTGGGCCCAAATTGTAAAATGGTCTTACCTATTGGCGATTTCGTTCCAATTCACATTCCAAGTAATATTCGGCATGCTAATTACATTGCCAGTTGCCAAATTGCATTATCTCTTATAGTTTCCGAGATATGGACTATCGATAATTTACACCTTAGGCTCTGCTTCTAACTTGGGCCCAAATTGTAAAATGGTCTTATCTATTGGCGATTTCGTTCCAATTCACATTCCAAGTAATATTCGGCATGCTAATTACATTGCCGGTTGCCAAATTGCATTATCTTTTATAGTTTCCGAGATATGGACTATCGATAATTTACATCTTAGGCTCTGCTTCTAACTCGGGCCCAAATTGTAAAATGGTCTTATCTATTGGCGATTTCGTTCCAATTCACATTCCAAGTAATATTCGGCATGCTAATTACATTGCCGGTTGCCAAATTGCATTATCTCTTATAGTTTCCGAGATATGGACTATCGTTAATTTACACCTTAGGCTCTGCTTCTAACTTGGGCCCAAATTGTATAATGGCCTTATCTATTGCCGATTTCGTTCCAATTCACATTCCAAGTAATATTCGGCATGCTAATTACATTGCCGGTTGCCAAATTGCATTATCTCTTATAGTTTCCGAGATATGGACTATCGATAATTTACACCTTAGGCTCTGCTTCTAACTTGGGCCCAAATTGTAAAATGGTCTTATCTATTGGCGATTTCGTTCCAATTCACATTCCAAGTAATATTCGGCATGCTAATTACATTGCCGGTTGCCAAATTGCATTATCTTTTATAGTTTCCGAGATATGGACTATCGATAATTTACATCTTAGGCTCTGCTTCTAACTTGGGCCCAAATTGTAAAATGGTCTTATCTATTGGCGATTTCGTTCCAATTCACATTCCAAGTAATATTCGGCATGCTAATTACATTGCCGGTTGCCAAATTGCATTATCTCTTATAGTTTCCGAGATATGGACTATCGTTAATTTACACCTTAGGCTCTGCTTCTAACTTGGGCCCAAATTGTAAAATGGTCTTATCTATTGCCGATTTCGTTCCAATTCACATTCCAAGTAATATTCGGCATGCTAATTACATTGCCGGTTGCCAAATTGCATTATCTCTTATAGTTTCCGAGATATGGACTATAGATAATTTACATCTTAGGCTCTGCTTCTAACTTGGGCCCAAATTGTAAAATGGTCTTATCTATTGGCGATTTCGTTCCAATTCACAATCCAAGTAATATTCCGCATGCTAATTACATTGCCGGTTGCCAAATTGCATTATCTCTTATAGTTTCCGAGATATGGACTATCGATAATTTACACCTTAGGCTCTGCTTCTAAATTGGGCCCAAATTGTAAAATGGTCTTATCTATTGGCGATTTCATTCCAATTCACATTCCAAGTAATATTCGGCATGCTAATTACATTGCCGGTTGCCAAATTGCATTATCTCTTATAGTTTCCGAGATATGGACTATCGATAATTTACACCTTAGGCTCTGCTTCTAACTTGGGCCCAAATTGTAAAATGGTCTTATCTATTGGCGATTTCGTTCCAATTCACATTCCAAGTAATATTCGGCATGCTAATTACATTGCCGGTTGCCAAATTGCATTATCTCTTATAGTTTCCGAGATATGGACTATCGATAATTTACACCTTAGGCTCTGCTTCTAACTTGGGCCCAAATTGTAAAATGGTCTTATCTATTAGCGATTTCGTTCCAATTCACATTCCAAGTAATATTCGGCATGCTAATTACATTGCCGGTTGCCAAATTGAATTATCTCTTATAGTTTCCGAGATATGGACTATCGATAATTTACACCTTAGGCTCTGCTTCTAACTTGGGCCCAAATTGTAAAATCGTCTTATCTATTGGCGATTTCGTTCCAATTCACATTCCAAGTAATATTCGGCATGCTAATTACATTGCCGGTTGCCAAATTGCATTATCTCTTATAGTTTCCGAGATATGGACTATCGATAATTTACACCTTAGGCTCTGCTTCTAACTTGGGCCCAAATTGTAAAATGGACTTATCTATTAGCGATTTCGTTCCAATTCACATTCCAAGTAATATTCGGCATGCTAATTACATTGCCGTTTGCCAAATTGCATTATCTCTTATAGTTTCCGAGATATGGACTATCGATAATTTACACCTTAGGCTCTGCTTCTAACTTGGGCCCAAATTGTAAAATGGTCTTATCTATTGGCGATTTCGTTCCAATTCACATTCCAAGTAATATTCGGCATGCTAATTATATTGCCGGTTGCCAAATTGCATTATCTCTTATAGTTTCCGAGATATGGACTATCGATAATTTACACCTTAGGCTCTGCTTCTAACTTGGGCCCAAATTGTAAAATGGTCTTATCTATTGGCGATTTCGTTCCAATTCACATTCCAAGTAATATTCGGCATGCTAATTACATTGCCGGTTGCCAAATTGCATTATCTCCTATAGTTTCCGAGATATGGACTATCGATAATTTACACCTTAGGCTCTGCTTCTAACTTGGGCCCAAATTGTAAAATGGTCTTATCTATTGGCGATTTCGTTCCAATTCACATTCCAAGTAATATTCGGCATGCTAATTACATTGCCGGTTGCCAAATTGAATTATCTCTTATAGTTTCCGAGATATGGACTATCGATAATTTACACCTTAGGCTCTGCTTCTAACTTGGGCCCAAATTGTAAAATCGTCTTATCTATTGGCGATTTCGTTCCAATTCACATTCCAAGTAATATTCGGCATGCTAATTACATTGCCGGTTGCCAAATTGCATTATCTCTTATAGTTTCCGAGATATGGACTATCGATAATTTACACCTTAGGCTCTGCTTCTAACTTGGGCCCAAATTGTAAAATGGTCTTATCTATTGGCGATTTCGTTCCAATTCACATTCCAAGTAATATTCGGCATGCTAATTACATTGCCGGTTGCCAAATTGAATTATCTCTTATAGTTTCCGAGATATGGACTATCGATAATTTACACCTTAGGCTCTGCTTCTAACTTGGGCCCAAATTGTAAAATGGTCTTATCTATTGGCGATTTCGTTCCAATTCACATTCCAAGTAGTATACGGCATGCTAATTACATTGCCGGTTGCCAAATTGCATTATCTCTTATAGTTTCCGAGATATGGACTATCGATAATTTACACCTTAGGCTCTGCTTCTAACTTGGGCCCAAATTGTAAAATGGTCTTATCTATTGGCGATTTCGTTCCAATTCACATTCCAAGTAATATTCGGCATGCTAATTACATTGCCAGTTGCCAAATTGCATTATCTCTTATAGTTTCCGAGATATGGACTATCGATAATTTACACCTTAGGCTCTGCTTCTAACTTGGGCCCAAATTGTAAAATGGTCTTATCTATTGGCGATTTCGTTCCAATTCACATTCCAAGTAATATTCGGCATACTAATTACATTGCCGGTTGCCAAATTGCATTATCTCTTATAGTTTCCGAGATATGGACTATCGATAATTTACACCTTAGGCTCTGCTTCTAACTTGTGCCCAAATTGTAAAATGGTCTTATCTATTGGCGATTTCGTTCCAATTCACTCTCCAAGTAATATTCGGCATGCTAATTACATTGCCGGTTGCCAAATTGCATTATCTCTTATAGTTTCCGAAATATGGACTATCGATAATTTACACCTTAGGCTCTGCTTCTAACTTGGGCACAAATTGTAAAATGGTCTTATCTATTGGCGATTTCGTTCCAATTCACATTCCAAGTAATATTCGGCATGCTAATTGCATTGCCGGTTGCCAAATTGCATTATATCTTATAGCTTCCGAGATATGGACTGTCGATAATTTACACCTTAGGCTCTGCTTCTAACTTGGGCCCAAATTGTAAAATGGTCTTATCTATTGGCGATTTCGTTCCAATTCACTTTCCAAGTAATATTCGGCATGCTAATTACATTGCCGGTTGCCAAATTGCATTATCTCTTATAGTTTCCGAGATATGGACTATCGATAATTTACACCTTAGGCTCTGCTTCTAACTTGAGCCCAAATTGTAAAATGGTCTTATCTATTGGCGATTTCGTTCCAATTCACATTCCAAGTAATATTCGGCATGCTAATTGCATTGCCGGTTGCCAAATTGCATTATCTCTTATACTTTCCGAGATATGGACTATCGATAATTTACACCTTAGGCTCTGCTTCTAACTTAGGCCCAAATTGTAAAATGGTCTTATCTATTGGCGATTTCGTTCCAATTCACATTCCAAGTAATATTCGGCATGCTAATTACATTGCCGGTGGCCAAGTTGTATTATCTCTTATAGTTTCCGAGATATGGACTATCGATAATTTACACCTTAGGCTCTGCTTCTAACTTGGGCCCAAATTGTAAAATGGTCTTATCTATTGGCGATTTCGTTCCAATTCACATTCCAAGTAATATTTGGCATGCTAATTACATTGCCGGTTGCCAAATTGCATTATCTCTTATAGTTTCCGAGATATGGACTATCGATTATTTTTAACCTTAGGATCTGCGTCTAACTTGGGCCCAAACTGTAAAATGGTCTTATCTATTGGCGATTTCGTTCCAATTCACATTCCAAGTAATATTCGTCATGCTAATTACATTGCCGGTTGCCAAATTGCATTATCTCTTATAGTTTCCGGGATATGGACTATCGATAATTTACACCTTAGGCTCTGCTTCTAACTTGGGCCCAAATTGTAAAATGGTCTTATCTATTGGCGATATCGTTCCAATTCACATTCCAAGTAATATTCGGCATGCTAATTACATTGCCGGTTGCCAAATTGCATTATCTCTTATAGTTTCCGAGATATGGACTATCGATAATTTACACCTTAGGCTCTGCTTCTAACTTGGGCCCAAATTGTAAAATGGTCTTATCTATTGGCGATTTCGTTCCAATTCACATTCCAAGTAATATTCGGCATGCTAATTACATTGCCGGTTGCCAAATTGCATTATCTCTTATAGTTTCCGAGATATGGACTATCGATAATTTACACCTTAGGCTCTGCTTCTAACTTGGGCCCAAATTGTAAAATGGTCTTTTCTATTGGCGATTTCGTTCCAATTCACATTCCAAGTAATATTCGGCATGCTAATTACATTGCCGGTTGCCAAATTGCATTATCTCTTATAGTTTCCGAGATATGGACTATCGATAATTTACACCTTAGGCTCTGCTTCTAACTTGGGCCCAAATTGTAAAATGGCCTTATCTATTGGCGATTTCGTTCCAATTCACATTCCAAGTAATACTCGGCATGCTGATTACATTGCGGGTTGCCAAATTGCATTATCTCTTATAGTTTCCGAGATATGGACTATCGATAATTTACACCTTAGTCTCTGCTTCTAACTTGGGCCCAAATTGTAAAATCGTCTTATCTATTGGCGATTTCGTTCCAATTCACATTCCAAGTAATATTCGGCATGCTAATTACATTGCCGGTTGCCAAATTGCATTATCTCTTATAGTTTCCGAGATATGGACTATCGATAATTTACACCTTAGGCTCTGCTTCTAACTTGGGCCCAAATTGTAAAATGGTCTTATCTATTGGCGATTTCGTTCCAATTCACATTCCAAGTAATATTCGGCATGCTAATTACATTGCCGGTTGCCAAATTGAATTATCTCCTATAGTTTCCGAGATATGGACTATCGATAATTTACACCTTAGGCTCTGCTTCTAACTTGGGCCCAAATTGTAAAATGGTCTTACCTATTGGCGATTTCGTTCCAATTCACATTCCAAGTAATATTCGGCATGCTAATTACATTGCCGGTGGCCAAGTTGCATTATCTCTTATAGTTTCCGAGATATGGACTATCGATAATTTACACCTTAGGCTCTGCTTCTAACTTGGGCCCAAATTGTAAAATGGTCTTATCTATTGGCGATTTCGTTCCAATTCACATTCCAAGTAATATTCGGCATGCTAATTACATTGCCGGTTCCCAAATTGCATTATCTCTTATAGTTTCCGAGATATGGACTATCGATTATTTTTAACCTTAGGCTCTGCTTCTAACTTGGGCCCAAACTGTAAAATGGTCTTATCTATTGGCGATTTCGTTCCAATTCACATTCCAAGTAGTATTCGGCATGCTAATTACATTGCCGGTTGCCAAATTGCATTATCTCTTATAGTTTCCGAGATATGGACTATCGATAATTTACACCTTAGGCTCTGCTTCTAACTTGGGCCCAAATTGTAAAATGGTCTTATCTATTGGCGATTTCGTTCCAATTCACATTCCAAGTAATATTCGGCATGCTAATTACATTGCCAGTTGCCAAATTGCATTATCTCTTATAGTTTCCGAGATATGGACTATGGATAATTTACACCTTAGGCTCTGCTTCTAACTTGGGCCCAAATTGTAAAATGGCCTTATCTATTGGCGATTTCGTTCCAATTCACATTCCAAGTAATATTCGGCATGCTAATTACGTTGCCGGTTGCCAAATTGCATTATCTCTTATAGTTTCCGAGATATGGACTATCGATAATTTACATCTTAGGCTCTGCTTCTAACTTGGGCCCAAATTGTAAAATGGTCTTATCTATTGGCGATTTCGTTCCAATTCACATTCCAAGTAATATTCGGCATGCTAATTACATTGCCGGTTGCCAAATTGCATTATCTCTTATAGTTTCCGAGATATGGACTATCGATAATTTACACCTTAGGCTCTGCTTCTAACTTGGGCCCAAATTGTAAAATGGTCTTATCTATTGGCGATTTCGTTCCAATTCACATTCCAAGTAATATTCGGCATGCTAATTACATTGCCGGTTGCCAAATTGAATTATCTCTTATAGTTTCCGAGATATGGACTATCGATAATTTACACCTTAGGCTCTGCTTCTAACTTGGGCCCAAATTGTAAAATGGTCTTATCTATTGGCGATTTCGTTCCAATTCACATTCCAAGTAATATTCGGCATGCTAATTACATTGCCGGTTGCCAAATTGAATTATCTCTTATAGTTTCCGAGATATGGACTATCGATAATTTACACCTTAGGCTCTGCTTCTAACTTGGGCCCAAATTGTAAAATGGTCTTATCTATTGGCGATTTCGTTCCAATTCACATTCCAAGTAGTATTAGGCATGCTAATTACATTGCCGGTTGCCAAATTGCATTATCTCTTATAGTTTCCGAAATATGGACTATCGATAATTTACACCTTAGGCTCTGCTTCTAACTTGGGCCCAAATTGTAAAATGGTCTTATCTATTGGCGATTTCGTTCCAATTCACATTCCAAGTAATATTCGGCATGCTAATTACATTGCCAGTTGCCAAATTGCATTATCTCCTATAATTTCCGAGATATGGACTATCGATAATTTACACCTTAGGCTCTGCTTCTAACTTGGGCCCAAATTGTAAAATGGTCTTATCTATTGGCGATTTCGTTCCAATTCACATTCCAAGTAATATTCGGCATGCTAATTACATTGCCGGTTGCCAAATTGCATTATCTCTTATAGTTTCCGAGATATGGACTATCGATAATTTACACCTTAGGCTCTGCTTCTAACTTGGGCCCAAATTGTAAAATGGTCTTATCTATTGGCGATTTCGTTCCAATTCACTTTCCAAGTAATATTCGGCATGCTAATTACATTGCCGGTTGCCAAATTGCATTATCTCTTATAGTTTCCGAGATATGGACTATCGATAATTTACACCTTAAGCTCTGCTTCTAACTTGGGCCCAAATTGTAAAATGGTCTTATCTATTGGCGATTTCGTTCCAATTCACTCTCCAAGTAATATTCGGCATGCTCATTACATTGCCGGTTGCCAAATTGCATTATCTCTTATAGTTTCCGAGATATGGACTATCGATAATTTACACCTTAGGCTCTGCTTCTAACTTGGGCTCAAATTGTAAAATGGTCTTATCTATTGGCGATTTCGTTCCAATTCACATTCCAAGTAATATTCGGCATGCTAATTGCATTGCCGGTTGCCAAATTACATTATCTCTTATAGCTTCCGAGATATGGACTGTCGATAATTTACACCTTAGGCTCTGCTTCTAACTTGGGCCCAAATTGTAAAATGGTCTTATCTATTGGCGATTTCGTTCCAATTCACTTTCCAAGTAATATTCGGCATGCTAATTACATTGCCGGTTGCCAAATTGCATTATCTCTTATAGTTTCCGAGATATGGACTATCGATAATTTACACCTTAGGCTCTGCTTCTAACTTGGGCCCAAATTGTAAAATGGTCTTATCTATTGGCGATTTCGTTCCAATTCACATTCCAAGTAATATTCGGCATGCTAATTACATTGCCGGTTGCCAAATTGCATTATCTCTTATAGTTTCCGAGATATGGACTATCGATAATTTACATCTTAGCCTCTGCTTCTAACTTGGGCCCAAATTGTAAAATGGTCTTATCTATTGGCAATTTCGTCCCAATTCACATTCCAAGTAATATTCGGCATGCTAATTACATTGCCGGTTGCGAAATTGCATTATCTCTTATAGTTTCCGAGATATGGACTATCGATAATTTACACCTTAGGCTCTGCTTCTAACTTGGGCCCAAATTGTAAAATGGTCTTATCTGTTGGCGATTTCGTTCCAATTCACATTCCAAGTAATATTCGGCATGCTAATTACATTGCCGGTTGCCAAATTGCATTATCTCTTATAGTTTCCGAGATATGGTCTATCGATAATTTACACCTTAGGCTCTGCTTCTAACTTGGGCCCAAATTGTAAAATGGTCTTATCTATTGGCGATTTCGTTCCAATTCACATTCCAAGTAATATTCGGCATGCTAATTACATTGCCGGTTGCCAAATTGCATTATCTCTTATAGTTTCAGAGATATCGACTATCGATAATTTACACCTTAGGCTCTGCTTCTAACTTGGTCCCAAATTGTAAAATGGCCTTATCTATTGGCGATTTCGTTCCAATTCACATTCCAAGTAATACTCGGCATGCTGATTACATTGCCGGTTGCCATATTGCATTATCTCTTATAGTTTCAGAGATATGGACTATCGATAATTTACACCTAGGCTCTGCTTCTAACTTGGTCCCAAATTGTAAAATGGTCTTATCTATTGGCGATTTCGTTCCAATTCACATTCCAAGTAATATTCGGCATGCTAATTACATTGCCGGTTGCCAAATTGCATTATCTCTTATAGTTTCCGAGATATGGACTGTCGATAATTTACACCTTATGCTCTGCTTCTAACTTGGGCCCAAATTGTAAAATGGTCTTATCTATTGGCGATTTCGTTCCAATTCACATTCTAAGTAATATTCGGCATGTTAATTAAATTGCCGGTTGCCAAATTGCATTATCTCTTATAGTTTCCGAGATATGGACTATCGATAATTTACACCTTAGGCTCTGCTTCTAACTTGGGCCCAAATTGTAAAATAGTCTTATCTATTGGCGATTTCGTTCCAATTCACATTCCAAGTAATATTCGGCATGCTAATTACATTGCCGGTTGCCAAATTGCATTATCTCTTATAGTTTCCGAGATATGGACTATCGATAATTTAGACCTTAGGCTCTGCTTCTAACTTGGGCCCAAATTGTAAAATGGTCTTATCTATTGGGGATTTCGTCCCAATTCACATTCCAAGTAATATTCGGCATGCTAATTACATTGCCGGTTGCCAAATTGAATTATCTAATATAGTTTCCGAGATATGGACTATCGATAATTTACACCTTAGGCTCTGCTTCTAACTTGGGCCCAAATTGTAAAATGGTCTTACCTATTGGCGATTTCCTTCCAATTCACACTCCAAGTAATATTCGGCATGCTAATTACATTGCCTGTTGCCAAATTGCATTATCTCTTATAGTTTCCGAGATATGGACTATCGATAATTTACACCTTAGGCTCTGCTTCTAACTTGGGCCCAAATTGTAAAATAGTCTTATCTATTGGCGATTTCGTTCCAATTCACATTCCAAGTAATATTCGGCATGCTAATTACATTGCCGGTTGCCAAATTGCATTATCTCTTATAGTTTCCGAGATATGGACTATCGATAATTTAGACCTTAGGCTCTGCTTCTAACTTGGGCCCAAATTGTAAAATGGTCTTATCTATTGGCGATTTCGTTCCAATTCACATTCCAAGTAATATTCGGCATGCTAATTACATTGCCGGTTCCCAAATTGCATTATCTCTTATAGTTTCCGAGATATGGACTATCGATTATTTTTAACCTTAGGCTTTGCTTCTAACTTGGGCCCAAACTGTAAAATGGTCTTATCTATTGGCGATTTCGTTCCAATTCACATTCCAAGTAATATTCGGCATGCTAATTACATTGCCGTTTGCCAAATTGCATTATCTCTTATAGTTTCCGAGATATGGACTATCGATAATTTACACCTTAGGCTCTGCTTCTAACTTGGGCCCAAATTGTAAAATGGTCTTATCTATTGGCGATTTCGTTCCAATTCACATTTCAAGTAATATTCGGCATGCTAATTACATTGCCGTTTGCCAAATTGCATTATCTCTTATAGTTTCCGAGATATGGACTATCGATAATTTACACCTTAGGCTCTGCTTCTAACTTGGGCCCAAATTGTAAAATGGTCTTATCTATTGGCGATTTCGTTCCAATTCACTTTCCAAGTAATATTCGGCATGCTAATTACATTGCCGGATGCCAAATTGCATTATCTCTTATAGTTTCCGAGATATGGACTATCGATAATTTACACCTTAAGCTCTGCTTCTAACTTGGGCCCAAATTGTAAAATGGTCTTATCTATTGGCGATTTCGTTCCATTTCACTCTCCAAGTAATATTCGGCATGCTCATTACATTGCCTGTTGCCAAATTGCATTATCTCTTATAGTTTCCGAGATATGGACTATCGATAATTTACACCTTAGGCTCTGCTTCTAACTTGGGCTCAAATTGTAAAATGGTCTTATCTATTGGCGAATTCGTTCCAATTCACATTCCAAGTAATATTCGGCATGCTAATTGCATTGCCGGTTGCCAAATTACATTATCTCTTATAGCTTCCGAGATATGGACTGTCGATAATTTACACCTTAGGCTCTGCTTCTAACTTGGGCCCAAATTGTAAAATGGTCTTATCTATTGGCGATTTCGTTCCAATTCACTTTCCAAGTAATATTCGTCATGCTAATTACATTGCCGGTTGCCAAATTGCATTATCTCTTATAGTTTCCGAGATATGGACTATCGATAATTTACACCTTAGGCTCTGCTTCTAACTTGGGCCCAAATTGTAAAATGGTCTTATCAATTGGCGATTTCGTTCCAATTCACATTCCAAGTAATATTCGGCATGCTAATTACATTGCCGGTTGCCAAATTGCATTACCTCTTATAGTTTCCGAGATATGGACTATCGATCATTTACACCTTAGGCTCTGCTTCTAACTTGGGCCCAAATTGTAAAATGGTCTTATCTATTGGCGATTTCGTTCCAATTCACATTCCAAGTAATATTCGGCATGCTAATTACATTGCCGGTGGCCAAGTTGCATTATCTCTTATAGTTTCCGAGATATGGACTATCGATAATTTACACCTTAGGCTCTGCTTCTAACTTGGTCCCAAATTGTAAAATGGCCTTATCTATTGGCGATTTCGTTCCAATTCACATTCCAAGTAATACTCGGCATGCTGATTACATTGCCGGTTGCCATATTGCATTATCTCTTATAGTTTCAGAGATATGGACTATCGATAATTTACACCTTAGGCTCTGCTTCTAACTTGGTCCCAAATTGTAAAATGGTCTTATCTATTGGCGATTTCGTTCCAATTCACATTCCAAGTAATATTCGGCATGCTAATTACATTGCCGGTTGCCAAATTGCATTATCTCTTATAGTTTCCGAGATATGGACTATCGATAATTTACACCTTATGCTCTGCTTCTAACTTGGGCCCAAATTGTAAAATGGTCTTATCTATTGGCGATTTCGTTCCAATTCACATTCTAAGTAATATTCGGCATGTTAATTAAATTGCCGGTTGCCAAATTGCATTATCTCTTATAGTTTCCGAGATATGGACTATCGATAATTTACACCTTAGGCTCTGCTTCTAACTTGGGCCCAAATTGTAAAATAGTCTTATCTATTGGCGATTTCGTTCCAATTCACATTCCAAGTAATATTCGGCATGCTAATTACATTGCCGGTTGCCAAATTGCATTATCTCTTATAGTTTCCGAGATATGGACTATCGATAATTTAGACCTTAGGCTCTGCTTCTAACTTGGGCCCAAATTGTAAAATGGTCTTATCTATTGGGGATTTCGTTCCAATTCACATTCTAAGTAATATTCGGCATGTTAATTAAATTGCCGGTTGCCAAATTGCATTATCTCTTATAGTTTCCGAGATATGGACTATCGATAATTTACACCTTAGGCTCTGCTTCTAACTTGGGCCCAAATTGTAAAATGGTCTTACCTATTGGCGATTTCGTTCCAATTCACACTCCAAGTAATATTCGGCATGCTAATTACATTGCCGGTGGCCAAGTTGCATTATCTCTTATAGTTTCCGAGATATGGACTATCGATAATTTACACCTTAGGCTCTGCTTCTAACTTGGGCTCAAATTGTAAAATGGTCTTATCTATTGGCGAATTCGTTCCAATTCACATTCCAAGTAATATTCGGCATGCTAATTGCATTGCCGGTTGCCAAATTACATTATCTCTTATAGCTTCCGAGATATGGACTGTCGATAATTTACACCTTAGGCTCTGCTTCTAACTTGGGCCCAAATTGTAAAATGGTCTTATCTATTGGCGATTTCGTTCCAATTCACTTTCCAAGTAATATTCGTCATGCTAATTACATTGCCGGTTGCCAAATTGCATTATCTCTTATAGTTTCCGAGATATGGACTATCGATAATTTACACCTTAGGCTCTGCTTCTAACTTGGGCCCAAATTGTAAAATGGTCTTATCAATTGGCGATTTCGTTCCAATTCACATTCCAAGTAATATTCGGCATGCTAATTACATTGCCGGTTGCCAAATTGCATTACCTCTTATAGTTTCCGAGATATGGACTATCGATCATTTACACCTTAGGCTCTGCTTCTAACTTGGGCCCAAATTGTAAAATGGTCTTATCTATTGGCGATTTCGTTCCAATTCACATTCCAAGTAATATTCGGCATGCTAATTACATTGCCGGTGGCCAAGTTGCATTATCTCTTATAGTTTCCGAGATATGGACTATCGATAATTTACACCTTAGGCTCTGCTTCTAACTTGGTCCCAAATTGTAAAATGGCCTTATCTATTGGCGATTTCGTTCCAATTCACATTCCAAGTAATACTCGGCATGCTGATTACATTGCCGGTTGCCATATTGCATTATCTCTTATAGTTTCAGAGATATGGACTATCGATAATTTACACCTTAGGCTCTGCTTCTAACTTGGTCCCAAATTGTAAAATGGTCTTATCTATTGGCGATTTCGTTCCAATTCACATTCCAAGTAATATTCGGCATGCTAATTACATTGCCGGTTGCCAAATTGCATTATCTCTTATAGTTTCCGAGATATGGACTATCGATAATTTACACCTTATGCTCTGCTTCTAACTTGGGCCCAAATTGTAAAATGGTCTTATCTATTGGCGATTTCGTTCCAATTCACATTCTAAGTAATATTCGGCATGTTAATTAAATTGCCGGTTGCCAAATTGCATTATCTCTTATAGTTTCCGAGATATGGACTATCGATAATTTACACCTTAGGCTCTGCTTCTAACTTGGGCCCAAATTGTAAAATAGTCTTATCTATTGGCGATTTCGTTCCAATTCACATTCCAAGTAATATTCGGCATGCTAATTACATTGCCGGTTGCCAAATTGCATTATCTCTTATAGTTTCCGAGATATGGACTATCGATAATTTAGACCTTAGGCTCTGCTTCTAACTTGGGCCCAAATTGTAAAATGGTCTTATCTATTGGGGATTTCGTTCCAATTCACATTCTAAGTAATATTCGGCATGTTAATTAAATTGCCGGTTGCCAAATTGCATTATCTCTTATAGTTTCCGAGATATGGACTATCGATAATTTACACCTTAGGCTCTGCTTCTAACTTGGGCCCAAATTGTAAAATGGTCTTACCTATTGGCGATTTCGTTCCAATTCACACTCCAAGTAATATTCGGCATGCTAATTACATTGCCGGTGGCCAAGTTGCATTATCTCTTATAGTTTCCGAGATATGGACTATCGATAATTTACACCTTAGGCTCTGCTTCTAACTTGGGCCCAAATTGTAAAATAGACTTATCTATTGGCGATTTCGTTCCAATTCACATTCCAAGTAATATTCGGCATGCTAATTACATTGCCGGTTGCCAAATTGAATTATCTAATATAGTTTCCGAGATATGGACTATCGATAATTTACACCTTAGGCTCTGCTTCTAACTTGGGCCCAAATTGTAAAATGGTCTTACCTATTGGCGATTTCGTTCCAATTCACACTCCAAGTAATATTCGGCATGCTAATTACATTGCCGGTGGCCAAGTTGCATTATCTCTTATAGTTTCCGAGATATGGACTATCGATAATTTACACCTTAGGCTCTGCTTCTAACTTGGGCCCAAATTGTAAAATGGTCTTATCTATTGGCGATTTCGTTCCAATTCACATTCCAAGTAATATTCGGCATGCTAATTACATTGCCGGTTCCCAAATTGCATTATCTCTTATAGTTTCCGAGATATGGACTATCGATTATTTTTAACCTTAGGCTTTGCTTCTAACTTGGGCCCAAACTGTAAAATGGTCTTATCTATTGGCGATTTCGTTCCAATTCACATTCCAAGTAATATTCGGCATGCTAATTACATTGCCGGTTGCCAAATTGCATTATCTCTTATAGTTTCCGAGATATGGACTATCGATAATTTACACCTTAGGCTCTGCTTCTAACTTGGGCCCAAATTGTAAAATGGTCTTATCTATTGGCGATTTCGTTCCAATTCACATTTCAAGTAATATTCGGCATGCTAATTACATTGCCGTTTGCCAAATTGCATTATCTCTTATAGTTTCCGAGATATGGACTATCGATAATTTACACCTTAGGCTCTGCTTCTAACTTGGGCCCAAATTGTAAAATGGTCTTATCTATTGGCGATTTCGTTCCAATTCACTTTCCAAGTAATATTCGGCATGCTAATTACATTGCCGGTTGCCAAATTGCATTATCTCTTATAGTTTCCGAGATATGGACTATCGATAATTTACACCTTAAGCTCTGCTTCTAACTTGGGCCCAAATTGTAAAATGGTCTTATCTATTGGCGATTTCGTTCCAATTCACTCTCCAAGTAATATTCGGCATGCTCATTACATTGCCTGTTGCCAAATTGCATTATCTCTTATAGTTTCCGAGATATGGACTATCGATAATTTACACCTTAGGCTCTGCTTCTAACTTGGGCTCAAATTGTAAAATGGTCTTATCTATTGGCGATTTCGTTCCAATTCACATTCCAAGTAATATTCGGCATGCTAATTGCATTGCCGGTTGCCAAATTACATTATCTCTTATAGCTTCCGAGATATGGACTGTCGATAATTTACACCTTAGGCTCTGCTTCTAACTTGGGCCCAAATTGTAAAATGGTCTTATCTATTGGCGATTTCGTTCCAATTCACTTTCCAAGTAATATTCGTCATGCTAATTACATTGCCGGTTGCCAAATTGCATTATTTCTTATAGTTTCCGAGATATGGACTATCGATAATTTACACCTTAGGCTCTGCTTCTAACTTGGGCCCAAATTGTAAAATGGTCTTATCAATTGGCGATTTCGTTCCAATTCACATTCCAAGTAATATTCGGCATGCTAATTACATTGCCGGTTGCCAAATTGCATTATCTCTTATAGTTTCCGAGATATGGACTATCGATCATTTACACCTTAGGCTCTGCTTCTAACTTGGGCCCAAATTGTAAAATGGTCTTATCTATTGGCGATTTCGTTCCAATTCACATTCCAAGTAATATTCGGCATGCTAATTACATTGCCGGTGGCCAAGTTGCATTATCTCTTATAGTTTCCGAGATATGGACTATCGATAATTTACACCTTAGGCTCTGCTTCTAACTTGGGCCCAAATTGTAAAATGGTCTTATCTATTGGCGATTTCGTTCCAATTCACATTCCAAGTAATATTTGGCATGCTAATTACATTGCCGTTTGCCAAATTGCATTATCTCTTATAGTTTCCGAGATATGGACTATCGATTATTTTTAACCTTAGGCTCTGCGTCTAACTTGGGCCCAAACTGTAAAATGGTCTTATCTTTGGCGATTTCGTTCCAATTCACATTCCAAGTAATATTTGTCATGCTAATTACATTGCCGGTTGCCAAATTGCATTATCTCTTATAGTTTCCGAGATATGGACTATCGATAATTTACACCTTAGGCTCTGCTTCTAACTTGGGCCCAAATTGTAAAATGGTCTTATCTATTGGCGATTTCGTTCCAATTCACATTCCAAGTAATATTCGGCATGCTAATTACATTGCCGGTTGCCAAATTGCATTATCTCTTATAGTTTCCGAGATATGGACTATCGATAATTTACACCTTAGCCTCTGCTTCTAACTTGGGCCCAAATTGTAAAATGGTCTTATCTATTGGCAATTTCGTCCCAATTCACATTCCAAGTAATATTCGGCATGCTAATTACATTGCCGGTTGCGAAATTGCATTATCTCTTATAGTTTCCGAGATATGGACTATCGATAATTTACACCTTAGGCTCTGCTTCTAACTTGGGCCCAAATTGTAAAATGGTCTTACCTATTGGCGATTTCGTTCCAATTCACACTCCAAGTAATATTCGGCATGCTAATTACATTGCCGGTGGCCAAGTTGCATTATCTCTTATAGTTTCCGAGATATGGACTATCGATAATTTACACCTTAGGCTCTGCTTCTAACTTGGGCCCAAATTGTAAAATAGACTTATCTATTGGCGATTTCGTTCCAATTCACATTCCAAGTAATATTCGGCATGCTAATTACATTGCCGGTTGCCAAATTGAATTATCTAATATAGTTTCCGAGATATGGACTATCGATAATTTACACCTTAGGCTCTGCTTCTAACTTGGGCCCAAATTGTAAAATGGTCTTACCTATTGGCGATTTCGTTCCAATTCACACTCCAAGTAATATTCGGCATGCTAATTATATTGCCGGTGGCCAAGTTGCATTATCTCTTATAGTTTCCGAGATATGGACTATCGATAATTTACACCTTAGGCTCTGCTTCTAACTTGGGCCCAAATTGTAAAATGGTCTTATCTATTGGCGATTTCGTTCCAATTCACATTCCAAGTAATATTCGGCATGCTAATTACATTGCCGGTTCCCAAATTGCATTATCTCTTATAGTTTCCGAGATATGGACTATCGATTATTTTTAACCTTAGGCTTTGCTTCTAACTTGGGCCCAAACTGTAAAATGGTCTTATCTATTGGCGATTTCGTTCCAATTCACATTCCAAGTAATATTCGGCATGCTAATTACATTGCCGGTTGCCAAATTGCATTATCTCTTATAGTTTCCGAGATATGGACTATCGATAATTTACACCTTAGGCTCTGCTTCTAACTTGGGCCCAAATTGTAAAATGGTCTTATCTATTGGCGATTTCGTTCCAATTCACATTTCAAGTAATATTCGGCATGCTAATTACATTGCCGTTTGCCAAATTGCATTATCTCTTATAGTTTCCGAGATATGGACTATCGATAATTTACACCTTAGGCTCTGCTTCTAACTTGGGCCCAAATTGTAAAATGGTCTTATCTATTGGCGATTTCGTTCCAATTCACTTTCCAAGTAATATTCGGCATGATAATTACATTGCCGGTTGCCAAATTGCATTATCTCTTATAGTTTCCGAGATATGGACTATCGATAATTTACACCTTAAGCTCTGCTTCTAACTTGGGCCCAAATTGTAAAATGGTCTTATCTATTGGCGATTTCGTTCCAATTCACTCTCCAAGTAATATTCGGCATGCTCATTACATTGCCTGTTGCCAAATTGCATTATCTCTTATAGTTTCCGAGATATGGACTATCGATAATTTACACCTTAGGCTCTGCTTCTAACTTGGGCTCAAATTGTAAAATGGTCTTATCTATTGGCGATTTCGTTCCAATTCACATTCCAAGTAATATTCGGCATGCTAATTGCATTGCCGGTTGCCAAATTACATTATCTCTTATAGCTTCCGAGATATGGACTGTCGATAATTTACACCTTAGGCTCTGCTTCTAACTTGGGCCCAAATTGTAAAATGGTCTTATCTATTGGCGATTTCGTTCCAATTCACTTTCCAAGTAATATTCGTCATGCTAATTACATTGCCGGTTGCCAAATTGCATTATCTCTTATAGTTTCCGAGATATGGACTATCGATAATTTACACCTTAGGCTCTGCTTCTAACTTGGGCCCAAATTGTAAAATGGTCTTATCAATTGGCGATTTCGTTCCAATTCACATTCCAAGTAATATTCGGCATGCTAATTACATTGCCGGTTGCCAAATTGCATTATCTCTTATAGTTTCCGAGATATGGACTATCGATCATTTACACCTTAGGCTCTGCTTCTAACTTGGGCCCAAATTGTAAAATGGTCTTATCTATTGGCGATTTCGTTCCAATTCACATTCCAAGTAATATTCGGCATGCTAATTACATTGCCGGTGGCCAAGTTGCATTATCTCTTATAGTTTCCGAGATATGGACTATCGATAATTTACACCTTAGGCTCTGCTTCTAACTTGGGCCCAAATTGTAAAATGGTCTTATCTATTGGCGATTTCGTTCCAATTCACATTCCAAGTAATATTTGGCATGCTAATTACATTGCTGTTTGCCAAATTGCATTATCTCTTATAGTTTCCGAGATATGGACTATCGATTATTTTTAACCTTAGGCTCTGCGTCTAACTTGGGCCCAAACTGTAAAATGGTCTTATCTTTGGCGATTTCGTTCCAATTCACATTCCAAGTAATATTTGTCATGCTAATTACATTGCCGGTTGCCAAATTGCATTATCTCTTATAGTTTCCGAGATATGGACTATCGATAATTTACACCTTAGGCTCTGCTTCTAACTTGGGCCCAAATTGTAAAATGGTCTTATCTATTGGCGATTTCGTTCCAATTCACATTCCAAGTAATATTCGGCATGCTAATTACATTGCCGGTTGCCAAATTGCATTATCTCTTATAGTTTCCGAGATATGGACTATCGATAATTTACACCTTAGCCTCTGCTTCTAACTTGGGCCCAAATTGTAAAATGGTCTTATCTATTGGCAATTTCGTCCCAATTCACATTCCAAGTAATATTCGGCATGCTAATTACATTGCCGGTTGCGAAATTGCATTATCTCTTATAGTTTCCGAGATATGGACTATCGATAATTTACACCTTAGGCTCTGCTTCTAACTTGGGCCCAAATTGTAAAATGGTCTTATCTGTTGGCGATTTCGTTCCAATTCACATTCCAAGTAATATTCGGCATGCTAATTACATTGCCGGTTGCCAAATTGCATTATCTCTTATAGTTTCCGAGATATGGACTATCGATAATTTACACCTTAGGCTCTGCTTCTAACTTGGGCCCAAATTGTAAAATGGTCTTATCTATTGGCGATTTCGTTCCAATTCACATTCCAAGTAATATTCGGCATGCTAATTACATTGCCGGTTGCCAAATTGCATTATCTCTTATAGTTTCAGAGATATGGACTATCGATAATTTACACCTTAGGGTCTGCTTCTAACTTGGTCCCAAATTGTAAAATGGCCTTATCTATTGGCGATTTCGTTCCAATTCACATTCCAAGTAATACTCATCATGCTGATTACATTGCCGGTTGCCATATTGCATTATCTCTTATAGTTTCAGAGATATGGACTATCGATAATTTACACCTTAGGCTCTGCTTCTAACTTGGTCCCAAATTGTAAAATGGTCTTATCTATTGGCGATTTCGTTCCAATTCACATTCCAAGTAATATTCGGCATGCTAATTACATTGCCGGTGGCCAAGTTGCATTATCTCTTATAGTTTCCGAGATATGGACTATCGATAATTTACACCTTAGGCTTTGCTTCTAACTTGGGCCCAAACTGTAAAATGGTCTTATCTATTGGCGATTTCGTTCCAATTCACATTCCAAGTAATATTCGGCATGCTAATAACATTGCCGGTTGCCAAATTGCATTATCTCTTATAGTTTCCGAGATATGGACTATCGATAATTTACACCTTAGGCTCTGCTTCTAACTTGGGCCCAAATTGTAAAATGGTCTTATCTATTGGCGATTTCGTTCCAATTCACATTTCAAGTAATATTCGGCATGCTAATTACATTGCCGTTTGCCAAATTGCATTATCTCTTATAGTTTCCGAGATATGGACTATCGATAATTTACACCTTAGGCTCTGCTTCTAACTTGGGCCCAAATTGTAAAATGGCCTTATCTATTGGCGATTTCGTCCCAATTCAAATTCCAAGTAATATTCGGCATGCTAATTACATTGCCGGTTGCGAAATTGCATTATCTCTTATAGTTTCAGAGATATGGACTGTCGATAATATACACCTTAGGCTCTGTTTCTAACTTGGGCCCAAATTGTAAAATGGTCTTATCTATTGGCGATTTCGTTCCAATTCACATTCCAAGTAATATTCGGCATGCTAATTACATTGCCGGTTGCCAAATTGCATTATCTCTTATAGTTTCCGAGATATGGACTATCGATAATTTACACCTTAGGCTCTGCTTCTAACTTGGGCCCAAATTGTAAAATGGTCTTATCTATTGGCGATTTCGTCCCAATTCACATTCCAAGTAATATTCGGCATGCTAATTACATTGCCGGTTGCCAAATTGCATTATCTCTTATAGTTTCCGAGATATGGACTATCGATAATTTACACCTTAGGCTCTGCTTCTAACTTGGGCTCAAATTGTAAAATGGTCTTATCTATTGGCGATTTCGTTCCAATTCACATTCCAAGTAATATTCGGCATTCTAATTGCATTGCCGGTTGCCAAATTGCATTATCTCTTATAGCTTCCGAGATATGGACTGTCGATAATATACACCTTAGGCTCTGTTTCTAACTTGGGCCCAAATTGTAAAATGGTCTTATCTATTGGCGATTTCGTTCCAATTCACTTTCCAAGTAATATTCGGCATGCTAATTACATTGCCGGTTGCCAAATTGCATTATCTCTTATAGTTTCCGAGATATGGACTATCGATAATTTACACCTTAGGCTCTGCTTCTAACTTGGGCCCAAATTGTAAAATGGTCTTATCTATTGGCGATTTCGTCCCAATTCACATTCCAAGTAATATTCGGCATGCTAATTACATTGCCGGTTGCCAAATTGCATTATCTCTTATAGTTTCCGAGATATGGACTATCGATAATTTACACCTTAGCCTCTGCTTCTAACTTGGGCCCAAATTGTAAAATGGTCTTATCTATTGGCAATTTCGTCCCAATTCACATTCCAAGTAATATTCGGCATGCTAATTACATTGCCGGTTGCGAAATTGCATTATCTCTTATAGTTTCCGAGATATGGACTATCGATAATTTACACCTTAGGCTCTGCTTCTAACTTGGGCCCAAATTGTAAAATGGTCTTATCTGTTGGCGATTTCGTTCCAATTCACATTCCAAGTAATATTCGGCATGCTAATTACATTGCCGGTTGCCAAATTGCATTATCTCTTATAGTTTCCGAGATATGGACTATCGATAATTTACACCTTAGGCTCTGCTTCTAACTTGGGCCCAAATTGTAAAATGGTCTTATCTATTGGCGATTTCGTTCCAATTCACATTCCAAGTAATATTCGGCATGCTAATTACATTGCCGGTTGCCAAATTGCATTATCTCTTATAGTTTCAGAGATATGGACTATCGATAATTTACACCTTAGGCTCTGCTTCTAACTTGGTCCCAAATTGTAAAATGGTCTTATCTATTGGCGATTTCGTTCCAATTCACATTCCAAGTAATATTCGGCATGCTAATTACATTGCCGGTGGCCAAGTTGCATTATCTCTTATAGTTTCCGAGATATGGACTATCGATAATTTACACCTTAGGCTTTGCTTCTAACTTGGGCCCAAACTGTAAAATGGTCTTATCTATTGGCGATTTCGTTCCAATTCACATTCCAAGTAATATTCGGCATGCTAATAACATTGCCGGTTGCCAAATTGCATTATCTCTTATAGTTTCCGAGATATGGACTATCGATAATTTACACCTTAGGCTCTGCTTCTAACTTGGGCCCAAATTGTAAAATGGTCTTATCTATTGGCGATTTCGTTCCAATTCACATTTCAAGTAATATTCGGCATGCTAATTACATTGCCGTTTGCCAAATTGCATTATCTCTTATAGTTTCCGAGATATGGACTATCGATAATTTACACCTTAGGCTCTGCTTCTAACTTGGGCCCAAATTGTAAAATGGCCTTATCTATTGGCGATTTCGTCCCAATTCAAATTCCAAGTAATATTCGGCATGCTAATTACATTGCCAGTTGCGAAATTGCATTATCTCTTATAGTTTCAGAGATATGGACTGTCGATAATATACACCTTAGGCTCTGTTTCTAACTTGGGCCCAAATTGTAAAATGGTCTTATCTATTGGCGATTTCGTTCCAATTCACATTCCAAGTAATATTCGGCATGTTAATTACATTGCCGGTTGCCAAATTGCATTATCTCTTATAGTTTCCGAGATATGGACTATCGATAATTTACACCTTAGGCTCTGCTTCTAACTTGGGCCCAAATTGTAAAATGGTCTTATCTATTGGCGATTTCGTCCCAATTCACATTCCAAGTAATATTCGGCATGCTAATTACATTGCCGGTTGCCAAATTGCATTATCTCTTATAGTTTCCGAGATATGGACTATCGATAATTTACACCTTAGGCTCTGCTTCTAACTTGGGCTCAAATTGTAAAATGGTCTTATCTATTGGCGATTTCGTTCCAATTCACATTCCAAGTAATATTCGGCATTCTAATTGCATTGCCGGTTGCCAAATTGCATTATCTCTTATAGCTTCCGAGATATGGACTGTCGATAATATACACCTTAGGCTCTGTTTCTAACTTGGGCCCAAATTGTAAAATGGTCTTATCTATTGGCGATTTCGTTCCAATTCACTTTCCAAGTAATATTCGGCATGCTAATTACATTGCCGGTTGCCAAATTGCATTATCTCTTATAGTTTCCGAGATATGGACTATCGATAATTTACACCTTAGGCTCTGCTTCTAACTTGGGCCCAAATTGTAAAATGGTCTTATCTATTGGCGATTTCGATCCAATTCACATTCCAAGTAATATTCGGCATGCTAATTACATTGCCGGTTGCCAAATTGCATTATCTCTTATAGTTTCCGAGATATGGACTATCGATAATTTACACCTTAGGCTCTGCTTCTAACTTGGGCCCAAATTGTAAAATGGTCTTATCTATTGGCGATTTCGATCCAATTCACATTCCAAGTAATATTCGGCATGCTAATTACATTGCCGGTTGCCAAATTGCATTATCTCTTATAGTTTCCGAGATATGGACTATCGATCATTTACACCTTAGGCTCTGCTTCTAACTTGGGCCCAAATTGTAAAATGGTCTTATCTATTGGCGATTCCGTTCCAATTCACATTCCAAGTAATATTCGGCATGCTAATTACATTGCCGGTTGCCAAATTGCATTATCTCTTATAGTTTCCGAGATATGGACTATCGATAATTTACACCTTAGGCTCTGCTTCTAACTTGGGCCCAAATTGTAAAATGGTCTTATCTATTGGCGATTTCGTCCCAATTCACATTCCAAGTAATATTCGGCATGCTAATTACATTGCCGGTTGCCAAATTGCATTATCTCTTATAGTTTCCGAGATATGGACTATCGATAATTTACACCTTAGGCTCTGCTTCTAACTTGGGCCCAAATTGTAAAATTGTCTTATCTATTGGCGATTTCGTTCCAATTCACTCTCCAAGTAATATTCGGCATGCTAATTACATTGCCGGTTGCCAAATTGCATTATCTCTTATAGTTTCCGAGATATGGACTATCGATAATTTACACCTTAGGCTCTGCTTCTAACTTGGGCTCAAATTGTAAAATGGTCTTATCTATTGGCGATTTCGTTCCAATTCACATTCCAAGTAATATTCGGCATGCTAATTACATTGCCGGTTGCCAAATTGCATTATCTCTTATAGCTTCCGAGATATGGACTGTCGATAATATACACCTTAGGCTCTGTTTCTAACTTGGGCCCAAATTGTAAAATGGTCTTATCTATTGGCGATTTCGTTCCAAGTCACATTCCAAGTAATATTCGGCATGCTAATTACATTGCCGGTTGCCAAATTGCATTATCTCTTATAGTTTCCGAGATATGGACTATCGATAATTTACACCATAGGCTCTGCTTCTAACTTGGGCCCAAATTGTAAAATGGTCTTATCTATTGGCGATTTCGTTCCAATTCACATTCCAAGTAATATTCGGCATGCTAATTACATTGCCGGTTGCCAAATTGCATTATCTCTTATAGTTTCCGAGATATGGACTATCGATAATTTACAACTTAGGCTCTGCTTCTAACTTGGGCCCAAATTGTAAAATGGTCTTATCTATTGGCGATTTCGTTCCAATTCACATTCCAAGTAATATTCGGCATGCTAATTACATTGCCGGTTGCCAAATTGCATTATCTCTTATAGTTTCCGAGATATGGACTATCGATAATTTACACCTTAGGCTCTGCTTCTAACTTGGGCCCAAATTGTAAAATGGTCTTATCTATTGGCGATTCCGTTCCAATTCACATTCCAAGTAATATTTGGCATGCTAATTACATTGCCGTTTGCCAAATTGCATTATCTCTTATAGTTTCCGAGATATGGACTATCGATTATTTTTAACCTTAGGCTCTGCGTCTAACTTGGGCCCAAACTGTAAAATGGTCTTATCTATTGGCTATTTCGTTCCAATTGACATTCCAAGTAATATTCGTCATGCTAATTACATTGCCGGTTGCCAAATTGCATTATCTCTTATAGTTTCCGAGATATGGACTATCGATAATTTACACCTTAGGCTCTGCTTCTAACTTGGGCCCAAATTGTAAAATGGTCTTATCTATTGGCGATTTCGTTTCAATTCACATTCCAAGTAATATTCGGCATGCTAATTACATTGCCGGTTGCCAAATTGCATTATCTCTTATAGTTTCCGAGATATGGACTATCGATAATTTACACCTTAGGCTCTGCGTCTAACTTGGGCCCAAACTGTAAAATGGTCTTATCTATTGGCTATTTCGTTCCAATTGACATTCCAAGTAATATTCGTCATGCTAATTACATTGCCGGTTGCCAAATTGCATTATCTCTTATAGTTTCCTAGATATGGACTATCGATAATTTACACCTTAGGCTCTGCTTCTAACTTGGGCCCAAATTGTAAAATGGCCTTATCTATTGGCGATTTCGTTTCAATTCACATTCCAACTAATATTCGGCATGCTAATTACATTGCCGGTTGCCAAATTGCATTATCTCTTATAGTTTCCGAGATATGGACTATCGATAATTTACACCTTAGGCTCTGCTTCTAACTTGGGCCCAAATTGTAAAATGGTCTTATCTATTGGCAATTTCGTCCCAATTCACATTCCAAGTAATATTCGGCATGCTAATTACATTGCCGGTTGCGAAATTGCATTATCTCTTATAGTTTCCGAGATATGGACTATCGATAATTTACACCTTAGGCTCTGCTTCTAACTTGGGCCCAAATTGTAAAATGGTCTTATCTATTGGCGATTTCGTTCCAATTCACATTCCAAGTAATATTCGGCATGCTAATTACATTGCCGGTTGCCAATTGCATTATCTCTTATAGTTTCCGAGTTATGGACTATCGATAATTTACACCTTAGGCTCTGCTTCTAACTTGGGCCCAAATTGTAAAATGGTCTTATCTATTGGCGATTTCGTTCCAATTCACATTCCAAGTAATATTCGGCATGCTAATTACATTGCCGGTTGCCAAATTGCATTATCTCTTATAGTTTCCGAGATATGGACTATCGATAATTTACACCTTAGGCTCTGCTTCTAACTTGGGCCCAAATTGTAAAATGGCCTTATCTATTGGCGATTTCGTTCCAATTCACATTCCAAGTAATATTCGGCATGTTAATTAAATTGCCGGTTGCCAAATTGCATTATCTCTTATAGTTTCCGAGATATGGACTATCGATAATTTACACCTTAGGCTCTGCTTCTAACTTGGGCCCAAATTGTAAAATAGTCTTATCTATTGGCGATTTCGTTCCAATTCACATTCCAAGTAATATTCGGCATGCTAATTACATTGCCGGTTGCCAAATTGCATTATCTCTTATAGTTTCCGAGATATGGACTATCGATAATTTAGACCTTAGGCTCTGCTTCTAACTTGGGCCCAAATTGTAAAATGGTCTTATCTATTGGGGATTTCGTCCCAATTCACATTCCAAGTAATATTCGGCATGCTAATTACATTGCCGGTTGCCAAATTGAATTATCTAATATAGTTTCCGAGATATGGACTATCGATAATTTACACCTTAGGCACTGCTTCTAACTTGGGCCCAAATTGTAAAATAGTCTTATCTATTGGCGATTTCGTTCCAATTCACATTCCAAGTAATATTCGGCATGCTAATTACATTGCCGGTTGCCAAATTGCATTATCTCTTATAGTTTCCGAGATATGGACTATCGATTATTTAGACCTTAGGCTCTGCTTCTAACTTGGGCCCAAATTGTAAAATGGTCTTATCTATTGGGGATTTCGTCCCAATTCACATTCCAAGTAATATTCGGCATGCTAATTACATTGCCGGTTGCCAAATTGAATTATCTAATATAGTTTCCGAGATATGGACTATCGATAATTTACACCTTAGGCACTGCTTCTAACTTGGGCCCAAATTGTAAAATGGTCTTATCTATTGGCGATTTCGTTCCAATTCACACTCCAAGTAATATTCGGCATGCTAATTACATTGCCGGTGGCCAAGTTGCATTATCTCTTATAGTTTCCGAGATATGGACTATCGATAATTTACACCTTAGGCTCTGCTTCTAACTTGGGCCCAAATTGTAAAATGATCTTATCTATTGGCGATTTCGTTCCAATTCACATTCCAAGTAATATTCGGCATGCTAATTACATTGCCGGTTCCCAAATTGCATTATCTCTTATAGTTTCCGAGATATGGACTATCGATTATTTTTAACCTTAGGCTTTGCTTCTAACTTGGGCCCAAACTGTAAAATGGTCTTATCTATTGGCGATTTCGTTCCAATTCACATTCCAAGTAATATTCGGCATGCTAATTACATTGCCGGTTGCCAAATTGCATTATCTCTTATAGTTTCCGAGATATGGACTATCGATAATTTACACCTTAGGCTCTGCTTCTAACTTGGGCCCAAATTGTAAAATGGTCTTATCTATTGGCGATTTCGTTCCAATTCACATTTCAAGTAATATTCGGCATGCTAATTACATTGCCGTTTGCCAAATTGCATTATCTCTTATAGTTTCCGAGATATGGACTATCGATAATTTACACCTTAGGCTCTGCTTCTAACTTGGGCCCAAATTGTAAAATGGCCTTATCTATTGGCGATTTCGTCCCAATTCACATTCCAAGTAATATTCGGCATGCTAATTACATTGCCAGTTGCGAAATTGCATTATCTCTTATAGTTTCAGAGATATGGACTATCGATAATTTCCACCTTAGGCTCTGCTTCTAACTTGGGCCCAAATTGTAAAATGGTCTTATCTATTGGCGATTTCGTTCCAATTCACATTCCAAGTAATATTCGGCATGCTAATTACATTGCCGGTTGCCAAATTGCATTATCTCTTATAGTTTCCGAGATATGGACTATCGATAATTTACACCTTAGGCTCTGCTTCTAACTTGGGCCCAAATTGTAAAATGGTCTTATCTATTGGCGATTTCGTTCCAATTCACATTCCAAGTAATATTCGGCATGCTAATTACATTGCCGGTTGCCAAATTGCATTATCTCTTATAGTTTCCGAGATATGGACTATCGATAATTTACACCTTAGGCTCTGCTTCTAACTTGGGCCCAAATTGTAAAATGGTCTTATCTATTGGCGATTTCGTTCCAAGTCACATTCCAAGTAATATTCGGCATGCTAATTACATTGCCGGTTGCCAAATTGCATTATCTCTTATAGTTTCCGAGATATGGACTATCGATAATTTACACCATAGGCTCTGCTTCTAACTTGGGCCCAAATTGTAAAATGGTCTTATCTATTGGCGATTTCGTTCCAATTCACATTCCAAGTAATATTCGGCATGCTAATTACATTGCCGGTTGCCAAATTGCATTATCTCTTATAGTTTCCGAGATATGGACTATCGATAATTTACAACTTAGGCTCTGCTTCTAACTTGGGCCCAAATTGTAAAATGGTCTTATCTATTGGCGATTTCGTTCCAATTCACATTCCAAGTAATATTCGGCATGCTAATTACATTGCCGGTTGCCAAATTGCATTATCTCTTATAGTTTCCGAGATATGGACTATCGATAATTTACACCTTAGGCTCTGCTTCTAACTTGGGCCCAAATTGTAAAATTATCTTATCTATTGGCGATTTCGTCCCAATTCACATTCCAAGTAATATTAGGCATGCTAATTACATTGCCGGTTGCCAAATTGCATTATCTCTTATAATTTCCGAGATATGGACTATCGATAATTTACACCTTAGGCTCTGCTACTAACTTGGGCCCAAATTGTAAAATGGTCTTATCTATTGGCGATTTCGTTCCAATTCACATTCCAAGTAATATTCGGCATGCTAATTACATTGCCGGTTGCCAAATTGCATTATCTCTTATAGTTTCCGAGATATGGACTATCGATAATTTACACCTTAGGCTCTGCTTCTAACTTGGGCCCAAATTGTAAAATGGTCTTATCTATTGGCGATTTCGATCCAATTCACATTCCAAGTAATATTCGGCATGCTAATTACATTGCCGGTTGCCAAATTGCATTATCTCTTATAATTTCCGAGATATGGACTATCGATAATTTACACCTTAGGCTCTGCTTCTAACTTGGGCCCAAATTGTAAAATGGTCTTATCTATTGGCGATTTCGATCCAATTCACATTCCAAGTAATATTCGGCATGCTAATTACATTGCCGGTTGCCAAATTGCATTATCTCTTATAGTTTCCGAGATATGGACTATCGATAATTTACACCTTAGGCTCTGCTTCTAACTTGGGCCCAAATTGTAAAATGGTCTTATCTATTGGCGATTTCGATCCAATTCACATTCCAAGTAATATTCGGCATGCTAATTACATTGCCGGTTGCCAAATTGCATTATCTCTTATAGTTTCCGAGATATGGACTATCGATAATTTACACCTTAGGCTCTGCTTCTAACTTGGGCCCAAATTGTAAAATGGTCTTATCTATTGGCGATTCCGTTCCAATTCACATTCCAAGTAATATTCGGCATGCTAATTACATTGCCGGTTGCCAAATTGCATTATCTCTTATAGTTTCCGAGATATGGACTATCGATAATTTACACCTTAGGCTCTGCTTCTAACTTGGGCCCAAATTGTAAAATGGTCTTATCTATTGGCGATTTCGTTCCAATTCACTTTCCAAGTAATATTCGGCATGCTAATTACATTGCCGGTTGCCAAATTGCATTATCTCTTATAGTTTCCGAGATATGGACTATCGATAATTTACACCTTAGGCTCTGCTTCTAACTTGGGCCCAAATTGTAAAATTGTCTTATCTATTGGCGATTTCGTTCCAATTCACTCTCCAAGTAATATTCGGCATGCTAATTACATTGCCGGTTGCCAAATTGCATTATCTCTTATAGTTTCCGAGATATGGACTATCGATAATTTACACCTTAGGCTCTGCTTCTAACTTGGGCTCAAATTGTAAAATGGTCTTATCTATTGGCGATTTCGTTCCAATTCACATTCCAAGTAATATTCGGCATGCTAATTGCATTGCCGGTTGCCAAATTGCATTATCTCTTATAGCTTCCGAGATATGGACTGTCGATAATATACACCTTAGGCTCTGTTTCTAACTTGGGCCCAAATTGTAAAATGGTCTTATCTATTGGCGATTTCGTTCCAATTCACTTTCCAAGTAATATTCGGCATGCTAATTACATTGCCGGTTGCCAAATTGCATTATCTCTTATAGTTTCCGAGATATGGACTATCGATAATTTACACCTTAGGCTCTGCTTCTAACTTGGGCCCAAATTGTAAAATGGTCTTATCTATTGGCGATTTCGTTCCAATTCACATTCCAAGTAATATTCGGCATGCTAATTACATTGCCGATTGCCAAATTGCATTATCTCTTATAGTTTCCGATATATGGACTATCGATAATTTACACCTTAGGCTCTGCTTCTAACTTGGGCCCAAATTGTAAAATGGTCTTATCTATTGACGATTTCGTTCCAATTCACATTCCAAGTAATATTCGGCATGCTAATTACATTGCCGGTGGCCAAGTTGCATTATCTCTTATAGTTTCCGAGATATGGACTATCGATAATTTACACCTTAGGCTCTGCTTCTAACTAGGGCCCAAATTGTAAAATGGTCTTATCTATTGGCGATTTCATACCAATTCACATTCCAAGTAATATTTGGCATGCTAATTACATTGCCGTTTGCCAAATTGCATTATCTCTTATAGTTTCCGAGATATGGACTATCGATTATTTTTAACCTTAGGCTCTGCGTCTAACTTGGGCCCAAACTGTAAAATGGTCTTATCTATTGGCTATTTCGTTCCAATTGACATTCCAAGTAATATTCGTCATGCTAATTACATTGCCGGTTGCCAAATTGCATTATCTCTTATAGTTTCCGAGATATGGACTATCGATAATTTACACCTTAGGCTCTGCTTCTAACTTGGGCCCAAATTGTAAAATGGCCTTATCTATTGGCGATTTCGTTTCAATTCACATTCCAACTAATATTCGGCATGCTAATTACATTGCCGGTTGCCAAATTGCATTATCTCTTATAGTTTCCGAGATATGGACTATCGATAATTTACACCTTAGGCTCTGCTTCTAACTTGGGCCCAAATTGTAAAATGGTCTTATCTATTGGCAATTTCGTCCCAATTCACATTCCAAGTAATATTCGGCATGCTAATTACATTGCCGGTTGCGAAATTGCATTATCTCTTATAGTTTCCGAGATATGGACTATCGATAATTTACACCTTAGGCTCTGCTTCTAACTTGGGCCCAAATTGTAAAATGGTCTTATCTATTGGCGATTTCGTTCCAATTCACATTCCAAGTAATATTCGGCATGCTAATTACATTGCCGGTTGCCAATTGCATTATCTCTTATAGTTTCCGAGATATGGACTATCGATAATTTACACCTTAGGCTCTGCTTCTAACTTGGGCCCAAATTGTAAAATGGCCTTATCTATTGGCGATTTCGTTCCAATTCACATTCCAAGTAATACTCGGCATGCTGATTACATTGCCGGTTGCCAAATTGCATTATCTCTTATAGTTTCAGAGATATGGACTATCGATAATTTACACCTTAGGCTCTGCTTCTAACTTGGGCCCAAATTGTAAAATGGTCTTATCTATTGGCGATTTCGTTCCAATTCACATTCCAAGTAATATTCGGCATGCTAATTACATTGCCGGTTGCCAAATTGCATTATCTCTTATAGTTTCCGAGATATGGACTATCGATAATTTACACCTTAGGCTCTGCTTCTAACTTGGGCCCAAATTGTAAAATGGTCTTATCTATTGGCGATTTCGTTCCAATTCACATTCCAAGTAATATTCGGCATGCTAATTACATTGCCGGTTGCCAAATTGAATTATCTCCTATAGTTTCTGAGATATGGACTATCGATAATTTACACCTTAGGCTCTGCTTCTAACTTGGGCCCAAATTGTAAAATGGTCTTACCTATTGGCGATTTCGTTCCAATTCACATTCCAAGTAATATTCGGCATGCTAATTACATTGCCGGTGGCCAAGTTGCATTATCTCTTATAGTTTCCGAGATATGGACTATCGATAATTTACACTTTAGGCTCTGCTTCTAACTTGGGCCCAAATTGTAAAATGGTCTTATCTATTGGCGATTTCGTTCCAATTCACATTCCAAGTAATATTCGGCATGCTAATTACATTGCCGGTTCCCAAATTGCATTATCTCTTATAGTTTCCGAGATATGGACTATCGATTATTTTTAACCTTAGGCTCTGCTTCTAACTTGGGCCCAAATTGTAAAATGGCCTTATCTATTGGCGATTTCGTCCTAATTCACATTCCAAGTAATATTCGGCATGCTAATTACATTGCCGGTTGCGAAATTGCATTATATAGATATGGACTATCGATAATTTACACCTTAGGCTCTGCTTCTAACTTGGGCCCAAATTGTAAAATGGTCTTATCTATTGGCGATTTCGTTCCAATTCACATTCCAAGTAATATTCGGCATGCTAATTACATTGCCGGTTGCCAAATTGCATTATCTCTTATAGTTTCCGAGATATGGACTATCGATAATTTACACCTTAGGCTTTGCTTCTAACTTGGGCCCAAATTGTAAAATGGTCTTATCTATAGGCGATTTCGTTCCAATTCACATTCCAAGTAATATTCGGCATGCTAATTACATTGCCGGTTGCCAAATTGCATTATCTCTTATAGTTTCCGAGATATGGACTATCGATAATTTACACCTTAGGCTCTGCTTCTAACTTGGGCCCAAATTGTAAAATGGTCTTATCTATAGGCGATTTCGTTCCAATTCACATTCCAAGTAATATTCGGCATGCTAATTACATTGCCGGTTGCCAAATTGCATTATCTCTTATAGTTTCCGAGATATATACTATCGATAATTTACACCATAGGCTCTGCTTCTAACTTGGGCCCAAATTGTAAAATGGTCTTATCTATTGGCGATTTCGTTCCAATTCACATTCCAAGTAATATTCGGCATGCTAATTACATTGCCGGTTGCCAAATTGCATTATCTCTTATAGTTTCCGAGATATGGACTATCGATAATTTACACCTTAGGCTCTGCTTCTAACTTGGGCCCAAATTGTAAAATGGTCTTATCTATTGGCGATTTCGTTCCAATTCACATTCCAAGTAATATTCGGCATGCTAATTTCATTGCCGGTTGCCAAATTGAATTATCTCTTATAGTTTCCGAGATATGGACTATCGATAATTTACACCTTAGGCTCTGCTTCTAACTTGTGCCCAAATTGTAAAATGGTCTTACCAATTGGCGATTTCGTTCCAATTCACATTCCAAGTAATATTCGGCATGCTAATTACATTGCCGGTTGCCAAATTGCATTATCTCTTATAGTTTCCGAGATATGGACTATCGATAATTTACACCTTAGGCTCGGCTTCTAACTTGGGCCCAAATTGTAAAATGGCCTTATCTATTGGCGATTTCGTCCTAATTCACATTCCAAGTAATATTCGGCATGCTAATTACATTGCCGGTTGCGAAATTGCATTATCTCTTATAGTTTCATAGATATGGACTATCGATAATTTACACCTTAGGCTCTGCTTCTAACTTGGGCCCAAATTGTAAAATGGTCTTATCTATTGGCGATTTCGTTCCAATTCACATTCCAAGTAATATTCGGCATGCTAATTACATTGCCGGTTGCCAAATTGCATTATCTCTTATAGTTTCCGAGATATGGACTATCGATAATTTACACCTTAGGCTTTGCTTCTAACTTGGGCCCAAATTGTAAAATGGTCTTATCTATTGGCGATTTCGTTCCAATTCACATTCCAAGTAATATTCGGCATGCTAATTACATTGCCGGTTGCCAAATTGCATTATCTCTTATAGTTTCCAAGATATGGGCTATCGATAATTTACACCTTAGGCTCTGCTTCTAACTTGGGCCCAAATTGTAAAATGGTCTTATCTATTGGCGATTTCGTTCCAATTCACATTCCAAGTAATATTCGGCATGCTAATTACATTGCCGGTTGCCAAATTGCATTATCTCTTATAGTTTCCGAGATATATACTATCGATAATTTACACCATAGGCTCTGCTTCTAACTTGGGCCCAAATTGTAAAATGGTCTTATCTATTGGCGATTTCGTTCCAATTCACATTCCAAGTAATATTCGGCATGCTAATTACATTGCCGGTTGCCAAATTGCATTATCTCTTATAGTTTCCGAGATATGGACTATCGATAATTTACACCTTAGGCTCTGCTTCTAACTTGGGCCCAAATTGTAAAATGGTCTTATCTATTGGCGATTTCGTTCCAATTCACATTCCAAGTAATATTCGGCATGCTAATTTCATTGCCGGTTGCCAAATTGAATTATCTCTTATAGTTTCCGAGATATGGACTATCGATAATTTACACCTTAGGCTCTGCTTCTAACTTGGGCCCAAATTGTAAAATGGTCTTACCAATTGGCGATTTCGTTCCAATTCACATTCCAAGTAATATTCGGCATGCTAATTACATTGCCGGTTGCCAAATTGCATTATCTCTTATAGTTTCCGAGATATGGACTATCGATAATTTACACCTTAGTCTCTGCTTCTAACTTGGGCCCAAATTGTAAAATGGTCTTATCTATTGGCGAATTCGTTCCAATTCACATTCCAAGTAATATTCGGCATGCTAATTACATTTCCGGTTGCCAAATTGCATTATCTCTTATAGTTTCCGAGATATATACTATCGATAATTTACACCATAGGCTCTGCTTCTAACTTGGGCCCAAATTGTAAAATGGTCTTATCTATTGGCGATTTCGTTCCAATTCACATTCCAAGTAATATTCGGCATGCTAATTACATTGCCGGTTGCCAAATTGCATTATCTTTTATAGTTTCCGAGATATGGACTATCGATAATTTACACCTTAGGCTCTGCTTCTAACTTGGGCCCAAATTGTAAAATGGTCTTATCTATTGGCGATTTCGTTCCAATTCACATTCCAAGTAATATTCGGCATGCTAATTTCATTGCCGGTTGCCAAATTGAATTATCTCTTATAGTTTCCGAGATATGGACTATCGATAATTTACACCTTAGGCTCTGCTTCTAACTTGGGCCCAAATTGTAAAATGGTCTTACCAATTGGCGATTTCGTTCCAATTCACATTCCAAGTAATATTCGGCATGCTAATTACATTGCCGGTTGCCAAATTGCATTATCTCTTATAGTTTCCGAGATATGGACTATCGATAATTTACACCTTAGGCTCTGCTTCTAACTTGGGCCCAAATTGTAAAATGGTCTTATCTATTGGCGATATCGTTCCAATTCACATTCCAAATAATATTCGGCATGCTAATTACATTGCCGGTTGCCAAATTGCATTATCTCTTATAGTTTCCGAGATATGGACTATCGATAATTTACACCTTAGGCTCTGCTTCTAACTTAGGCCCAAATTGTAAAATGGTCTTTTCTATTGGCGATTTCGTCCCAATTCCCATTCCAAGTGATATTCGGCATGCTAATTACATTGCCGGTTGCGAAATTGCATTATCTCTTATAGTTTCCGAGATATGGACTATCAATAATTTACACCTTAGGCTCTGCTTCTAACTTGAGCCCAAATTGTAAAATGGTCTTATCTATTGGCGATTTCGTTCCAATTCATATTCCAAGTAATATTCGGCATGCTAATTACATTGCCGGTTGCCAAATTGCATTATCTCTTATAGTTTCCGAGATATGGACTATCGATAATTTACACCTTAGGCTCTGCTTCTAACTTGGGCTCAAATTGTAAAATGGTCTTATCTATTGGCGATCGATCCAATTCACATTCCAAGTAATATTCGGCATGCTAATTACATTGCCGGTTGCCAAATTGCATTATCTCTTATAGTTTCCGAGATATGGACTATCGATAATTTACACCTTAGGCTCTGCTTCTAACTTGGGCCCAAATTGTAAAATGGTCTTATCTATTGGCGATTTCGTTCCAATTCACATTCCAAGTAATATTCGGCATGCTAACTACATTGCCGGTTGCCAAATTGCATTATCTCTTATAGTTTCCGAGATATGGACTATCGATAATTTACACCTTAGGCTCTGCTTCTAACTTGGGCCCAAATTGTAAAATGGTCTTATCTATTGGCGTTTTCGTTCCAATTCACATTCCAAGGAATATTCGGCATGCTAATTACATTGCCGGTGGCCAAATTGCATTATCTCTTATGGTTTCCGAGATATGGACTATCGATAATTTACACCTTAGGCTCTGCTTCTAACTTGGGCCCAAATTGTAAAATGGTCTTATCTATTGGCGATTTCGTTCCAATTCGCATTCCAAGTAATATTAGGCATGCTAATTACATTGCCGATTGCCAAATTGCATTATCTCTTATAGTTTCCGAGATATGGACTATCGATAATTTACACCTTAGGCTCTGCTTCTAACTTGGGCCCAAATTGTAAAATGGTCTTATCTATTGGCGATTTCGTTCCAATTCACATTCCAAGTAATATTCGGCATGTTAATTACATTGCCGGTTGCTAAATTGCATTATCTCTTATAGTTTCCGAGATATGGACTATCGATAATTTACACCTTAGGCTCTGCTTCTAACTTGGGCCCAAATTGTAAAAAGTTCTTATCTATTGGCGATTTCGTTCCAATTCACATTCCAAGTAATATTCGGCATGCTAATTACATTGCCGGTTGCCAAATTGCATTATCTCTTATAGTTTCCGAGATATGGACTATCGATAATTTACACCTTAGGCTCTGCTTCTAACTTGGGCCCAAATTGTAAAATGGTCTTATCTATTGGCGATTTCGTTCCAATTCACATTCGTAGTAATATTCGGCATGCTAATTACATTGCCGGTGGCCAAATTGCATTATCTCTTATGGTTTCCGAGATATGGACTATCGATTATTTACACCTTAGGCTCTGCTTCTAACTTGGGCCCAAATTGTAAAATGGTCTTATCTATTGGCGATTTCGTTCCAATTCACATTCCAAGTAATATTCGGCATGCTAATTACATTGCCGGTTGCCAAATTGCATTATCTCTTATAGTTTCCGAGATATGGACTATCGATAATTTACACCTTAGTCTCTGCTTCTAACTTGGGCCCAAATTGTAAAATGGTTTTATCTATTGGCGATTTCGTTCCAATTCACATTCCAAGTAATATTCGGCATGCTAATTACATTGCCGGTTGCCAAATTGCATTATCTCTTATAGTTTCCGAGATATGGACTATCGATAATTTACACCTTAGGCTCTGCTTCTAACTTGGGCCCAAATTGTAAAATGGTCTTATCTATTGGCGATTTCGTTCCAATTCACATTCCAAGTAATATTCGGCATGCTAATTACATTGCTGGTTGCCAAATTGCATTATCTCTTATAGTTTCCGAGATATGGACTATCGATAATTTACACCTTAGGCTCTGCTTCTAACTTGGGCCCAAATTGTAAAATGGTCTTATCTATTGGCGATTTCGTTCCAATTCACATTCCAAGTAATATTCGGCATGCTAATTACATTGCCGGTTGCCAAATTGCATTATCTCTTATAGTTTCCGAGATATGGACTATCGATAATTTACACCTTAGGCTCTGCTTCTAACTTGGGCCCAAATTGTTAAATGGTCTTATCTATTGGCGATTTCGTTCCTATTCACATTTCAAGTAATATTCGGCATGCTAATTACATTGCCGGTGGCCAAATTGCATTATCTCTTATAGTTTCCGAGATATGGACTATCGAAAATTTACACCTTAGGCTCTGCTTCTAACTTGGGCCCAAATTGAAAAATGGCCTTATCTATTGGCGATTTCGTTCCAATTCACATTCCAAGTAATATTCGGCATGCCAATTACATTGCCGGTTGCCAAATTGCATTATCTTTTATAGTTTCCGAGATATGGACTATCGATAATTTACACCTTAGGCTCTGCTTCTAACTTGGGCCCAAATTGTAAAATGGTCTTATCTATTGGCGATTTCATTCCAATTCACATTCCAAGTAATATTCGGCATGCTAATTACATTGCCGGTTGCCAAATTGCATTATCTCTTATAGTTTCCGAGATATGGACTATCGATAATTTACACCTTAGGCTCTGCTTCTAACTTGGGCCCAAATTGTAAAATGGTCTTATCTATTGGCGATTTCGTTCCAATTCGCATTCCAAGTAATATTAGGCATGCTAATTACATTGCCGATTGCCAAATTGCATTATCTCTTATAGTTTCCGAGATATGGACTATCGATAATTTACACCTTAGGCTCTGCTTCTAACTTGGGCCCAAATTGTAAAATGGTCTTATCTATTGGCGATTTCGTTCCAATTCACATTCCAAGTAATATTCGGCATGCTAATTACATTGCCGGTTGCTAAATTGCATTATCTCTTATAGTTTCCGAGATATGGACTATCGATAAATTACACCTTAGGCTCTGCTTCTAACTTGGGCCCAAATTGTAAAAAGTTCTTATCTATTGGCGATTTCGTTCCAATTCACATTCCAAGTAATATTCGGCATGCTAATTACATTGCCGGTTGCCAAATTGCATTATCTCTTATAGTTTCCGAGATATGGACTATCGATAATTTACACCTTAGGCTCTGCTTCTAACTTGGGCCCAAATTGTAAAATGGTCTTATCTATTGGCGATTTCGTTCCAATTCACATTCGCAGTAATATTCGGCATGCTAATTACATTGCCGGTGGCCAAATTGCATTATCTCTTATGGTTTCCGAGATATGGACTATCGATTATTTACACCTTAGGCTCTGCTTCTAACTTGGGCCCAAATTGTAAAATGGTCTTATCTATTGGCGATTTCGTTCCAATTCACATTCCAAGTAATATTCGGCATGCTAATTACATTGCCGGTTGCCAAATTGCATTATCTCTTATAGTTTCCGAGATATGGACTATCGATAATTTACACCTTAGTCTCTGCTTCTAACTTGGGCCCAAATTGTAAAATGGTCTTATCTATTGGCGATTTCGTTCCAATTCACATTCCAAGTAATATTCGGCATGCTAATTACATTGCTGGTTACCAAATTGCATTATCTCTTATAGTTTCCGAGATATGGACTATCGATAATTTACACCTTAGGCTCTGCTTCTAACTTGGGCCCAAATTGTAAAATGGTCTTATCTATTGGCGATTTCGTTCCAATTCACATTCCAAGTAATATTCGGCATGCTAATTACATTGCCGGTTGCCAAATTGCATTATCTCTTATAGTTTCCGAGATATGGACTATCGATAATTTACACCTTAATCTCTGCTTCTAACTTGGGCCCAAATTGTTAAATGGTCTTATCTATTGGCGATTTCGTTCCTATTCACATTTCAAGTAATATTCGGCATGCTAATTACATTGCCGGTGGCCAAGTTGCATTATCTCTTATAGTTTCCGAGATATGGACTATCGAAAATTTACACCTTAGGCTCTGCTTCTAACTTGGGCCCAAATTGAAAAATGGCCTTATCTATTGGCGATTTCGTTCCAATTCACATTCCAAGTAATATTCGGCATGCCAATTACATTGCCGGTTGCCAAATTGCATTATCTTTTATAGTTTCCGAGATATGGACTATCGATAATTTACACCTTAGGCTCTGCTTCTAACTTGGGCCCAAATTGTAAAATGGTCTTATCTATTGGCGATTTCATTCCAATTCACATTCCAAGTAATATTCGGCATGCTAATTACATTGCCTGTTGCCAAATTGCATTATCTCTTATAGTTTCCGAGATATGGACTATCGATAATTTACACCTTAGGCTCTGCTTCTAACTTGGGCCCAAATTGTTAAACGATCTTATCTATTGGCGATTTCGTTCCAATTCACATTCCAAGTAATATTCGGCATGCTAATTACATTGCCGGTGGCCAAATTGCATTATCTCTTATGGTTTCCGAGATATGGACTATCGATTATTTACACCTTAGGCTCTGCTTCTAACTTGGGCCCAAATTGTAAAATGGTCTTATCTATTGGCGATTTCGTTCCAATTCACATTCCAAGTAATATTCGGCATGCTAATTACATTGCTGGTTGCCAAATTGCATTATCTCTTATAGTTTCCGAGATATGGACTATCGATAATTTACACCTTAGGCTCTGCTTCTAACTTGGGCCCAAATTGTAAAATGGTCTTATCTATTGGCGATTTCGTTCCAATTCACATTCCAAGTAATATTCGGCATGCTAATTACATTGCCGGTTGCCAAATTGCATTATCTCTTATAGTTTCCGAGATATGGACTATCGATAATTTACACCTTAGGCTCTGCTTCTAACTTGGGCCCAAATTGTAAAATGGTCTTATCTATTGGCGATTTCGTTCCAATTCACATTCCAAGTAATATTCGGCATGCTAATTACATTGCCGGTGGCCAAATTGCATTATCTCTTATGGTTTCCGAGATATGGACTATCGATTATTTACACCTTAGGCTCTGCTTCTAACTTGGGCCCAAATTGTAAAATGGTCTTATCTATTGGCGATTTCGTTCCAATTCACATTCCAAGTAATATTCGGCATGCTAATTACATTGCCGGTTGCCAAATTGCATTATCTCTTATAGTTTCCGAGATATGGACTATCGATAATTTACACCTTAGGCTCTGCTTCTAACTTGGGCCCAAATTGTAAAATGGTCTTATCTATTGGCGATTTCGTTCCAATTCACATTCCAAGTAATATTCGGCATGCTAATTACATTGCCGGTTGCCAAATTGCATTATCTCTTATAGTTTCCGAGATATGGACTATCGATAATTTACACCTTAGGCTCTGCTTCTAACTTGGGCCCAAATTGTAAAATGGTCTTATCTATTGGCGATTTCGTTCCAATTCACAATCCAAGTAATATTCGGCATGCTAATTACATTGCCGGTTGCCAAATTGCATTATCTCTTATAGTTTCCGAGATATGGACTATCGAGAATTTACACCTTAGGCTCTGCTTCTAACTTGGGCCCAAATTGTAAAATGGTCTTATCTATTGGCGATTTCGTTCCAATTCACATTCCAAGTAATATTCGGCATGCTAATTACATTGCTGGTTGCCAAATTGCATTATCTCTTATAGTTTCCGAGATATGGACTATCGATAATTTACACCTTAGGCTCTGCTTCTAACTTGGGCCCAAATTGTAAAATGGTCTTATCTATTGGCGATTTCGTTCCAATTCACATTCCAAGTAATATTCGGCATGCTAATTACATTGCCGGTTGCCAAATGGCATTATCTCTTATAGTTTCCGAGATATGGACTATCAATAATTTACACCTTAGGCTCTGCTTCTAACTTGGGCCCAAATTGTAAAATGGTCTTATCTATTGGCGATTTCATTCCAATTCACATTCCAAGTAATATTCGGCATGCTAATTACATTGCCGGTTGCCAAATTGCATTATCTCTTATAGTTTCCGAGATATGGACTATCGATAATTTACACCTTAGGCTCTGCTTCTAACTTGGGCCCAAATTGTTAAATGGTCTTTTCTATTGGCGATTTCGTTCCTATTCACATTCCAAGTAATATTCGGCATGCTAATTACATTGCCGGTGGCCAAATTGCATTATCTCTTATAGTTTCCGAGATATGGACTATCGAAAATTTACACCTTAGGCTCTGCTTCTAACCTGGGCCCAAATTGTAAAATGGCCTTATCTATTGGCGATTTCGTTCCAATTCACATTCCAAGTAATATTCGGCATGCCAATTACATTGCCGGTTGCCAAGTTGCATTATCTTTTATAGTTTCCGAGATATGGACTATCGATAATTTACACCTTAGGCTCTGCTTCTAACTTGGGCCCAAATTGTAAAATGGTCTTATCTATTGACGATTTCGTTCCAATTCATATTCCAAGTAATATTTGGCATGCTAATTACATTGCCTGTTGCCAAATTGCATTATCTCTTATAGTTTCCGAGATATGGACTGTCGATAATTTACACCTTAGGCTCTGTTTCTAACTTGGGCCCAAATTGTAAAATGGTCTTATCTATTGGCGATTCCTTTCCAATTCACATTCCAAGTAATATTCGGCATGCTAATTACATTGCCGGTTGCCAAATTGCATTATCTCTTATAGTTTCCGAGATATGGACTATCGATAATTTACACCTTAGGCTCTGCTTCTAACTTGGGCCCAAATTGTAAAATGGTCTTATCTATTGGCGATTTCGTTCCAATTCACATTCCAAGTAATATTCGGCATGCTAATTACATTGCCGGTTGCCAAATTGCATTATCTCTTATAGTTTCCGAGATATGGACTATCGATAATTTACACCTTAGGCTCTGCTTCTAACTTGGGCCCAAATTGTTAAACGATCTTATCTATTGGCGATTTCGTTCCAATTCACATTCCAAGTAATATTCGGCATGCTAATTACATTGCCGGTGGCCAAATTGCATTATCTCTTATGGTTTCCGAGATATGGACTATCGATTATTTACACCTTAGGCTCTGCTTCTAACTTGGGCCCAAATTGTTAAATGGTCTTATCTATTGGCGATTTCGTTCCAATTCACATTCCAAGTAATATTCGGCATGCTAATTACATTGCCGGTGGCCAAATTGCATTATCTCTTATAGTTTCCGAGATATGGACTATCGATAATTTACACCTTAGGCTCTGCTTCTAACTTGGGCCCAAATTGTTAAACGATCTTATCTATAGGCGATTTCGTTCCAATTCACATTCCAAGTAATATTCGGCATGCTAATTACATTGCCGGTGGCCAAATTGCATTATCTCTTATGGTTTCCGAGATATGGACTATCGATTATTTACACCTTAGGCTCTGCTTCTAACTTGGGCCCAAATTGAAAAATGGCCTTATCTATTGGCGATTTCGTTCCAATTCACATTCCAAGTAATATTCGGCATGCCAATTACATTGCCGGTTGCCAAATTGCATTATCTTTTATAGTTTCCGAGATATGGACTATCGATAATTTACACCTTAGGCTCTGCTTCTAACTTGGGCCCAAATTGTAAAATGGTCTTATCTATTGGCGATTTCATTCCAATTCACATTCCAAGTAATATTCGGCATGCTAATTACATTGCCGGTTGCCAAATTGCATTATCTCTTATAGTTTCCGAGATATGGACTATCGATAATTTACACCTTAGGCTCTGCTTCTAACTTGGGCCCAAATTGTAAAATGGTCTTATCTATTGGCGATTTCGTTCCAATTCGCATTCCAAGTAATATTAGGCATGCTAATTACATTGCCGATTGCCAAATTGCATTATCTCTTATAGTTTCCGAGATATGGACTATCGATAATTTACACCTTAGGCTCTGCTTCTAACTTGGGCCCAAATTGTTAAATGGTCTTTTCTATTGGCGATTTCGTTCCTATTCACATTCCAAGTAATATTCGGCATGCTAATTACATTGCCGGTGGCCAAATTGCATTATCTCTTATAGTTTCCGAGATATGGACTATCGAAAATTTACACCTTAGGCTCTGCTTCTAACCTGGGCCCAAATTGTAAAATGGCCTTATCTATTGGCGATTTCGTTCCAATTCACATTCCAAGTAATATTCGGCATGCCAATTACATTGCCGGTTGCCAAGTTGCATTATCTTTTATAGTTTCCGAGATATGGACTATCGATAATTTACACCTTAGGCTCTGCTTCTAACTTGGGCCCAAATTGTAAAATGGTCTTATCTATTGACGATTTCGTTCCAATTCATATTCCAAGTAATATTCGGCATGCTAATTACATTGCCTGTTGCCAAATTGCATTATCTCTTATAGTTTCCGAGATATGGACTATCGATAATTTACACCTTAGGCTCTGTTTCGAACTTGGGCCCAAATTGTAAAATGGTCTTATCTATTGGCGATTCCTTTCCAATTCACATTCCAAGTAATATTCGGCATGCTAATTACATTGCCGGTTGCCAAATTGCATTATATCTTATAGTTTCCGAGATATGGACTATCGATAATTTACACCTTAGGCTCTGCTTCTAACTTGGGCCCAAATTGTAAAATGGTCTTATCTATTGGCGATTTCGTTCCAATTCACATTCCAAGTAATATTCGGCATGCTAATTACATTGCCGGTTGCCAAATTGCATTATCTCTTATAGTTTCCGAGATATGGACTATCGATAATTTACACCTTAGGCTCTGCTTCTAACTTGGGCCCAAATTGTTAAACGATCTTATCTATTGGCGATTTCGTTCCAATTCACATTCCAAGTAATATTCGGCATGCTAATTACATTGCCGGTGGCCAAATTGCATTATCTCTTATGGTTTCCGAGATATGGACTATCGATTATTTACACCTTAGGCTCTGCTTCTAACTTGGGCCCAAATTGTTAAATGGTCTTATCTATTGGCGATTTCGTTCCAATTCACATTCCAAGTAATATTCGGCATGCTAATTACATTGCCGGTTGCCAAATTGCATTATCTCTTATTGTTTCCGAGATATGGACTATCGATAATTTACACCTTAGGCTCTGCTTCTAACTTGGGCCCAAATTGTAAAATGGTCTTATCTATTGGCGATTTCATTCCAATTCACATTCCAAGTAATATTCGGCATGCTAATTACATTGCCGGTTGCCAAATTGCATTATCTCTTATAGTTTCCGAGATATGGACTATCGATAATTTACACCTTAGGCTCTGCTTCTAACTTGGGCCCAAATTGTAAAATGGTCTTATCTATTGGCGATTTCGTTCCAATTCACATTCCAAGTAATATTCGGCATGCTAATTACATTGCCGGTTGCCAAATTGCATTATCTCTTATAGTTTCCGAGATATGGACTATCGATAATTTACACCTTAGGCTCTGCTTCTAACTTGGGCCCAAATTGTTAAATGGTCTTATCTATTGGCGATTTCGTTCCTATTCACATTTCAAGTAATATTCGGCATGCTAATTACATTGCCGGTGGCCAAATTGCATTATCTCTTATAGTTTCCGAGATATGGACTATCGAAAATTTACACCTTAGGCTCTGCTTCTAACTTGGGCCCAAATTGAAAAATGGTCTTATCTATTGGCGATTTCGTTCCAATTCACATTCCAAGTAATATTCGGCATGCTAATTACATTGCCGGTTGCTAAATTGCATTATCTCTTATAGTTTCCGAGATATGGACTATCGATAATTTACACCTTAGGCTCTGCTTCTAACTTGGGCCCAAATTGTAAAAAGTTCTTATCTATTGGCGATTTCGTTCCAATTCACATTCCAAGTAATATTCGGCATGCTAATTACATTGCCGGTTGCCAAATTGCATTATCTCTTATAGTTTCCGAGATATGGACTATCGATAATTTACACCTTAGGCTCTGCTTCTAACTTGGGCCCAAATTGTAAAAAGTTCTTATCTATTGGCGATTTCGTTCCAATTCACATTCCAAGTAATATTCGGCATGCTAATTACATTGCCGGTTGCCAAATTGCATTATCTCTTATAGTTTCCGAGATATGGACTATCGATAATTTACACCTTAGGCTCTGCTTCTAACTTGGGCCCAAATTGTAAAAAGTTCTTATCTATTGGCGATTTCGTTCCAATTCACATTCCAAGTAATATTCGGCATGCTAATTACATTGCCGGTTGCCAAATTGCATTATCTCTTATAGTTTCCGAGATATGGACTATCGATAATTTACACCTTAGGCTCTGCTTCTAACTTGGGCCCAAATTGTAAAATGGTCTTATCTATTGGCGATTTCGTTCCAATTCACATTCGTAGTAATATTCGGCATGCTAATTACATTGCCGGTGGCCAAATTGCATTATCTCTTATGGTTTCCGAGATATGGACTATCGATTATTTACACCTTAGGCTCTGCTTCTAACTTGGGCCCAAATTGTAAAATGGTCTTATCTATTGGCGATTTCGTTCCAATTCACATTCCAAGTAATATTCGGCATGCTAATTACATTGCCGGTTGCCAAATTGCATTATCTCTTATAGTTTCCGAGATATGGACTATCGATAATTTACACCTTAGTCTCTGCTTCTAACTTGGGCCCAAATTGTAAAATGGTCTTATCTATTGGCGATTTCGTTCCAATTCACATTCCAAGTAATATTCGGCATGCTAATTACATTGCCGGTTGCCAAATTGCATTATCTCTTATAGTTTCCGAGATATGGACTATCGATAATTTACACCTTAGGCTCTGCTTCTAACTTGGGCCCAAATTGTAAAATGGTCTTATCTATTGGCGATTTCGTTCCAATTCACATTCCAAGTAATATTCGGCATGCTAATTACATTGCTGGTTGCCAAATTGCATTATCTCTTATAGTTTCCGAGATATGGACTATCGATAATTTACACCTTAGGCTCTGCTTCTAACTTGGGCCCAAATTGTAAAATGGTCTTATCTATTGGCGATTTCGTTCCAATTCACATTCCAAGTAATATTCGGCATGCTAATTACATTGCCGGTTGCCAAATTGCATTATCTCTTATAGTTTCCGAGATATGGACTATCGATAATTTACACCTTAGGCTCTGCTTCTAACTTGGGCCCAAATTGTTAAATGGTCTTATCTATTGGCGATTTCGTTCCTATTCACATTTCAAGTAATATTCGGCATGCTAATTACATTGCCGGTGGCCAAATTGCATTATCTCTTATAGTTTCCGAGATATGGACTATCGAAAATTTACACCTTACGCTCTGCTTCTAACTTGGGCCCAAATTGAAAAATGGCCTTATCTATTGGCGATTTCGTTCCAATTCACATTCCAAGTAATATTCGGCATGCCAATTACATTGCCGGTTGCCAAATTGCATTATCTTTTATAGTTTCCGAGATATGGACTATCGATAATTTACACCTTAGGCTCTGCTTCTAACTTGGGCCCAAATTGTAAAATGGTCTTATCTATTGGCGATTTCATTCCAATTCACATTCCAAGTAATATTCGGCATGCTAATTACATTGCCGGTTGCCAAATTGCATTATCTCTTATAGTTTCCGAGATATGGACTATCGATAATTTACACCTTAGGCTCTGCTTCTAACTTGGGCCCAAATTGTAAAATGGTCTTATCTATTGACGATTTCGTTCCAATTCACATTCCAAGTAATATTCGGCATGCTAATTACATTGCCTGTTGCCAAATTGCATTATCTCTTATAGTTTCCGAGATATGGACTATCGATAATTTACACCTTAGGCTCTGCTTCTAACTTGGGCCCAAATTGTTAAACGATCTTATCTATTGGCGATTTCGTTCCAATTCACATTCCAAGTAATATTCGGCATGCTAATTACATTGCCGGTGGCCAAATTGCATTATCTCTTATGGTTTCCGAGATATGGACTATCGATTATTTACACCTTAGGCTCTGCTTCTAACTTGGGCCCAAATTGTAAAATGGTCTTATCTATTGGCGATTTCGTTCCAATTCACATTCCAAGTAATATTCGGCATGCTAATTACATTGCCGGTTGCCAAATTGCATTATCTCTTATAGTTTCCGAGATATGGACTATCGATAATTTACACCTTAGGCTCTGCTTCTAACTTGGGCCCAAATTGTAAAATGGTCTTATCTATTGGCGATTTCGTTCCAATTCACATTCCAAGTAATATTCGGCATGCTAATTACATTGCCGGTTGCCAAATTGCATTATCTCTTATAGTTTCCGAGATATGGACTATCGATAATTTACACCTTAGGCTCTGCTTCTAACTTGGGCCCAAATTGTAAAATGGTCTTATCTATTGGCGATTTCGTTCCAATTCACATTCCAAGTAATATTCGGCATGCTAATTACATTGCCGGTGGCCAAATTGCATTATCTCTTATGGTTTCCGAGATATGGACTATCGATTATTTACACCTTAGGCTCTGCTTCTAACTTGGGCCCAAATTGTAAAATGGTCTTATCTATTGGCGATTTCGTTCCAATTCACATTCCAAGTAATATTCGGCATGCTAATTACATTGCCGGTTGCCAAATTGCATTATCTCTTATAGTTTCCGAGATATGGACTATCGATAATTTACACCTTAGGCTCTGCTTCTAACTTGGGCCCAAATTGTAAAATGGTCTTATCTATTGGCGATTTCGTTCCAATTCACATTCCAAGTAATATTCGGCATGCTAATTACATTGCCGGTTGCCAAATTGCATTATCTCTTATAGTTTCCGAGATATGGACTATCGATAATTTACACCTTAGGCTCTGCTTCTAACTTGGGCCCAAATTGTAAAATGGTCTTATCTATTGGCGATTTCGTTCCAATTCACAATCCAAGTAATATTCGGCATGCTAATTACATTGCCGGTTGCCAAATTGCATTATCTCTTATAGTTTCCGAGATATGGACTATCGAGAATTTACACCTTAGGCTCTGCTTCTAACTTGGGCCCAAATTGTAAAATGGTCTTATCTATTGGCGATTTCGTTCCAATTCACGTTCCAAGTAATATTCGGCATGCTAATTACATTGCTGGTTGCCAAATTGCATTATCTCTTATAGTTTCCGAGATATGGACTATCGATAATTTACACCTTAGGCTCTGCTTCTAACTTGGGCCCAAATTGTAAAATGGTCTTATCTATTGCGATTTCGTTCCAATTCACATTCCAAGTAATATTCGGCATGCTAATTACATTGCCGGTTGCCAAATGGCATTATCTCTTATAGTTTCCGAGATATGGACTATCGATAATTTACACCTTAGGCTCTGCTTCTAACTTGGGCCCAAATTGTAAAATGGTCTTATCTATTGGCGATTTCATTCCAATTCACATTCCAAGTAATATTCGGCATGCTAATTACATTGCCGGTTGCCAAATTGCATTATCTCTTATAGTTTCCGAGATATAGACTATCGATAATTTACACCTTAGGATCTGCTTCTAACTTGGGCCCAAATTGTTAAATGGTCTTTTCTATTGGCGATTTCGTTCCTATTCACATTCCAAGTAATATTCGGCCTGCTAATTACATTGCCGGTGGCCAAATTGCATTATCTCTTATAGTTTCCGAGATATGGACTATCGAAAATTTACACCTTAGGCTCTGCTTCTAACCTGGGCCCAAATTGTAAAATGGCCTTATCTATTGGCGATTTCGTTCCAATTCACATTCCAAGTAATATTCGGCATGCCAATTACATTGCCGGTTGCCAAGTTGCATTATCTTTTATAGTTTCCGAGATATGGACTATCGATAATTTACACCTTAGGCTCTGCTTCTAACTTGGGCCCAAATTGTAAAATGGTCTTATCTATTGACGATTTCGTTCCAATTCACATTCCAAGTAATATTCGGCATGCTAATTACATTGCCGGTTGCCAAATTGCATTATCTCTTATAGTTTCCGAGATATGGACTATCGATAATTTACACCTTAGGCTCTGCTTCTAACTTGGGCCCAAATTGTAAAATGGTCTTATCTATTGGCGATTTCGTTCCAATTCACATTCCAAGTAATATTCGGCATGCTAATTACATTGCCGGTGGCCAAATTGCATTATCTCTTATGGTTTCCGAGATATGGACTATCGATTATTTACACCTTAGGCTCTGCTTCTAACTTGGGCCCAAATTGTTAAATGGTCTTATCTATTGGCGATTTCGTTCCAATTCACATTCCAAGTAATATTCGGCATGCTAATTACATTGCCGGTTGCCAAATTGCATTATCTCTTATTGTTTCCGAGATATTGACTATCGATAATTTACACCTTAGGCTCTGCTTCTAACTTGGGCCCAAATTGTAAAATGGTCTTATCTATTGGCGATTTCATTCCAATTCACATTCCAAGTAATATTCGGCATGCTAATTACATTGCCGGTTGCCAAATTGCATTATCTCTTATAGTTTCCGAGATATGGACTATCGATAATTTACACCTTAGGCTCTGCTTCTAACTTGGGCCCAAATTGTAAAATGGTCTTATCTATTGGCGATTTCGTTCCAATTCACATTCCAAGTAATATTCGTCATGCTAAGTACATTGCCGGTTGCCAAATTGCATTATCTCTTATAGTTTCCGAGATATGGACTATCGATAATTTACACCTTAGGCTCTGCTTCTAACTTGAGCCCAAATTGTTAAATGGTCTTATCTATTGGCGATTTCGTTCCAATTGACATTGTAAGTAATATTCGGCATGCTAATTACATTGCCTGTTGCCAAATTGCATTATCTCTTATAGTTTCCGAGATATGGACTATCGATAATTTACACCTTAGGCTCTGCTTCTTACTTGGGCCCAAATTGTAAAATGGTCTTATCTATTGGCGATTTCGTTCCAATTTACATTATAAGTAATATTCGGCATGCTATTTACATTGCCGGTTGCCAAATTGCATTATCTCTTATAGTTTCCGAGATATGGACTATCGATAATTTACACCTTAGGCTCTGCCTCTAACTTGGGCCCAAATTGTAAAATGGTCTTATCTATTGGCGATTTCGTTCCAATTCACATTCCAAGTAATATTCGGCATGCTAATTACATTGCCGGTTGCCTAATTGCATTATCTCTTATAGTTTCCGAGATATGGACTATCGATAATTTACACCTTAGGCTCTGCTTCTAACTTGGGCCCAAATTGTAAAATGGTCTTATCTATTGGCGATTTCGTTCTAATTCACATTCCAAGTAATATTCGGCATGCTAATTACATTGCCGGTTGCCAAATTGCATTAACTCTTATAGTTTCCGAGATATGGACTATCGATAATTTACACCTTAGGCTCTGCTTCTAACTTGGGCCCAAATTGTAAAATGGTCTTATCTATTGGCGATTTCGTTCCAATTCACATTCCAAGTAATATTCGGCATGCTAATTACATTGCCGGTTGCCAAATTGCATTATCTCTTATAGTTTCCGAGATATGGACTATCGATAATTTACACCTTAGGCTCTGCTTCTAACTTGGTCCCAAATTGTAAAATGGTCTTATCTATTGGCGATTTCGCTCCAATTCACATTCCAAGTAATATTCGGCATGCTAATTACATTGCCAGTTGCCAAATTGCATTATCTCTTATAGTTTCCGAGATATGGACTATCGATAATTTACACCTTAGGCTCTGCTTCTAACATGGGCCCAAATTGTAAAATGGTCTTATCTATTGGCGATTTCGTTCCAATTCACAATCCAAGTAATATTCGGCATGCTAATTACATTGCCGGTTGCCAAATTGCATTATCTCTTATAGTTTCCGAGATATGGACTATTGATAATTTACACCTTAGGCTCTGCTTCTAACTTGGGCCCAAATTGTAAAATGGTCTTATCTATTGGCGATTTCGTTCCAATTCACATTCCAAGTAATATTCGGCATGCTAATTACATTGCTGGTTGCCAAATTGCATTATCTCTTATAGTTTCCGAGATATGGACTATCGATAATTTACACCTTAGGCTCTGCTTCTAACTTGGGCCCAAATTGTAAAATGGTCTTATCTATTGGCGATTTCGTTCCAATTCACATTCCAAGTAATATTCGGCATGCTAATTACATTGCCGGTTGCCAAATGGCATTATCTCTTATAGTTTCCGAGATATGGACTATCGATAATTTACACCTTAGGCTCTGCTTCTAACTTGGGCCCAAATTGTAAAATGGTCTTATCTATTGGCGATTTCATTCCAATTCACATTCCAAGTAATATTCGGCATGCTAATTACATTTCCGGTTGCCAAATTGCATTATCTCTTATAGTTTCCGAGATATGGACTATCGATAATTTACACCTTAGGCTCTGCTTCTAACTTGGGCCCAAATTGTTAAATGGTCTTTTCTATTGGCGATTTCATTCCTATTCACATTCCAAGTAATATTCGGCATGCTAATTACATTGCCGTATGCCAAATTGCATTATCATTTATAGTTTCCGAGATATGGACTATCGATAATTTACACCTTAGGCTCTGCTTCTAACTTGGGCCCAAATTGTAAAATGGTCTTATCTATTGACGATTTCGTTCCAATTCACATTCAAAGTAATATTCGGCATGCTAATTACATTGCCTGTTGCCAAATTGCATTATCTCTTATAGTTTCCGAGATATGGACTATCGATAATTTACACCTTAGCCTCTGTTTCTAACTTGGGCCCAAATTGTAAAATGGTCTTATCTATTGGCGATTCCTTTCCAATTCACATTCCAAGTAATATTCGGCATGCTAATTACATTGCCGGTTGCCAAATTGCATTATCTCTTATAGTTTCCGAGATATGGACTATCGATAATTTACACCTTAGGCTCTGCTTCTAACTTGGGCTCAAATTGTAAAATGGCCTTATCTATTGGCGATTTCGTTCCAATTCACATTCCAAGTAATATTCGGCATGCTAATTACATTGCCGGTTGCCAAATTGCATTATCTCTTATAGTTTCCGAGATATGGACTATCGATAATTTACACCTTAGGCTCTGCTTCTAACTTGGGCCCAAATTGTTAAACGATCTTATCTATTGGCGATTTCGTTCCAATTCACATTCCAAGTAATATTCGGCATGCTAATTACATTGCCGGTGGCCAAATTGCATTATCTCTTATGGTTTCCGAGATATGGACTATCGATTATTTACACCTTAGGCTCTGCTTCTAACTTGGGCCCAAATTGTAAAATGGTCTAATCTATTGGCGATTTCGTTCCAATTCACATTCCAAGTAATATTCGGCATGCTAATTACATTGCCGGTTGCCAAATTGCATTATCTCTTATTGTTTCCGAGATATGGACTATCGATAATTTACACCTTAGGCTCTGCTTCTAACTTGGGCCCAAATTGTAAAATGGTCTTATCTATTGGCGATTTCATTCCAATTCACATTCCAAGTAATATTTGGCATGCTAATTACATTGCCGGTTGCTAAATTGCATTATCTCTTATAGTTTCCGAGATATGGACTATCGATAATTTACACCTTAGGCTCTGCTTCTAACTTGGGCCCAAATTGTAAAATGGTCTTATCTATTGGCGATTTCGTTCCAATTCACATTCCAAGTAATATTCGGCATGCTAATTACATTGCCGGTTGCCAAATTGCATTATCACTTATAGTTTCCGAGATATGGACTATCGATAATTTACACCTTAGGCTCTGCTTCTAACTTGGGCCCAAATTGTAAAATGGTCTTATCTATTGGCGATTTCGTTCCAATTCACATTCCAAGTAATATTCGGCATGCTAATTACATTGCCGGTTGCCAAATTGCATTATCTCTTATAGTTTCCGAGATATGGACTATCGATAATTTACACCTTAGGCTCTGCTTCTAACTTGGGCCCAAATTGTTAAATGGTCTTATCTATTGGCGATTTCGTTCCTATTCACATTTCAAGTAATATTCGGCATGCTAATTACATTGCCGGTGGCCAAATTGCATTATCTCTTATAGTTTCCGAGATATGGACTATCGAAAATTTACACCTTACGCTCTGCTTCTAACTTGGGCCCAAATTGAAAAATGGCCTTATCTATTGGCGATTTCGTTCCAATTCACATTCCAAGTAATATTCGGCATGCCAATTACATTGCCGGTTGCCAAATTGCATTATCTTTTATAGTTTCCGAGATATGGACTATCGATAATTTACACCTTAGGCTCTGCTTCTAACTTGGGCCCAAATTGTAAAATGGTCTTATCTATTGGCGATTTCATTCCAATTCACATTCCAAGTAATATTCGGCATGCTAATTACATTGCCGGTTGCCAAATTGCATTATCTCTTATAGTTTCCGAGATATGGACTATCGATAATTTACACCTTAGGCTCTGCTTCTAACTTGGGCCCAAATTGTAAAATGGTCTTATCTATTGACGATTTCGTTCCAATTCACATTCCAAGTAATATTCGGCATGCTAATTACATTGCCTGTTGCCAAATTGCATTATCTCTTATAGTTTCCGAGATATGGACTATCGATAATTTACACCTTAGGCTCTGCTTCTAACTTGGGCCCAAATTGTTAAACGATCTTATCTATTGGCGATTTCGTTCCAATTCACATTCCAAGTAATATTCGGCATGCTAATTACATTGCCGGTGGCCAAATTGCATTATCTCTTATGGTTTCCGAGATATGGACTATCGATTATTTACACCTTAGGCTCTGCTTCTAACTTGGGCCCAAATTGTAAAATGGTCTTATCTATTGGCGATTTCGTTCCAATTCACATTCCAAGTAATATTCGGCATGCTAATTACATTGCCGGTTGCCAAATTGCATTATCTCTTATAGTTTCCGAGATATGGACTATCGATAATTTACACCTTAGGCTCTGCTTCTAACTTGGGCCCAAATTGTAAAATGGTCTTATCTATTGGCGATTTCGTTCCAATTCACATTCCAAGTAATATTCGGCATGCTAATTACATTGCCGGTTGCCAAATTGCATTATCTCTTATAGTTTCCGAGATATGGACTATCGATAATTTACACCTTAGGCTCTGCTTCTAACTTGGGCCCAAATTGTAAAATGGTCTTATCTATTGGCGATTTCGTTCCAATTCACATTCCAAGTAATATTCGGCATGCTAATTACATTGCCGGTGGCCAAATTGCATTATCTCTTATGGTTTCCGAGATATGGACTATCGATTATTTACACCTTAGGCTCTGCTTCTAACTTGGGCCCAAATTGTAAAATGGTCTTATCTATTGGCGATTTCGTTCCAATTCACATTCCAAGTAATATTCGGCATGCTAATTACATTGCCGGTTGCCAAATTGCATTATCTCTTATAGTTTCCGAGATATGGACTATCGATAATTTACACCTTAGGCTCTGCTTCTAACTTGGGCCCAAATTGTAAAATGGTCTTATCTATTGGCGATTTCGTTCCAATTCACATTCCAAGTAATATTCGGCATGCTAATTACATTGCCGGTTGCCAAATTGCATTATCTCTTATAGTTTCCGAGATATGGACTATCGATAATTTACACCTTAGGCTCTGCTTCTAACTTGGGCCCAAATTGTAAAATGGTCTTATCTATTGGCGATTTCGTTCCAATTCACAATCCAAGTAATATTCGGCATGCTAATTACATTGCCGGTTGCCAAATTGCATTATCTCTTATAGTTTCCGAGATATGGACTATCGAGAATTTACACCTTAGGCTCTGCTTCTAACTTGGGCCCAAATTGTAAAATGGTCTTATCTATTGGCGATTTCGTTCCAATTCACGTTCCAAGTAATATTCGGCATGCTAATTACATTGCTGGTTGCCAAATTGCATTATCTCTTATAGTTTCCGAGATATGGACTATCGATAATTTACACCTTAGGCTCTGCTTCTAACTTGGGCCCAAATTGTAAAATGGTCTTATCTATTGCGATTTCGTTCCAATTCACATTCCAAGTAATATTCGGCATGCTAATTACATTGCCGGTTGCCAAATGGCATTATCTCTTATAGTTTCCGAGATATGGACTATCGATAATTTACACCTTAGGCTCTGCTTCTAACTTGGGCCCAAATTGTAAAATGGTCTTATCTATTGGCGATTTCATTCCAATTCACATTCCAAGTAATATTCGGCATGCTAATTACATTGCCGGTTGCCAAATTGCATTATCTCTTATAGTTTCCGAGATATAGACTATCGATAATTTACACCTTAGGATCTGCTTCTAACTTGGGCCCAAATTGTTAAATGGTCTTTTCTATTGGCGATTTCGTTCCTATTCACATTCCAAGTAATATTCGGCCTGCTAATTACATTGCCGGTGGCCAAATTGCATTATCTCTTATAGTTTCCGAGATATGGACTATCGAAAATTTACACCTTAGGCTCTGCTTCTAACCTGGGCCCAAATTGTAAAATGGCCTTATCTATTGGCGATTTCGTTCCAATTCACATTCCAAGTAATATTCGGCATGCCAATTACATTGCCGGTTGCCAAGTTGCATTATCTTTTATAGTTTCCGAGATATGGACTATCGATAATTTACACCTTAGGCTCTGCTTCTAACTTGGGCCCAAATTGTAAAATGGTCTTATCTATTGACGATTTCGTTCCAATTCACATTCCAAGTAATATTCGGCATGCTAATTACATTTCCTGTTGCCAAATTGCATTATCTCTTATAGTTTCCGAGATATGGACTATCGATAATTTACACCTTAGGCTCTGTTTCTAACTTGGGCACAAATTGTAAAATGGTCTTATCTATTGGCGATTCCTTTCCAATTCACATTCCAAGTAATATTCGGCATGCTAATTACATTGCCGGTTGCCAAATTGCATTATCTCTTATAGTTTCCGAGATATGGACTATCGATAATTTACACCTTAGGCTCTGCTTCTAACTTGGGCCCAAATTGTAAAATGGTCTTATCTATTGGCGATTTCGTTCCAATTCACATTCCAAGTAATATTCGGCATGCTAATTACATTGCCGGTGGCCAAATTGCATTATCTCTTATGGTTTCCGAGATATGGACTATCGATTATTTACACCTTAGGCTCTGCTTCTAACTTGGGCCCAAATTGTTAAATGGTCTTATCTATTGGCGATTTCGTTCCAATTCACATTCCAAGTAATATTCGGCATGCTAATTACATTGCCGGTTGCCAAATTGCATTATCTCTTATTGTTTCCGAGATATTGACTATCGATAATTTACACCTTAGGCTCTGCTTCTAACTTGGGCCCAAATTGTAAAATGGTCTTATCTATTGGCGATTTCATTCCAATTCACATTCCAAGTAATATTCGGCATGCTAATTACATTGCCGGTTGCCAAATTGCATTATCTCTTATAGTTTCCGAGATATGGACTATCGATAATTTACACCTTAGGCTCTGCTTCTAACTTGGGCCCAAATTGTAAAATGGTCTTATCTATTGGCGATTTCGTTCCAATTCACATTCCAAGTAATATTCGTCATGCTAAGTACATTGCCGGTTGCCAAATTGCATTATCTCTTATAGTTTCCGAGATATGGACTATCGATAATTTACACCTTAGGCTCTGCTTCTAACTTGAGCCCAAATTGTTAAATGGTCTTATCTATTGGCGATTTCGTTCCAATTGACATTGTAAGTAATATTCGGCATGCTAATTACATTGCCTGTTGCCAAATTGCATTATCTCTTATAGTTTCCGAGATATGGACTATCGATAATTTACACCTTAGGCTCTGCTTCTTACTTGGGCCCAAATTGTAAAATGGTCTTATCTATTGGCGATTTCGTTCCAATTTACATTATAAGTAATATTCGGCATGCTATTTACATTGCCGGTTGCCAAATTGCATTATCTCTTATAGTTTCCGAGATATGGACTATCGATAATTTACACCTTAGGCTCTGCCTCTAACTTGGGCCCAAATTGTAAAATGGTCTTATCTATTGGCGATTTCGTTCCAATTCACATTCCAAGTAATATTCGGCATGCTAATTACATTGCCGGTTGCCTAATTGCATTATCTCTTATAGTTTCCGAGATATGGACTATCGATAATTTACACCTTAGGCTCTGCTTCTAACTTGGGCCCAAATTGTAAAATGGTCTTATCTATTGGCGATTTCGTTCTAATTCACATTCCAAGTAATATTCGGCATGCTAATTACATTGCCGGTTGCCAAATTGCATTAACTCTTATAGTTTCCGAGATATGGACTATCGATAATTTACACCTTAGGCTCTGCTTCTAACTTGGGCCCAAATTGTAAAATGGTCTTATCTATTGGCGATTTCGTTCCAATTCACATTCCAAGTAATATTCGGCATGCTAATTACATTGCCGGTTGCCAAATTGCATTATCTCTTATAGTTTCCGAGATATGGACTATCGATAATTTACACCTTAGGCTCTGCTTCTAACTTGGTCCCAAATTGTAAAATGGTCTTATCTATTGGCGATTTCGCTCCAATTCACATTCCAAGTAATATTCGGCATGCTAATTACATTGCCAGTTGCCAAATTGCATTATCTCTTATAGTTTCCGAGATATGGACTATCGATAATTTACACCTTAGGCTCTGCTTCTAACATGGGCCCAAATTGTAAAATGGTCTTATCTATTGGCGATTTCGTTCCAATTCACAATCCAAGTAATATTCGGCATGCTAATTACATTGCCGGTTGCCAAATTGCATTATCTCTTATAGTTTCCGAGATATGGACTATTGATAATTTACACCTTAGGCTCTGCTTCTAACTTGGGCCCAAATTGTAAAATGGTCTTATCTATTGGCGATTTCGTTCCAATTCACATTCCAAGTAATATTCGGCATGCTAATTACATTGCTGGTTGCCAAATTGCATTATCTCTTATAGTTTCCGAGATATGGACTATCGATAATTTACACCTTAGGCTCTGCTTCTAACTTGGGCCCAAATTGTAAAATGGTCTTATCTATTGGCGATTTCGTTCCAATTCACATTCCAAGTAATATTCGGCATGCTAATTACATTGCCGGTTGCCAAATGGCATTATCTCTTATAGTTTCCGAGATATGGACTATCGATAATTTACACCTTAGGCTCTGCTTCTAACTTGGGCCCAAATTGTAAAATGGTCTTATCTATTGGCGATTTCATTCCAATTCACATTCCAAGTAATATTCGGCATGCTAATTACATTTCCGGTTGCCAAATTGCATTATCTCTTATAGTTTCCGAGATATGGACTATCGATAATTTACACCTTAGGCTCTGCTTCTAACTTGGGCCCAAATTGTTAAATGGTCTTTTCTATTGGCGATTTCATTCCTATTCACATTCCAAGTAATATTCGGCATGCTAATTACATTGCCGGTTGCCAAATTGCATTATCATTTATAGTTTCCGAGATATGGACTATCGATAATTTACACCTTAGGCTCTGCTTCTAACTTGGGCCCAAATTGTAAAATGGTCTTATCTATTGACGATTTCGTTCCAATTCACATTCAAAGTAATATTCGGCATGCTAATTACATTGCCTGTTGCCAAATTGCATTATCTCTTATAGTTTCCGAGATATGGACTATCGATAATTTACACCTTAGCCTCTGTTTCTAACTTGGGCCCAAATTGTAAAATGGTCTTATCTATTGGCGATTCCTTTCCAATTCACATTCCAAGTAATATTCGGCATGCTAATTACATTGCCGGTTGCCAAATTGCATTATCTCTTATAGTTTCCGAGATATGGACTATCGATAATTTACACCTTAGGCTCTGCTTCTAACTTGGGCTCAAATTGTAAAATGGCCTTATCTATTGGCGATTTCGTTCCAATTCACATTCCAAGTAATATTCGGCATGCTAATTACATTGCCGGTTGCCAAATTGCATTATCTCTTATAGTTTCCGAGATATGGACTATCGATAATTTACACCTTAGGCTCTGCTTCTAACTTGGGCCCAAATTGTTAAACGATCTTATCTATTGGCGATTTCGTTCCAATTCACATTCCAAGTAATATTCGGCATGCTAATTACATTGCCGGTGGCCAAATTGCATTATCTCTTATGGTTTCCGAGATATGGACTATCGATTATTTACACCTTAGGCTCTGCTTCTAACTTGGGCCCAAATTGTAAAATGGTCTAATCTATTGGCGATTTCGTTCCAATTCACATTCCAAGTAATATTCGGCATGCTAATTACATTGCCGGTTGCCAAATTGCATTATCTCTTATTGTTTCCGAGATATGGACTATCGATAATTTACACCTTAGGCTCTGCTTCTAACTTGGGCCCAAATTGTAAAATGGTCTTATCTATTGGCGATTTCATTCCAATTCACATTCCAAGTAATATTTGGCATGCTAATTACATTGCCGGTTGCTAAATTGCATTATCTCTTATAGTTTCCGAGATATGGACTATCGATAATTTACACCTTAGGCTCTGCTTCTAACTTGGGCCCAAATTGTAAAATGGTCTTATCTATTGGCGATTTCGTTCCAATTCACATTCCAAGTAATATTCGGCATGCTAATACATTGCCGGTTGCCAAATTGCATTATCACTTATAGTTTCCGAGATATGGACTATCGATAATTTACACCTTAGGCTCTGCTTCTAACTTGGGCCCAAATTGTAAAATGGTCTTATCTATTGGCGATTTCGTTCCAATTCACATTCCAAGTAATATTCGGCATGCTAATTACATTGCCGGTTGCCAAATTGCATTATCTCTTATAGTTTCCGAGATATTGACTATCGATAATTTACACCTTAGGCTCTGCTTCTAACTTGGGCCCAAATTGTTAAATGGTCGTATCTATTGGCGATTTCGTTCCAATTGACATTGTAAGTAATATTCGGCATGCTAATTACATTGCCTGTTGCCAAATTGCATTATCTCTTATAGTTTCCGAGATATGGACTATCGATAATTTACACCTTAGGCTCGGCTTCTAACTTGGGCCCAAATTGTAAAATGGTCTTATCTATTGGCGATTTCGTTCCAATTTACATTATAAGTAATATTCGGCATGCTATTTACATTGCCGGTTGCCAAATTGCATTATCTCTTATAGTTTCCGAGATATGGACTATCGATAATTTACACCTTAGTCTCTGCTTCTAACTTGGGCCCAAATTGTTAAACGATCTTATCTATTGGCGATTTCGTTCCAATTCACATTCCAAGTAATATTCGGCATGCTAATTACATTGCCGGTGGCCAAATTGCATTATCTCTTATGGTTTCCGAGATATGGACTATCGATTATTTACACCTTAGGCTCTGCTTCTAACTTTGGGCCCAAATTGTAAAATGGTCTTATCTATTGGCGATTTCGTTCCAATTCACATTCCAAGTAATATTCGGCATGCTAATTACATTGCTGGTTGCCAAATTGCATTATCTCTTATAGTTTCCGAGATATGGACTATCGATAAATTACACCTTAGGCTCTGCTTCTAACTTGGGCCCAAATTGTAAAATGGCCTTATCTATTGGCGATTTCGTTCCAATTCACATTCCAAGTAATATTCGGCATGCCAATTACATTGCCGGTTGCCAAATTGCATTATCTTTTATGGTTTCCGAGATATGGACTATCGATAATTTACACCTTAGGCTCTGCTTCTAACTTGGGCCCAAATTGTAAAATGGTCTTATCTATTGGCGATTTCATTCCAATTCACATTCCAAGTAATATTCGGCATGCTTATTACATTGCCGGTTGCCAAATTGCATTATCTCTTATAGTTTCCGAGATATGGACTATCGATAATTTACACCTTAGGCTCTGCTTCTAACTTGGGCCCAAATTGTAAAATGGTCTTATCTATTGACGATTTCGTTCCAATTCACATTCCAAGTAATATTCGGCATGCTAATTACATTGCCTGTTGCCAAATTGCATTATCTCTTATAGTTTCCGAGATATGGACTATCGATAATTTACACCTTAGGCTCTGCTTCTAACTTGGGCCCAAATTGTTAAACGATCTTATCTATTGGCGATTTCGTTCCAATTCACATTCCAAGTAATATTCGGCATGCTAATTACATTGCCGGTGGCCAAATTGCATTATCTCTTATGGTTTCCGAGATATGGACTATCGATTATTTACACCTTAGGCTCTGCTTCTAACTTGGGCCCAAATTGTAAAATGGTCTTATCTATTGGCGATTTCGTTCCAATTCACATTCCAAGTAATATTCGGCATGCTAATTACATTGCCGGTTGCCAAATTGCATTATCTCTTATAGTTTCCGAGATATGGACTATCGATAATTTACATCTTAGGCTCTGCTTCTAACTTGGGCCCAAATTGTAAAATGGTCTTATCTATTGGCGATTTCGTTCCAATTCACATTCCAAGTAATATTCGGCATGCTAATTACATTGCCGGTTGCCAAATTGCATTATCTCTTATAGTTTCCGAGATATGGACTATCGATAATTTACACCTTAGGCTCTGCTTCTAACTTGGGCCCAAATTGTAAAATGGTCTTATCTATTGGCGATTTCGTTCCAATTCACAATCCAAGTAATATTCGGCATGCTAATTACATTGCCGGTTGCCAAATTGCATTATCTCTTATAGTTTCCGAGATATGGACTATCGAGAATTTACACCTTAGGCTCTGCTTCTAACTTGGGCCCAAATTGTAAAATGGTCTTATCTATTGGCGATTTCGTTCCAATTCACATTCCAAGTAATATTCGGCATGCTAATTACATTGCTGGTTGCCAAATTGCATTATCTCTTATAGTTTCCGAGATATGGACTATCGATAATTTACACCTTAGGCTCTGCTTCTAACTTGGGCCCAAATTGTAAAATGGTCTTATCTATTGGCGATTTCGTTCCAATTCACATTCCAAGTAATATTCGGCATGCTAATTACATTGCCGGTTGCCAAATGGCATTATCTCTTATAGTTTCCGAGATATGGACTATCGATAATTTACACCTTAGGCTCTGCTTCTAACTTGGGAACAAATTGTAAAATGGTCTTATCTATTGGCGATTTCATTCCAATTCACATTCCAAGTAATATTCGGCATGCTAATTACATTGCCGGTTGCCAAATTGCATTATCTCTTATAGTTTCCGAGATATGGACTATCGATAATTTACACCTTATGCTCTGCTTCTAACTTGGGCCCAAATTGTTAAATGGTCTTTTCTATTGGCGATTTCGTTCCTATTCACATTCCAAGTAATATTCGGCATGCTAATTACATTGCCGGTGGCCAAATTGCATTATCTCTTATAGTTTCCGAGATATGGACTATCGAAAATTTACACCTTAGGCTCTGCTTCTAACCTGGGCCCAAATTGTAAAATGGCCTTATCTATTGGCGATTTCGTTCCAATTCACATTCCAAGTAATATTCGGCATGCCAATTACATTGCCGGTTGCCAAGTTGCATTATCTTTTATAGTTTCCGAGATATGGACTATCGATAATTTACACCTTAGGCTCTGCTTCTAACTTGGGCCCAAATTGTAAAATGGTCTTATCTATTGACGATTTCGTTCCAATTCACATTCCAAGTAATATTCGGCATGCTAATTACATTGCCTGTTGCCAAATTGCATTATCTCTTATAGTTTCCGAGATATGGACTATCGATAATTTACACCTTAGGCTCTGCTTCTAACTTGGGCCCAAATTGTTAAACGATCTTATCTATTGGCGATTTCGTTCCAATTCACATTCCAAGTAATATTCGGCATGCTAATTACATTGCCGGTGGCCAAATTGCATTATCTCTTATGGTTTCCGAGATATGGACTATCGATTATTTACACCTTAGGCTCTGCTTCTAACTTGGGCCCAAATTGTAAAATGGTCTTATCTATTGGCGATTTCGTTCCAATTCACATTCCAAGTAATATTCGGCATGCTAATTACATTGCTGGTTGCCAAATTGCATTATCTCTTATAGTTTCCGAGATATGGACTATCGATAATTTACACCTTGGGCTCTGCTTCTAACTTGGGCCCAAATTGTAAAATGGTCTTATCTATTGGCGATTTCGTTCCAATTCACATTCCAAGTAATATTCGGCATGCTAATTACATTGCCGGTTGCCAAATTGCATTATCTCTTATAGTTTCCGAGATATGGACTATCGATAATTTACACCTTAGGCTCTGCTTCTAACTTGGGCCCAAATTGTAAAATGGTCTTATCTATTGGCGATTTCGTTCCAATTCACATTCCAAGTAATATTCGGCATGCTAATTACATTGCCGGTGGCCAAATTGCATTATCTCTTATGGTTTCCGAGATATGGACTATCGATTATTTACACCTTAGGCTCTGCTTCTAACTTGGGTCCAAATTGTAAAATGGTCTTATCTATTGGCGATTTCGTTCCAATTCACATTCCAAGTAATATTCGGCATGCTAATTACATTGCCGGTTGCCAAATTGCATTATCTCTTATAGTTTCCGAGATATGGACTATCGATAATTTACACCTTAGGCTCTGCTTGTAACTTGGGCCCAAATTGTAAAATGGTCTTATCTATTGGCGATTTCGTTCCAATTCACATTCCAAGTAATATTCGGCGTGCTAATTACATTGCCGGTTGCCAAATTGCATTATCTCTTATAGTTTCCGAGATATGGACTATCGATAATTTACACCTTAGGCTCTGCTTCTAACTTGGGCCCAAATTGTAAAATGGTCTTATCTATTGGCGATTTCGTTCCAATTCACAATCCAAGTAATATTCGGCATGCTAATTACATTGCCGGTTGCCAAATTGCATTATCTCTTATAGTTTCCGAGATATGGACTATCGAGAATTTACACCTTAGGCTATGCTTCTAACTTGGGCCCAAATTGTAAAATGGTCTTATCTATTGGCGATTTCGTTCCAATTCACATTCCAAGTAATATTCGGCATGCTAATTACATTGCTGGTTGCCAAATTGCATTATCTCTTATAGTTTCCGAGATATGGACTATCGAGAATTTACACCTTAGGCTCTGCTTCTAACTTGGGCCCAAATTGTAAAATGGTCTTATCTATTGGCGATTTCGTTCCAATTCACATTCCAAGTAATATTCGGCATGCTAATTACATTGCCGGTTGCCAAATTGCATTATCTCTTATAGTTTCCGAGATATGGACTATCGATAATTTACACCTTAGGCTCTGCTTCTAACTTGGGCCCAAATTGTTAAACGATCTTATCTATTGGCGATTTCGTTCCAATTCACATTCCAAGTAATATTCGGCATGCTAATTACATTGCCGGTGGCCAAATTGCATTATCTCTTATGGTTTCCGAGATATGGACTATCGATTATTTACACCTTAGGCTCTGCTTCTAACTTGGGCCCAAATTGTTAAATGGTCTTATCTATTGGCGATTTCGTTCCAGTTCACATTCCAAGTAATATTCGGCATGCTAATTACATTGCCGGTTGCCAAATTGCATTATCTCTTATTGTTTCCGAGATATTGACTATCGATAATTTACACCTTAGGCTCTGCTTCTAACTTGGGCCCAAATTGTAAAATGGTCTTATCTATTGGCGATTTCATTCCAATTCACATTCCAAGTAATATTCGGCATGCTAATTACATTGCCGGTTGCCAAATTGCATTATCTCTTATAGTTTCCGAGATATGGACTATCGATAATTTACACCTTAGGCTCTGCTTCTAACTTGGGCCCAAATTGTAAAATGGTCTTATCTATTGGCGATTTCGTTCCAATTCACATTCCAAGTAATATTCGGCATGCTAAGTACATTGCCGGTTGCCAAATTGCATTATCTCTTATAGTTTCCGAGATATGGACTATCGATAATTTACACCTTAGGCTCTGCTTCTAACTTGAGCCCAAATTGTTAAATGGTCTTATCTATTGGCGATTTCGTTCCAATTGACATTGTAAGTAATATTCGGCATGCTAATTACATTGCCTGTTGCCAAATTGCATTATCTCTTATAGTTTCCGAGATATGGACTATCGATAATTTACACCTTAGGCTCTGCTTCTTACTTGGGCCCAAATTGTAAAATGGTCTTATCTATTGGCGATTTCGTTCCAATTTACATTATAAGTAATATTCGGCATGCTATTTACATTGCCGGTTGCCAAATTGCATTATCTCTTATAGTTTCCGAGATATGGACTATCGATAATTTACACCTTAGGCTCTGCCTCTAACTTGGGCCCAAATTGTAAAATGGTCTTATCTATTGGCGATTTCGTTCCAATTCACATTCCAAGTAATATTCGGCATGCTAATTACATTGCCGGTTGCCTAATTGCATTATCTCTTATAGTTTCCGAGATATGGACTATCGATAATTTACACCTTAGGCTCTGCTTCTAACTTGGGCCCAAATTGTAAAATGGTCTTATCTATTGGCGATTTCGTTCTAATTCACATTCCAAGTAATATTCGGCATGCTAATTACATTGCCGGTTGCCAAATTGCATTATCTCTTATAGTTTCCGAGATATGGACTATCGATAATTTACACCTTAGGCTCTGCTTCTAACTTGGGCCCAAATTGTAAAATGGTCTTATCTATTGGCGATTTCGTTCCAATTCACATTCCAAGTAATATTCGGCATGCTAATTACATTGCCGGTTGCCAAATTGCATTATCTCTTATAGTTTCCGAGATATGGACTATCGATAATTTACACCTTAGGCTCTGCTTCTAACTTGGTCCCAAATTGTAAAATGGTCTTATCTATTGGCGATTTCGCTCCAATTCACATTCCAAGTAATATTCGGCATGCTAATTACATTGCCAGTTGCCAAATTGCATTATCTCTTATAGTTTCCGAGATATGGACTATCGATAATTTACACCTTAGGCTCAGCTTCTAACATGGGCCCAAATTGTAAAATGGTCTTATCTATTGGCGATTTCGTTCCAATTCACAATCCAAGTAATATTCGGCATGCTAATTACATTGCCGGTTGCCAAATTGCATTATCTCTTATAGTTTCCGAGATATGGACTATTGATAATTTACACCTTAGGCTCTGCTTCTAACTTGGGCCCAAATTGTAAAATGGTCTTATCTATTGGCGATTTCGTTCCAATTCACATTCCAAGTAATATTCGGCATGCTAATTACATTGCTGGTTGCCAAATTGCATTATCTCTTATAGTTTCCGAGATATGGACTATCGATAATTTACACCTTAGGCTCTGCTTCTAACTTGGGCCCAAATTGTAAAATGGTCTTATCTATTGGCGATTTCGTTCCAATTCACATTCCAAGTAATATTCGGCATGCTAATCACATTGCCGGTTGCCTAATTGCATTATCTCTTATAGTTTCCGAGATATGGACTATCGATAATTTACACCTTAGGCTCTGCCTCTAACTTGGGCCCAAATTGTAAAATGGTCTTATCTATTGGCGATTTCGTTCCAATTCACATTCCAAGTAATATTCGGCATGCTAATTACATTGCCGGTTGCCTAATTGCATTATCTCTTATAGTTTCCGAGATATGGACTATCGATAATTTACACCTTAGGCTCTGCTTCTAACTTGGGCCCAAATTGTAAAATGGTCTTATCTATTGGCGATTTCGTTCTAATTCACATTCCAAGTAATATTCGGCATGCTAATTACATTGCCGGTTGCCAAATTGCATTATCTCTTATAGTTTCCGAGATATGGACTATCGATAATTTACACCTTAGGCTCTGCTTCTAACTTGGGCCCAAATTGTAAAATGGTCTTATCTATTGGCGATTTCGTTCCAATTCACATTCCAAGTAATATTCGGCATGCTAATTACATTGCCGGTTGCCAAATTGCATTATCTCTTATAGTTTCCGAGATATGGACTATCGATAATTTACACCTTAGGCTCTGCTTCTAACTTGGTCCCAAATTGTAAAATGGTCTTATCTATTGGCGATTTCGCTCCAATTCACATTCCAAGTAATATTCGGCATGCTAATTACATTGCCAGTTGCCAAATTGCATTATCTCTTATAGTTTCCGAGATATGGACTATCGATAATTTACACCTTAGGCTCAGCTTCTAACATGGGCCCAAATTGTAAAATGGTCTTATCTATTGGCGATTTCGTTCCAATTCACAATCCAAGTAATATTCGGCATGCTAATTACATTGCCGGTTGCCAAATTGCATTATCTCTTATAGTTTCCGAGATATGGACTATTGATAATTTACACCTTAGGCTCTGCTTCTAACTTGGGCCCAAATTGTAAAATGGTCTTATCTATTGGCGATTTCGTTCCAATTCACATTCCAAGTAATATTCGGCATGCTAATTACATTGCTGGTTGCCAAATTGCATTATCTCTTATAGTTTCCGAGATATGGACTATCGATAATTTACACCTTAGGCTCTGCTTCTAACTTGGGCCCAAATTGTAAAATGGTCTTATCTATTGGCGATTTCATTCCAATTCACATTCCAAGTAATATTCGGCATGCTAATTACATTGCCGGTTGCCAAATTGCATTATCTCTTATAGTTTCCGAGATATGGACTATCGATAATTTACACCTTAGGCTCTGCTTCTAACTTGGGCCCAAATTGTTAAATGGTCTTATCTATTGGCGATTTCGTTCCAATTCACATTCCAAGTAATATTCGGCATGCTAATTACATTGCTGGTTGCCAAATTGCATTATCTCTTATAGTTTCCGAGATATGGACTATCGATAATTTACACCTTAGGCTCTGCTTCTAACTTGGGCCCAAATTGTAAAATGGTCTTATCTATTGACGATTTCGTTCCAATTCACATTTCAAGTAATATTCGGCATGCTAATTACATTGCCTGTTGCCAAATTGCATTATCTCTTATAGTTTCCGAGATATGGACTATCGATAATTTACACCTTAGGCTCTGTTTCTAACTTGGGCCCAAATTGTAAAATGGTCTTATCTATTGGCGATTCCTTTCCAATTCACATTCCAAGTAATATTCGGCATGCTAATTACATTGCCGGTTGCCAAATTGCATTATCTCTTATAGTTTCCGAGATATGGACTATCGATAATTTACACCTTAGGCTCTGCTTCTAACTTGGGCCCAAATTGTAAAATGGTCTTATCTATTGGCGATTTCGTTCCAATTCACATTCCAAGTAATATTCGGCATGCTAATTACATTGCCGGTTGCCAAATTGCATTATCTCTTATAGTTTCCGAGATATGGACTATCGATAATTTACACCTTAGGCTCTGCTTCTAACTTGGGCCCAAATTGTTAAACGATCTTATCTATTGGCGATTTCGTTCCAATTCACATTCCAAGTAATATTCGGCATGCTAATTACATTGCCGGTGGCCAAATTGCATTATCTCTTATGGTTTCCGAGATATGGACTATCGATTATTTACACCTTAGGCTCTGCTTCTAACTTGGGCCCAAATTGTAAAATGGTCTAATCTATTGGCGATTTCGTTCCAATTCTCATTCCAAGTAATATTCGGCATGCTAATTACATTGCCGGTTGCCAAATTGCATTATCTCTTATTGTTTCCGAGATATGGACTATCGATAATTTACACCTTAGGCTCTGCTTCTAACTTGGGCCCAAATTGTAAAATGGTCTTATCTATTGGCGATTTCATTCCAATTCACATTCCAAGTAATATTTGGCATGCTAATTACATTGCCGGTTGCTAAATTGCATTATCTCTTATAGTTCCCGAGATATGGACTATCGATAATTTACACCTTAGGCTCTGCTTCTAACTTGGGCCCAAATTGTAAAATTTTCTTATCTATTGGCGATTTCGTTCCAATTCACATTCCAAGTAATATTCGGCATGCTAATTACATTGCCGGTTGCCAAATTGCATTATCTCTTATAGTTTCCGAGATATGGACTATCGATAATTTACACCTTAGGCTCTGCTTCTAACTTGGGCCCAAATTGTAAAATGGTCTTATCTATTGGCGATTTCGTTCCAATTCACATTCCAAGTAATATTCGGCATGCTAATTACATTGCCGGTTGCCAAATTGCATTATCACTTATAGTTTCCGAGATATGGACTATCGATAATTTACACCTTAGGCTCTGCTTCTAACTTGGGCCCAAATTGTAAAATGGTCTTATCTATTGGCGATTTCGTTCCAATTCACATTCCAAGTAATATTCGGCATGCTAATTACATTGCCGGTTGCCAAATTGCATTATCTCTTATAGTTTCCGAGATATTGACTATCGATAATTTACACCTTAGGCTCTGCTTCTAACTTGGGCCCAAATTGTTAAATGGTCGTATCTATTGGCGATTTCGTTCCAATTGACATTGTAAGTAATATTCGGCATGCTAATTACATTGCCTGTTGCCAAATTGCATTATCTCTTATAGTTTCCGAGATATGGACTATCGATAATTTACACCTTAGGCTCGGCTTCTAACTTGGGCCCAAATTGTAAAATGGTCTTATCTATTGGCGATTTCGTTCCAATTTACATTATAAGTAATATTCGGCATGCTATTTACATTGCCGGTTGCCAAATTGCATTATCTCTTATAGTTTCCGAGATATGGACTATCGATAATTTACACCTTAGGCTCTGCTTCTAACTTGGGCCCAAATTGTTAAACGATCTTATCTATTGGCGATTTCGTTCCAATTCACATTCCAAGTAATATTCGGCATGCTAATTACATTGCCGGTGGCCAAATTGCATTATCTCTTATGGTTTCCGAGATATGGACTATCGATTATTTACACCTTAGACTCTGCTTCTAACTTTGGGCCCAAATTGTAAAATGGTCTTATCTATTGGCGATTTCGTTCCAATTCACATTCCAAGTAATATTCGGCATGCTAATTACATTGCTGGTTGCCAAATTGCATTATCTCTTATAGTTTCCGAGATATGGACTATCGATAATTTACACTTTAGGCTCTGCTTCTAACTTGGGCCCAAATTGTAAAATGGCCTTATCTATTGGCGATTTCGTTCCAATTCACATTCCAAGTAATATTCGGCATGCCAATTACATTGCCGGTTGCCAAATTGCAATATCTTTTATAGTTTCCGAGATATGGACTATCGATAATTTACACCTTAGGCTCTGCTTCTAACTTGGGCCCAAATTGTAAAATGGTCTTATCTATTGGCGATTTCATTCCAATTCACATTCCAAGTAATATTCGGCATGCTAATTACATTGCCGGTTGCCAAATTGCATTATCTCTTATAGTTTCCGAGATATGGACTATCGATAATTTACACCTTAGGCTCTGCTTCTAACTTGGGCCCAAATTGTAAAATGGTCTTATCTATTGACGATTTCGTTCCAATTCACATTCCAAGTAATATTCGGCATGCTAATTACATTGCCTGTTGCCAAATTGCATTATCTCTTATAGTTTCCGAGATATGGACTATCGATAGTTTACACCTTAGGCTCTGCTTCTAACTTGGGCCCAAATTGTTAAACGATCTTATCTATTGGCGATTTCGTTCCAATTCACATTCCAAGTAATATTCGGCATGCTAATTACATTGCCGGTGGCCAAATTGCATTATCTCTTATGGTTTCCGAGATATGGACTATCGATTATTTACACCTTAGGCTCTGCTTCTAACTTGGGCCCAAATTGTAAAATGGTCTTATCTATTGGCGATTTCGTTCCAATTCACATTCCAAGTAATATTCGGCATGCTAATTACATTGCTGGTTGCCAAATTGCATTATCTCTTATAGTTTCCGAGATATGGACTATCGATAATTTACACCTTAGGCTCTGCTTCTAACTTGGGCCCAAATTGTAAAATGGTCTTATCTATTGGCGATTTCGTTCCAATTCACATTCCAAGTAATATTCGGCATGCTAATTACATTGCCGGTTGCCAAATTGCATTATCTCTTATAGTTTCCGAGATATGGACTATCGATAATTTACACCTTAGGCTCTGCTTCTAACTTGGGCCCAAATTGTAAAATGGTCTTATCTATTGGCGATTTCGTTCCAATTCACATTCCAAGTAATATTCGGCATGCTAATTATATTGCCGGTGGCCAAATTGCATTATCTCTTTTGGTTTCCGAGATATGGACTATCGATTATTTACACCTTAGGCTCTGCTTCTAACTTGGGCCCAAATTGTAAAATGGTCTTATCTATTGGCGATTTCGTTCCAATTCACATTCCAAGTAATATTCGGCATGCTAATTACATTGCCGGTTGCCAAATTGCATTATCTCTTATAGTTTCCGAGATATGGACTATCGATAATTTACACCTTAGGCTCTGCTTCTAACTTGGGCCCAAATTGTAAAATGGTCTTATCTATTGGCGATTTCGTTCCAATTCACATTCCAAGTAATATTCGGCATGCTAATTACATTGCCGGTTGCCAAATTGCATTATCTCTTATAGTTTCCGAGATATGGACTATCGATAATTTACACCTTAGGCTCTGCTTCTAACTTGGGCCCAAATTGTAAAATGGTCTTATCTATTGGCGATTTCGTTCCAATTCACAATCCAAGTAATATTCGGCATGCTAATTACATTGCCGGTTGCCAAATTGCATTATCTCTTATAGTTTCCGAGATATGGACTATCGAGTTTCCGATATATGGGCAATCGAAAATTTACACCTTAGGCTCTGTTTCTAACTTGGGCCCAAATTGTAAAATGGTCTTATCTATTGGCGATTTCGTTCCAATTCACATTCCAAGTAATATTCGGCATGCTAATTACATTGCTGGTTGCCAAATTGCATTATCTCTTATAGTTTCCGAGATATGGACTATCGATAATTTACACCTTAGGCTCTGCTTCTAACTTGGGCCCAAATTGTAAAATGGTCTTATCTATTGGCGATTTCGTTCCAATTCACATTCCAAGTAATATTCGGCATGCTAATTACATTGCCGGTTGCCAAATGGCATTATCTCTTATAGTTTCCGAGATATGGACTATCGATAATTTACACCTTAGGCTCTGCTTCTAACTTGGGCCCAAATTGTAAAATGGTCTTATCTATTGGCGATTTCATTCCAATTCACATTCCAAGTAATATTCGGCATGCTAATTACATTGCCGGTAGCCAAATTGCATTATCTCTTATAGTTTCCGAGATATGGACTATCGATAATTTACACCTTAGGCTCTGCTTCTAACTTGGGCCCAAATTGTTTAATGGTCTTTTCTATTGGCGATTTCGTTCCTATTCACATTCCAAGTAATATTCGGCATGCTAATTACATTGCCGGTGGCCAAATTGCATTATCTCTTATAGTTTCCGAGATATGGACTATCGAAAATTTACACCTTAGGCTCTGCTTCTAACCTGGGCCCAAATTGTAAAATGGCCTTATCTATTGGCGATTTCGTTCCAATTCACATTCCAAGTAATATTCGGCATGCCAATTACATTGCCGGTTGCCAAGTTGCATTATCTTTTATAGTTTCCGAGATATGAACTATCGATAATTTACACCTTAGGCTCTGCTTCTAACTTGGGCCCAAATTGTAAAATGGTCTTATCTATTGACGATTTCGTTCCAATTCACATTCCAAGTAATATTCGGCATGCTAATTACATTGCCTGTTGCCAAATTGCATTATCTCTTATAGTTTCCGAGATATGGACTATCGATAATTTACACCTTAGGCTCTGCTTCTAACTTGGGCCCAAATTGTAAAATGGTCTTATCTATTGGCGATTTCGTTCCAATTCACATTCCAAGTAATATTCGGCATGCTAATTACATTGCCGGTTGCCAAATTGCATTATCTCTTATAGTTTCCGAGATATGGACTATCGATAATTTACACCTTAGGCTCTGCTTCTAACTTGGGCCCAAATTGTAAAATGGTCTTATCTATTGGCGATTTCGTTCCAATTCACATTCCAAGTAATATTCGGCATGCTAATTACATTGCCGGTTGCCAAATGGCATTATCTCTTATAGTTTCCGAGATATGGACTATCGATAATTTACACCTTAGGCTCTGCTTCTAACTTGGGCCCAAATTGTAAAATGGTCTTATCTATTGGCGATTTCATTCCAATTCACATTCCAAGTAATATTCGGCATGCTAATTACATTGCCGGTAGCCAAATTGCATTATCTCTTATAGTTTCCGAGATATGGACTATCGATAATTTACACCTTAGGCTCTGCTTCTAACTTGGGCCCAAATTGTTTAATGGTCTTTTCTATTGGCGATTTCGTTCCTATTCACATTCCAAGTAATATTCGGCATGCTAATTACATTGCCGGTGGCCAAATTGCATTATCTCTTATAGTTTCCGAGATATGGACTATCGAAAATTTACACCTTAGGCTCTGCTTCTAACCTGGGCCCAAATTGTAAAATGGCCTTATCTATTGGCGATTTCGTTCCAATTCACATTCCAAGTAATATTCGGCATGCCAATTACATTGCCGGTTGCCAAGTTGCATTATCTTTTATAGTTTCCGAGATATGAACTATCGATAATTTACACCTTAGGCTCTGCTTCTAACTTGGGCCCAAATTGTAAAATGGTCTTATCTATTGACGATTTCGTTCCAATTCACATTCCAAGTAATATTCGGCATGCTAATTACATTGCCTGTTGCCAAATTGCATTATCTCTTATAGTTTCCGAGATATGGACTATCGATAATTTACACCTTAGGCTCTGTTTCTAACTTGGGCCCAAATTGTAAAATGGTCTTATCTATTGGCGATTCCTTTCCAATTCACATTCCAAGTAATATTCGGCATGCTAATTACATTGCCGGTTGCCAAATTGCATTATCTCTTATAGTTTCCGAGATATGGACTATCGATAATTTACACCTTAGGCTCTGCTTCTAACTTGGGCCCAAATTGTAAAATGGTCTTATCTATTGGCGATTTCGTTCCAATTCACATTCCAAGTAATATTCGGCATGCTAATTACATTGCCGCTTGCCAAATTGCATTATCTCTTATAGTTTCCGAGATATGGACTATCGATAATTTACACCTTAGGCTCTGCTTCTAACTTGGGCCCAAATTGTTAAACGATCTTATCTATTGGCGATTTCGTTCCAATTCACATTCCAAGTAATATTCGGCATGCTAATTACATTGCCGGTGGCCAAATTGCATTATCTCTTATGGTTTCCGAGATATGGACTATCGATTATTTACACCTTAGGCTCTGCTTCTAACTTGGGCCCAAATTGTTAAATGGTCTTATCTATTGGCGATTTCGTTCCAATTCACATTCCAAGTAATATTCGGCATGCTAATTACATTGCCGGTTGCCAAATTGCATTATCTCTTATTGTTTCCGAGATATGGACTATCGATAATTTACACCTTAGGCTCTGCTTCTAACTTGGGCCCAAATTGTAAAATGGTCTTATCTATTGGCGATTTCATTCCAATTCACATTCCAAGTAATATTCGGCATGCTAATTACATTGCCGGTTGCCAAATTGCATTATCTCTTATAGTTTCCGAGATATGGACTATCGATAATTTACACCTTAGGCTCTGCTTCTAACTTGGGCCCAAATTGTAAAATGGTCTTATCTATTGGCGATTTCGTTCCAATTCACATTCCAAGTAATATTCGGCATGCTAAGTACATTGCCGGTTGCCAAATTGCATTATCTCTTATAGTTTCCGAGATATGGACTATCGATAATTTACACCTTAGGCTCTGCTTCTAACTTGGGCCCAAATTGTAAAATGGTCTTATCTATTGGCGATTTCGTTCCAATTCACATTCCAAGTAATATTCGGCATGCTAATTACATTGCCGGTTGCCAAATTGCATTATCTCTTATAGTTTCCGAGATATGGACTATCGATAATTTACACCTTAGGCTCTGCTTCTAACTTGGGCCCAAATTGTAAAATGGTCTTATCTATTGGCGATTTCGTTCCAATTCACATTCCAAGTAATATTCGGCATGCTAATTACATTGCCGGTTGCCAAATTGCATTATCTCTTATAGTTTCCGAGATATGGACTATCGATAATTTACACCTTAGGCTCTGCTTCTAACTTGGGCCCAAATTGTTAAACGATCTTATCTATTGGCGATTTCGTTCCAATTCACATTCCAAGTAATATTCGGCATGCTAATTACATTGCCGGTGGCCAAATTGCATTATCTCTTATGGTTTCCGAGATATGGACTATCGATTATTTACACCTTAGGCTCTGCTTCTAACTTGGGCCCAAATTGTTAAATGGTCTTATCTATTGGCGATTTCGTTCCAATTCACATTCCAAGTAATATTCGGCATGCTAATTACATTGCCGGTTGCCAAATTGCATTATCTCTTATTGTTTCCGAGATATGGACTATCGATAATTTACACCTTAGGCTCTGCTTCTAACTTGGGCCCAAATTGTAAAATGGTCTTATCTATTGGCGATTTCATTCCAATTCACATTCCAAGTAATATTCGGCATGCTAATTACATTGCCGGTTGCCAAATTGCATTATCTCTTATAGTTTCCGAGATATGGACTATCGATTATTTACACCTTAGGCTCTGCTTCTAACTTGGGCCCAAATTGTAAAATGGTCTTATCTATTGGCGATTTCGTTCCAATTCACATTCCAAGTAATATTCGGCATGCTAAGTACATTGCCGGTTGCCAAATTGCATTATCTCTTATAGTTTCCGAGATATGGACTATCGATAATTTACACCTTAGGCTCTGCTTCTAACTTGAGCCCAAATTGTTAAATGGTCTTATCTATTGGCGATTTCGTTCCAATTGACATTGTAAGTAATATTCGGCATGCTAATTACATTGCCTGTTGCCAAATTGCATTATCTCTTATAGTTTCCGAGATATGGACTATCGATAATTTACACCTTAGGCTCTGCTTCTTACTTGGGCCCAAATTGTAAAATGGTCTTATCTATTGGCGATTTCGTTCCAATTTACATTATAAGTAATATTCGGCATGCTATTTACATTGCCGGTTGCCAAATTGCATTATCTCTTATAGTTTCCGAGATATGGACTATCGATAATTTACACCTTAGGCTCTGCCTCTAACTTGGGCCCAAATTGTAAAATGGTCTTATCTATTGGCGATTTCGTTCCAATTCACATTCCAAGTAATATTCGGCATGCTAATTACATTGCCGGTTGCCTAATTGCATTATCTCTTATAGTTTCCGAGATATGGACTATCGATAATTTACACCTTAGGCTCTGCTTCTAACTTGGGCCCAAATTGTAAAATGGTCTTATCTATTGGCGATTTCGTTCTAATTCACATTCCAAGTAATATTCGGCATGCTAATTACATTGCCGGTTGCCAAATTGCATTATCTCTTATAGTTTCCGAGATATGGACTATCGATAATTTACACCTTAGGCTCTGCTTCTAACTTGGGCCCAAATTGTAAAATGGTCTTATCTATTGGCGATTTCGTTCCAATTCACATTCCAAGTAATATTCGGCATGCTAATTACATTGCCGGTTGCCAAATTGCATTATCTCTTATAGTTTCCGAGATATGGACTATCGATAATTTACACCTTAGGCTCTGCTTCTAACTTGCTCCCAAATTGTAAAATGGTCTTATCTATTGGCGATTTCGCTCCAATTCACATTCCAAGTAATATTCGGCATGCTAATTACATTGCCGGTTGCCAAATTGCATTATCTCTTATAGTTTCCGAGATATGGACTATCGATAATTTACACCTTAGGCTCTGCTTCTAACATGGGCCCAAATTGTAAAATGGTCTTATCTATTGGCGATTTCGTTCCAATTCACAATCCAAGTAATATTCGGCATGCTAATTACATTGCCGGTTGCCAAATTGCATTATCTCTTATAGTTTCCGAGATATGAACTATTGATAATTTACACCTTAGGCTCTGCTTCTAACTTGCTCCCAAATTGTAAAATGGTCTTATCTATTGGCGATTTCGCTCCAATTCACATTCCAAGTAATATTCGGCATGCTAATTACATTGCCGGTTGCCAAATTGCATTATCTCTTATAGTTTCCGAGATATGGACTATCGATAATTTACACCTTAGGCTCTGCTTCTAACTTGGGCCCAAATTGTAAAATGGTCTTATCTATTGGCGATTTCGTTCCAATTCACATTCCAAGTAATATTCGGCATGCTAATTACATTGCCGGTTGCCAAATTGCATTATCTCTTATAGTTTCCGAGATATGGACTATCGATAATTTACACCTTAGGCTCTGCTTCTAACTTGGTCCCAAATTGTAAAATGGTCTTATCTATTGGCGATTTCGCTCCAATTCACATTCCAAGTAATATTCGGCATGCTAATTACATTGCCAGTTGCCAAATTGCATTATCTCTTATAGTTTCCGAGATATGGACTATCGATAATTTACACCTTAGGCTCAGCTTCTAACATGGGCCCAAATTGTAAAATGGTCTTATCTATTGGCGATTTCGTTCCAATTCACAATCCAAGTAATATTCGGCATGCTAATTACATTGCCGGTTGCCAAATTGCATTATCTCTTATAGTTTCCGAGATATGGACTATTGATAATTTACACCTTAGGCTCTGCTTCTAACTTGGGCCCAAATTGTAAAATGGTCTTATCTATTGGCGATTTCGTTCCAATTCACATTCCAAGTAATATTCGGCATGCTAATTACATTGCCGGTTGCCAAATTGCATTATCTCTTATAGTTTCCGAGATATGGACTATCGATAATTTACACCTTAGGCTCTGCTTCTAACTTGGGCCCAAATTGTTAAATGGTCTTTTCTATTGGCGATTTCGTTCCTATTCACATTCCAAGTAATATTCGGCATGCTAATTACATTGCCGGTTGCCAAATTGCATTATCATTTATAGTTTCCGAGATATGGACTATCGATAATTTACACCTTAGGCTCTGCTTCTAACTTGGGCCCAAATTGTAAAATGGTCTTATCTATTGACGATTTCGTTCCAATTCACATTCCAAGTAATATTCGGCATGCTAATTACATTGCCTGTTGCCAAATTGCATTATCTCTTATAGTTTCCGAGATATGGACTATCGATAATTTACACCTTAGGCTCTGTTTCTAACTTGGGCCCAAATTGTAAAATGGTCTTATCTATTGGCGATTCCTTTCCAATTCACATTCCAAGTAATATTCGGCATGCTAATTACATTGCCGGTTGCCAAATTGCATTATCTCTTATAGTTTCCGAGATATGGACTATCGATAATTTACACCTTAGGCTCTGCTTCTAACTTGGGCCCAAATTGTAAAATGGTCTTATCTATTGGCGATTTCGTTCCAATTCACATTCCAAGTAATATTCGGCATGCTAATTACATTGCCGGTTGCCAAATTGCATTATCTCTTATAGTTTCCGAGATATGGACTATCGATAATTTACACCTTAGGCTCTGCTTCTAACTTGGGCCCAAATTGTTAAACGATCTTATCTATTGGCGATTTCGTTCCAATTCACATTCCAAGTAATATTCGGCATGCTAATTACATTGCCGGTGGCCAAATTGCATTATCTCTTATGGTTTCCGAGATATGGACTATCGATTATTTACACCTTAGGCTCTGCTTCTAACTTGGGCCCAAATTGTAAAATGGTCTAATCTATTGGCGATTTCGTTCCAATTCTCATTCCAAGTAATATTCGGCATGCTAATTACATTGCCGGTTGCCAAATTGCATTATCTCTTATTGTTTCCGAGATATGGACTATCGATAATTTACACCTTAGGCTCTGCTTCTAACTTGGGCCCAAATTGTAAAATGGTCTTATCTATTGGCGATTTCATTCCAATTCACATTCCAAGTAATATTTGGCATGCTAATTACATTGCCGGTTGCTAAATTGCATTATCTCTTATAGTTTCCGAGATATGGACTATCGATAATTTACACCTTAGGCTCTGCTTCTAACTTGGGCCCAAATTGTAAAATTTTCTTATCTATTGGCGATTTCGTTCCAATTCACATTCCAAGTAATATTCGGCATGCTAATTACATTGCCGGTTGCCAAATTGCATTATCTCTTATAGTTTCCGAGATATGGACTATCGATAATTTACACCTTAGGCTCTGCTTCTAACTTGGGCCCAAATTGTAAAATGGTCTTATCTATTGGCGATTTCGTTCCAATTCACATTCCAAGTAATATTCGGCATGCTAATTACATTGCCGGTTGCCAAATTGCATTATCACTTATAGTTTCCGAGATATGGACTATCGATAATTTACACCTTAGGCTCTGCTTCTAACTTGGGCCCAAATTGTAAAATGGTCTTATCTATTGGCGATTTCGTTCCAATTCACATTCCAAGTAATATTCGGCATGCTAATTACATTGCCGGTTGCCAAATTGCATTATCTCTTATAGTTTCCGAGATATTGACTATCGATAATTTACACCTTAGGCTCTGCTTCTAACTTGGGCCCAAATTGTTAAATGGTCGTATCTATTGGCGATTTCGTTCCAATTGACATTGTAAGTAATATTCGGCATGCTAATTACATTGCCTGTTGCCAAATTGCATTATCTCTTATAGTTTCCGAGATATGGACTATCGATAATTTACACCTTAGGCTCGGCTTCTAACTTGGGCCCAAATTGTAAAATGGTCTTATCTATTGGCGATTTCGTTCCAATTTACATTATAAGTAATATTCGGCATGCTATTTACATTGCCGGTTGCCAAATTGCATTATCTCTTATAGTTTCCGAGATATGGACTATCGATAATTTACACCTTAGGCTCTGCTTCTAACTTGGGCCCAAATTGTTAAACGATCTTATCTATTGGCGATTTCGTTCCAATTCACATTCCAAGTAATATTCGGCATGCTAATTACATTGCCGGTGGCCAAATTGCATTATCTCTTATGGTTTCCGAGATATGGACTATCGATTATTTACACCTTAGGCTCTGCTTCTAACTTTGGGCCCAAATTGTAAAATGGTCTTATCTATTGGCGATTTCGTTCCAATTCACATTCCAAGTAATATTCGGCATGCTAATTACATTGCTGGTTGCCAAATTGCATTATCTCTTATAGTTTCCGAGATATGGACTATCGATAATTTACACCTTAGGCTCTGCTTCTAACTTGGGCCCAAATTGTAAAATGGCCTTATCTATTGGCGATTTCGTTCCAATTCACATTCCAAGTAATATTCGGCATGCCAATTACATTGCCGGTTGCCAAATTGCATTATCTCTTATAGTTTCCGAGATATGGACTATCGATAATTTACACCTTAGGCTCTGCTTCTAACTTGGGCCCAAATTGTAAAATGGTCTTATCTATTGACGATTTCGTTCCAATTCACATTCCAAGTAATATTCGGCATGCTAATTACATTGCCTGTTGCCAAATTGCATTATCTCTTATAGTTTCCGAGATATGGACTATCGATAATTTACACCTTAGGCTCTGCTTCTAACTTGGGCCCAAATTGTTAAAAGATCTTATCTATTGGCGATTTCGTTCCAATTCACATTCCAAGTAATATTCGGCATGCTAATTACATTGCCGGTGGCCAAATTGCATTATCTCTTATGGTTTCCGAGATATGGACTATCGATTATTTACACCTTAGGCTCTGCTTCTAACTTGGGCCCAAATTGTAAAATGGTCTTATCTATTGGCGATTTCGTTCCAATTCACATTCCAAGTAATATTCGGCATGCTAATTACATTGCTGGTTGCCAAATTGCATTATCTCTTATAGTTTCCGAGATATGGACTATCGATAATTTACACCTTAGGCTCTGCTTCTAACTTGGGCCCAAATTGTAAAATGGTCTTATCTATTGGCGATTTCGTTCCAATTCACATTCCAAGTAATATTCGGCATGCTAATTACATTGCCGGTTGCCAAATTGCATTATCTCTTATAGTTTCCGAGATATGGACTATCGATAATTTACACCTTAGGCTCTGCTTCTAACTTGGGCCCAAATTGTAAAATGGTCTTATCTATTGGCGATTTCGTTCCAATTCACATTCCAAGTAATATTCGGCATGCTAATTACATTGCCGGTGGCCAAATTGCATTATCTCTTATGGTTTCCGAGATATGGACTATCGATTATTTACACCTTAGGCTCTGCTTCTAACTTGGGCCCAAATTGTAAAATGGTCTTATCTATTGGCGATTTCGTTCCAATTCACATTCCAAGTAATATTCGGCATGCTAATTACATTGCCGGTTGCCAAATTGCATTATCTCTTATAGTTTCCGAGATATGGACTATCGAGAATTTACACCTTAGGCTCTGCTTCTAACTTGGGCCCAAATTGTAAAATGGTCTTATCTATTGGCGATTTCGTTCCAATTCACATTCCAAGTAATATTCGGCATGCTAATTACATTGCTGGTTGCCAAATTGCATTATCTCTTATAGTTTCCGAGATATGGACTATCGATAATTTACACCTTAGGCTCTGCTTCTAACTTGGGCCCAAATTGTAAAATGGTCTTATCTATTGGCGATTTCGTTCCAATTCACATTCCAAGTAATATTCGGCATGCTAATTACATTGCCGGTTGCCAAATGGCATTATCTCTTATAGTTTCCGAGATATGGACTATCGATAATTTACACCTTAGGCTCTGCTTCTAACTTGGGCCCAAATTGTAAAATGGTCTTATCTATTGGCGATTTCATTCCAATTCACATTCCAAGTAATATTCGGCATGCTAATTACATTGCCGGTTGCCAAATTGCATTATCTCTTATAGTTTCCGAGATATGGACTATCGATAATTTACACCTTAGGCTCTGCTTCTAACTTGGGCCCAAATTGTTAAATGGTCTTTTCTATTGGCGATTTCGTTCCTATTCACATTCCAAGTAATATTCGGCATGCTAATTACATTGCCGGTGGCCAAATTGCATTATCTCTTATAGTTTCCGAGATATGGACTATCGAAAATTTACACCTTAGGCTCTGCTTCTAACCTGGGCCCAAATTGTAAAATGGCCTTATCTATTGGCGATTTCGTTCCAATTCACATTCCAAGTAATATTCGGCATGCCAATTACATTGCCGGTTGCCAAGTTGCATTATCTTTTATAGTTTCCGAGATATGGACTATCGATAATTTACACCTTAGGCTCTGCTTCTAACTTGGGCCCAAATTGTAAAATGGTCTTATCTATTGACGATTTCGTTCCAATTCACATTCCAAGTAATATTCGGCATGCTAATTACATTGCCTGTTGCCAAATTGCATTATCTCTTATAGTTTCCGAGATATGGACTATCGATAATTTACACCTTAGGCTCTGTTTCTAACTTGGGCCCAAATTGTAAAATGGTCTTATCTATTGGCGATTCCTTTCCAATTCACATTCCAAGTAATATTCGGCATGCTAATTACATTGCCGGTTGCCAAATTGCATTATCTCTTATAGTTTCCGAGATATGGACTATCGATAATTTACACCTTAGGCTCTGCTTCTAACTTGGGCCCAAATTGTAAAATGGTCTTATCTATTGGCGATTTCGTTCCAATTCACATTCCAAGTAATATTCGGCATGCTAATTACATTGCCGGTTGCCAAATTGCATTATCTCTTATAGTTTCCGAGATATGGACTATCGATAATTTACACCTTAGGCTCTGCTTCTAACTTGGGCCCAAATTGTTAAACGATCTTATCTATTGGCGATTTCGTTCCAATTCACATTCCAAGTAATATTCGGCATGCTAATTACATTGCCGGTGGCCAAATTGCATTATCTCTTATGGTTTCCGAGATATGGACTATCGATTATTTACACCTTAGGCTCTGCTTCTAACTTGGGCCCAAATTGTTAAATGGTCTTATCTATTGGCGATTTCGTTCCAATTCACATTCCAAGTAATATTCGGCATGCTAATTACATTGCCGGTTGCCAAATTGCATTATCTCTTATTGTTTCCGAGATATGGACTATCGATAATTTACACCTTAGGCTCTGCTTCTAACTTGGGCCCAAATTGTAAAATGGTCTTATCTATTGGCGATTTCATTCCAATTCACATTCCAAGTAATATTCGGCATGCTAATTACATTGCCGGTTGCCAAATTGCATTATCTCTTATAGTTTCCGAGATATGGACTATCGATAATTTACACCTTAGGCTCTGCTTCTAACTTGGGCCCAAATTGTAAAATGGTCTTATCTATTGGCGATTTCGTTCCAATTCACATTCCAAGTAATATTCGGCATGCTAAGTACATTGCCGGTTGCCAAATTGCATTATCTCTTATAGTTTCCGAGATATGGACTATCGATAATTTACACCTTAGGCTCTGCTTCTAACTTGGGCCCAAATTGTAAAATGGTCTTATCTATTGGCGATTTCGTTCCAATTCACATTCCAAGTAATATTGGGCATGCTAATTACATTGCCGGTTGCCAAATTGCATTATCTCTTATAGTTTCCGAGATATGGACTATCGATAATTTACACCTTAGGCTCTGCTTCTAACTTGGGCCCAAATTGTAAAATGGTCTTATCTATTGGCGATTTCGTTCCAATTCACATTCCAAGTAATATTCGGCATGCTAATTACATTGCCGGTTGCCAAATTGCATTATCTCTTATAGTTTCCGAGATATGGACTATCGATAATTTACACCTTAGGCTCTGCTTCTAACTTGGGCCCAAATTGTTAAACGATCTTATCTATTGGCGATTTCGTTCCAATTCACATTCCAAGTAATATTCGGCATGCTAATTACATTGCCGGTGGCCAAATTGCATTATCTCTTATGGTTTCCGAGATATGGACTATCGATTATTTACACCTTAGGCTCTGCTTCTAACTTGGGCCCAAATTGTTAAATGGTCTTATCTATTGGCGATTTCGTTCCAATTCACATTCCAAGTAATATTCGGCATGCTAATTACATTGCCGGTTGCCAAATTGCATTATCTCTTATTGTTTCCGAGATATGGACTATCGATAATTTACACCTTAGGCTCTGCTTCTAACTTGGGCCCAAATTGTAAAATGGTCTTATCTATTGGCGATTTCATTCCAATTCACATTCCAAGTAATATTCGGCATGCTAATTACATTGCCGGTTGCCAAATTGCATTATCTCTTATAGTTTCCGAGATATGGACTATCGATTATTTACACCTTAGGCTCTGCTTCTAACTTGGGCCCAAATTGTAAAATGGTCTTATCTATTGGCGATTTCGTTCCAATTCACATTCCAAGTAATATTCGGCATGCTAAGTACATTGCCGGTTGCCAAATTGCATTATCTCTTATAGTTTCCGAGATATGGACTATCGATAATTTACACCTTAGGCTCTGCTTCTAACTTGAGCCCAAATTGTTAAATGGTCTTATCTATTGGCGATTTCGTTCCAATTGACATTGTAAGTAATATTCGGCATGCTAATTACATTGCCTGTTGCCAAATTGCATTATCTCTTATAGTTTCCGAGATATGGACTATCGATAATTTACACCTTAGGCTCTGCTTCTTACTTGGGCCCAAATTGTAAAATGGTCTTATCTATTGGCGATTTCGTTCCAATTTACATTATAAGTAATATTCGGCATGCTATTTACATTGCCGGTTGCCAAATTGCATTATCTCTTATAGTTTCCGAGATATGGACTATCGATAATTTACACCTTAGGCTCTGCCTCTAACTTGGGCCCAAATTGTAAAATGGTCTTATCTATTGGCGATTTCGTTCCAATTCACATTCCAAGTAATATTCGGCATGCTAATTACATTGCCGGTTGCCTAATTGCATTATCTCTTATAGTTTCCGAGATATGGACTATCGATAATTTACACCTTAGGCTCTGCTTCTAACTTGGGCCCAAATTGTAAAATGGTCTTATCTATTGGCGATTTCGTTCTAATTCACATTCCAAGTAATATTCGGCATGCTAATTACATTGCCGGTTGCCAAATTGCATTATCTCTTATAGTTTCCGAGATATGGACTATCGATAATTTACACCTTAGGCTCTGCTTCTAACTTGGGCCCAAATTGTAAAATGGTCTTATCTATTGGCGATTTCGTTCCAATTCACATTCCAAGTAATATTCGGCATGCTAATTACATTGCCGGTTGCCAAATTGCATTATCTCTTATAGTTTCCGAGATATGGACTATCGATAATTTACACCTTAGGCTCTGCTTCTAAGTTGCTCCCAAATTGTAAAATGGTCTTATCTATTGGCGATTTCGCTCCAATTCACATTCCAAGTAATATTCGGCATGCTAATTACATTGCCGGTTGCCAAATTGCATTATCTCTTATAGTTTCCGAGATATGGACTATCGATAATTTACACCTTAGGCTCTGCTTCTAACTTGGGCCCAAATTGTTAAATGGTCTTTTCTATTGGCGATTTCGTTCCTATTCACATTCCAAGTAATATTCGGCATGCTAATTACATTGCCGGTGGCCAAATTGCATTATCTCTTATAGTTTCCGAGATATGGACTATCGAAAATTTACACCTTAGGCTCTGCTTCTAACCTGGGCCCAAATTGTAAAATGGCCTTATCTATTGGCGATTTCGTTCCAATTCACATTCCAAGTAATATTCGGCATGCCAATTACATTGCCGGTTGCCAAGTTGCATTATCTTTTATAGTTTCCGAGATATGGACTATCGATAATTTACACCTTAGGCTCTGCTTCTAACTTGGGCCCAAATTGTAAAATGGTCTTATCTATTGACGATTTCGTTCCAATTCACATTCCAAGTAATATTCGGCATGCTAATTACATTGCCTGTTGCCAAATTGCATTATCTCTTATAGTTTCCGAGATATGGACTATCGATAATTTACACCTTAGGCTCTGTTTCTAACTTGGGCCCAAATTGTAAAATGGTCTTATCTATTGGCGATTCCTTTCCAATTCACATTCCAAGTAATATTCGGCATGCTAATTACATTGCCGGTTGCCAAATTGCATTATCTCTTATAGTTTCCGAGATATGGACTATCGATAATTTACACCTTAGGCTCTGCTTCTAACTTGGGCCCAAATTGTAAAATGGTCTTATCTATTGGCGATTTCGTTCCAATTCACATTCCAAGTAATATTCGGCATGCTAATTACATTGCCGGTTGCCAAATTGCATTATCTCTTATAGTTTCCGAGATATGGACTATCGATAATTTACACCTTAGGCTCTGCTTCTAACTTGGGCCCAAATTGTTAAACGATCTTATCTATTGGCGATTTCGTTCCAATTCACATTCCAAGTAATATTCGGCATGCTAATTACATTGCCGGTGGCCAAATTGCATTATCTCTTATGGTTTCCGAGATATGGACTATCGATTATTTACACCTTAGGCTCTGCTTCTAACTTGGGCCCAAATTGTTAAATGGTCTTATCTATTGGCGATTTCGTTCCAATTCACATTCCAAGTAATATTCGGCATGCTAATTACATTGCCGGTTGCCAAATTGCATTATCTCTTATTGTTTCCGAGATATGGACTATCGATAATTTACACCTTAGGCTCTGCTTCTAACTTGGGCCCAAATTGTAAAATGGTCTTATCTATTGGCGATTTCATTCCAATTCACATTCCAAGTAATATTCGGCATGCTAATTACATTGCCGGTTGCCAAATTGCATTATCTCTTATAGTTTCCGAGATATGGACTATCGATAATTTACACCTTAGGCTCTGCTTCTAACTTGGGCCCAAATTGTAAAATGGTCTTATCTATTGGCGATTTCGTTCCAATTCACATTCCAAGTAATATTCGGCATGCTAAGTACATTGCCGGTTGCCAAATTGCATTATCTCTTATAGTTTCCGAGATATGGACTATCGATAATTTACACCTTAGGCTCTGCTTCTAACTTGGGCCCAAATTGTAAAATGGTCTTATCTATTGGCGATTTCGTTCCAATTCACATTCCAAGTAATATTCGGCATGCTAATTACATTGCCGGTTGCCAAATTGCATTATCTCTTATAGTTTCCGAGATATGGACTATCGATAATTTACACCTTAGGCTCTGCTTCTAACTTGGGCCCAAATTGTAAAATGGTCTTATCTATTGGCGATTTCGTTCCAATTCACATTCCAAGTAATATTCGGCATGCTAATTACATTGCCGGTTGCCAAATTGCATTATCTCTTATAGTTTCCGAGATATGGACTATCGATAATTTACACCTTAGGCTCTGCTTCTAACTTGGGCCCAAATTGTTAAACGATCTTATCTATTGGCGATTTCGTTCCAATTCACATTCCAAGTAATATTCGGCATGCTAATTACATTGCCGGTGGCCAAATTGCATTATCTCTTATGGTTTCCGAGATATGGACTATCGATTATTTACACCTTAGGCTCTGCTTCTAACTTGGGCCCAAATTGTTAAATGGTCTTATCTATTGGCGATTTCGTTCCAATTCACATTCCAAGTAATATTCGGCATGCTAATTACATTGCCGGTTGCCAAATTGCATTATCTCTTATTGTTTCCGAGATATGGACTATCGATAATTTACACCTTAGGCTCTGCTTCTAACTTGGGCCCAAATTGTAAAATGGTCTTATCTATTGGCGATTTCATTCCAATTCACATTCCAAGTAATATTCGGCATGCTAATTACATTGCCGGTTGCCAAATTGCATTATCTCTTATAGTTTCCGAGATATGGACTATCGATTATTTACACCTTAGGCTCTGCTTCTAACTTGGGCCCAAATTGTAAAATGGTCTTATCTATTGGCGATTTCGTTCCAATTCACATTCCAAGTAATATTCGGCATGCTAAGTACATTGCCGGTTGCCAAATTGCATTATCTCTTATAGTTTCCGAGATATGGACTATCGATAATTTACACCTTAGGCTCTGCTTCTAACTTGAGCCCAAATTGTTAAATGGTCTTATCTATTGGCGATTTCGTTCCAATTGACATTGTAAGTAATATTCGGCATGCTAATTACATTGCCTGTTGCCAAATTGCATTATCTCTTATAGTTTCCGAGATATGGACTATCGATAATTTACACCTTAGGCTCTGCTTCTTACTTGGGCCCAAATTGTAAAATGGTCTTATCTATTGGCGATTTCGTTCCAATTTACATTATAAGTAATATTCGGCATGCTATTTACATTGCCGGTTGCCAAATTGCATTATCTCTTATAGTTTCCGAGATATGGACTATCGATAATTTACACCTTAGGCTCTGCCTCTAACTTGGGCCCAAATTGTAAAATGGTCTTATCTATTGGCGATTTCGTTCCAATTCACATTCCAAGTAATATTCGGCATGCTAATTACATTGCCGGTTGCCTAATTGCATTATCTCTTATAGTTTCCGAGATATGGACTATCGATAATTTACACCTTAGGCTCTGCTTCTAACTTGGGCCCAAATTGTAAAATGGTCTTATCTATTGGCGATTTCGTTCTAATTCACATTCCAAGTAATATTCGGCATGCTAATTACATTGCCGGTTGCCAAATTGCATTATCTCTTATAGTTTCCGAGATATGGACTATCGATAATTTACACCTTAGGCTCTGCTTCTAACTTGGGCCCAAATTGTAAAATGGTCTTATCTATTGGCGATTTCGTTCCAATTCACATTCCAAGTAATATTCGGCATGCTAATTACATTGCCGGTTGCCAAATTGCATTATCTCTTATAGTTTCCGAGATATGGACTATCGATAATTTACACCTTAGGCTCTGCTTCTAACTTGCTCCCAAATTGTAAAATGGTCTTATCTATTGGCGATTTCGCTCCAATTCACATTCCAAGTAATATTCGGCATGCTAATTACATTGCCGGTTGCCAAATTGCATTATCTCTTATAGTTTCCGAGATATGGACTATCGATAATTTACACCTTAGGCTCTGCTTCTAACATGGGCCCAAATTGTAAAATGGTCTTATCTATTGGCGATTTCGTTCCAATTCACAATCCAAGTAATATTCGGCATGCTAATTACATTGCCGGTTGCCAAATTGCATTATCTCTTATAGTTTCCGAGATATGGACTATTGATAATTTACACCTTAGGCTCTGCTTCTAACTTGGGCCCAAATTGTAAAATGGTCTTATCTATTGGCGATTTCGTTCCAATTCACATTCCAAGTAATATTCGGCATGCTAATTACATTGCCGGTTGCCAAATTGCATTATCTCTTATAGTTTCCGAGATATGGACTATCGATAATTTACACCTTAGGCTCTGCTTCTAACTTGGGCCCAAATTGTTAAACGATCTTATCTATTGGCGATTTCGTTCCAATTCACATTCCAAGTAATATTCGGCATGCTAATTACATTGCCGGTGGCCAAATTGCATTATCTCTTATGGTTTCCGAGATATGGACTATCGATTATTTACACCTTAGGCTCTGCTTCTAACTTGGGCCCAAATTGTAAAATGGTCTAATCTATTGGCGATTTCGTTCCAATTCTCATTCCAAGTAATATTCGGCATGCTAATTACATTGCCGGTTGCCAAATTGCATTATCTCTTATTGTTTCCGAGATATGGACTATCGATAATTTACACCTTAGGCTCTGCTTCTAACATGGGCCCAAATTGTAAAATGGTCTTATCTATTGGCGATTTCGTTCCAATTCACAATCCAAGTAATATTCGGCATGCTAATTACATTGCCGGTTGCCAAATTGCATTATCTCTTATAGTTTCCGAGATATGGACTATTGATAATTTACACCTTAGGCTCTGCTTCTAACTTGGGCCCAAATTGTAAAATGGTCTTATCTATTGGCGATTTCGTTCCAATTCACATTCCAAGTAATATTCGGCATGCTAATTACATTGCCGGTTGCCAAATTGCATTATCTCTTATAGTTTCCGAGATATGGACTATCGATAATTTACACCTTAGGCTCTGCTTCTAACTTGGGCCCAAATTGTTAAACGATCTTATCTATTGGCGATTTCGTTCCAATTCACATTCCAAGTAATATTCGGCATGCTAATTACATTGCCGGTGGCCAAATTGCATTATCTCTTATGGTTTCCGAGATATGGACTATCGATAATTTACACCTTAGGCTCTGCTTCTAACATGGGCCCAAATTGTAAAATGGTCTTATCTATTGGCGATTTCGTTCCAATTCTCATTCCAAGTAATATTCGGCATGCTAATTACATTGCCGGTTGCCAAATTGCATTATCTCTTATTGTTTCCGAGATATGGACTATCGATAATTTACACCTTAGGCTCTGCTTCTAACATGGGCCCAAATTGTAAAATGGTCTTATCTATTGGCGATTTCGTTCCAATTCTCATTCCAAGTAATATTCGGCATGCTAATTACATTGCCGGTTGCCAAATTGCATTATCTCTTATTGTTTCCGAGATATGGACTATCGATAATTTACACCTTAGGCTCTGCTTCTAACATGGGCCCAAATTGTAAAATGGTCTTATCTATTGGCGATTTCGTTCCAATTCACAATCCAAGTAATATTCGGCATGCTAATTACATTGCCGGTTGCCAAATTGCATTATCTCTTATAGTTTCCGAGATATGGACTATTGATAATTTACACCTTAGGCTCTGCTTCTAACTTGGGCCCAAATTGTAAAATGGTCTTATCTATTGGCGATTTCGTTCCAATTCACATTCCAAGTAATATTCGGCATGCTAATTACATTGCCGGTTGCCAAATTGCATTATCTCTTATAGTTTCCGAGATATGGACTATCGATAATTTACACCTTAGGCTCTGCTTCTAACTTGGGCCCAAATTGTTAAACGATCTTATCTATTGGCGATTTCGTTCCAATTCACATTCCAAGTAATATTCGGCATGCTAATTACATTGCCGGTGGCCAAATTGCATTATCTCTTATGGTTTCCGAGATATGGACTATCGATTATTTACACCTTAGGCTCTGCTTCTAACTTGGGCCCAAATTGTAAAATGGTCTAATCTATTGGCGATTTCGTTCCAATTCTCATTCCAAGTAATATTCGGCATGCTAATTACATTGCCGGTTGCCAAATTGCATTATCTCTTATTGTTTCCGAGATATGGACTATCGATAATTTACACCTTAGGCTCTGCTTCTAACTTGGGCCCAAATTGTAAAATGGTCTTATCTATTGGCGATTTCATTCCAATTCACATTCCAAGTAATATTTGGCATGCTAATTACATTGCCGGTTGCTAAATTGCATTATCTCTTATAGTTTCCGAGATATGGACTATCGATAATTTACACCTTAGGCTCTGCTTCTAACTTGGGCCCAAATTGTAAAATTTTCTTATCTATTGGCGATTTCGTTCCAATTCACATTCCAAGTAATATTCGGCATGCTAATTACATTGCCGGTTGCCAAATTGCATTATCTCTTATAGTTTCCGAGATATGGACTATCGATAATTTACACCTTAGGCTCTGCTTCTAACTTGGGCCCAAATTGTAAAATGGTCTTATCTATTGGCGATTTCGTTCCAATTCACATTCCAAGTAATATTCGGCATGCTAATTACATTGCCGGTTGCCAAATTGCATTATCACTTATAGTTTCCGAGATATGGACTATCGATAATTTACACCTTAGGCTCTGCTTCTAACTTGGGCCCAAATTGTAAAATGGTCTTATCTATTGGCGATTTCGTTCCAATTCACATTCCAAGTAATATTCGGCATGCTAATTACATTGCCGGTTGCCAAATTGCATTATCTCTTATAGTTTCCGAGATATTGACTATCGATAATTTACACCTTAGGCTCTGCTTCTAACTTGGGCCCAAATTGTTAAATGGTCGTATCTATTGGCGATTTCGTTCCAATTGACATTGTAAGTAATATTCGGCATGCTAATTACATTGCCTGTTGCCAAATTGCATTATCTCTTATAGTTTCCGAGATATGGACTATCGATAATTTACACCTTAGGCTCGGCTTCTAACTTGGGCCCAAATTGTAAAATGGTCTTATCTATTGGCGATTTCGTTCCAATTTACATTATAAGTAATATTCGGCATGCTATTTACATTGCCGGTTGCCAAATTGCATTATCTCTTATAGTTTCCGAGATATGGACTATCGATAATTTACACCTTAGGCTCTGCTTCTAACTTGGGCCCAAATTGTTAAACGATCTTATCTATTGGCGATTTCGTTCCAATTCACATTCCAAGTAATATTCGGCATGCTAATTACATTGCCGGTGGCCAAATTGCATTATCTCTTATGGTTTCCGAGATATGGACTATCGATTATTTACACCTTAGGCTCTGCTTCTAACTTTGGGCCCAAATTGTAAAATGGTCTTATCTATTGGCGATTTCGTTCCAATTCACATTCCAAGTAATATTCGGCATGCTAATTACATTGCTGGTTGCCAAATTGCATTATCTCTTATAGTTTCCGAGATATGGACTATCGATAATTTACACCTTAGGCTCTGCTTCTAACTTGGGCCCAAATTGTAAAATGGCCTTATCTATTGGCGATTTCGTTCCAATTCACATTCCAAGTAATATTCGGCATGCCAATTACATTGCCGGTTGCCAAATTGCATTATCTCTTATAGTTTCCGAGATATGGACTATCGATAATTTACACCTTAGGCTCTGCTTCTAACTTGGGCCCAAATTGTAAAATGGTCTTATCTATTGACGATTTCGTTCCAATTCACATTCCAAGTAATATTCGGCATGCTAATTACATTGCCTGTTGCCAAATTGCATTATCTCTTATAGTTTCCGAGATATGGACTATCGATAATTTACACCTTAGGCTCTGCTTCTAACTTGGGCCCAAATTGTTAAAAGATCTTATCTATTGGCGATTTCGTTCCAATTCACATTCCAAGTAATATTCGGCATGCTAATTACATTGCCGGTGGCCAAATTGCATTATCTCTTATGGTTTCCGAGATATGGACTATCGATTATTTACACCTTAGGCTCTGCTTCTAACTTGGGCCCAAATTGTAAAATGGTCTTATCTATTGGCGATTTCGTTCCAATTCACATTCCAAGTAATATTCGGCATGCTAATTACATTGCTGGTTGCCAAATTGCATTATCTCTTATAGTTTCCGAGATATGGACTATCGATAATTTACACCTTAGGCTCTGCTTCTAACTTGGGCCCAAATTGTAAAATGGTCTTATCTATTGGCGATTTCGTTCCAATTCACATTCCAAGTAATATTCGGCATGCTAATTACATTGCCGGTTGCCAAATTGCATTATCTCTTATAGTTTCCGAGATATGGACTATCGATAATTTACACCTTAGGCTCTGCTTCTAACTTGGGCCCAAATTGTAAAATGGTCTTATCTATTGGCGATTTCGTTCCAATTCACATTCCAAGTAATATTCGGCATGCTAATTACATTGCCGGTGGCCAAATTGCATTATCTCTTATGGTTTCCGAGATATGGACTATCGATTATTTACACCTTAGGCTCTGCTTCTAACTTGGGCCCAAATTGTTAAACGATCTTATCTATTGGCGATTTCGTTCCAATTCACATTCCAAGTAATATTCGGCATGCTAATTACATTGCCGGTGGCCAAATTGCATTATCTCTTATGGTTTCCGAGATATGGACTATCGATTATTTACACCTTAGGCTCTGCTTCTAACTTGGGCCCAAATTGTAAAATGGTCTAATCTATTGGCGATTTCGTTCCAATTCTCATTCCAAGTAATATTCGGCATGCTAATTACATTGCCGGTTGCCAAATTGCATTATCTCTTATTGTTTCCGAGATATGGACTATCGATAATTTACACCTTAGGCTCTGCTTCTAACTTGGGCCCAAATTGTAAAATGGTCTTATCTATTGGCGATTTCATTCCAATTCACATTCCAAGTAATATTTGGCATGCTAATTACATTGCCGGTTGCTAAATTGCATTATCTCTTATAGTTTCCGAGATATGGACTATCGATAATTTACACCTTAGGCTCTGCTTCTAACTTGGGCCCAAATTGTAAAATTTTCTTATCTATTGGCGATTTCGTTCCAATTCACATTCCAAGTAATATTCGGCATGCTAATTACATTGCCGGTTGCCAAATTGCATTATCTCTTATAGTTTCCGAGATATGGACTATCGATAATTTACACCTTAGGCTCTGCTTCTAACTTGGGCCCAAATTGTAAAATGGTCTTATCTATTGGCGATTTCGTTCCAATTCACATTCCAAGTAATATTCGGCATGCTAATTACATTGCCGGTTGCCAAATTGCATTATCACTTATAGTTTCCGAGATATGGACTATCGATAATTTACACCTTAGGCTCTGCTTCTAACTTGGGCCCAAATTGTAAAATGGTCTTATCTATTGGCGATTTCGTTCCAATTCACATTCCAAGTAATATTCGGCATGCTAATTACATTGCCGGTTGCCAAATTGCATTATCTCTTATAGTTTCCGAGATATTGACTATCGATAATTTACACCTTAGGCTCTGCTTCTAACTTGGGCCCAAATTGTTAAATGGTCGTATCTATTGGCGATTTCGTTCCAATTGACATTGTAAGTAATATTCGGCATGCTAATTACATTGCCTGTTGCCAAATTGCATTATCTCTTATAGTTTCCGAGATATGGACTATCGATAATTTACACCTTAGGCTCGGCTTCTAACTTGGGCCCAAATTGTAAAATGGTCTTATCTATTGGCGATTTCGTTCCAATTTACATTATAAGTAATATTCGGCATGCTATTTACATTGCCGGTTGCCAAATTGCATTATCTCTTATAGTTTCCGAGATATGGACTATCGATAATTTACACCTTAGGCTCTGCTTCTAACTTGGGCCCAAATTGTTAAACGATCTTATCTATTGGCGATTTCGTTCCAATTCACATTCCAAGTAATATTCGGCATGCTAATTACATTGCCGGTGGCCAAATTGCATTATCTCTTATGGTTTCCGAGATATGGACTATCGATTATTTACACCTTAGGCTCTGCTTCTAACTTTGGGCCCAAATTGTAAAATGGTCTTATCTATTGGCGATTTCGTTCCAATTCACATTCCAAGTAATATTCGGCATGCTAATTACATTGCTGGTTGCCAAATTGCATTATCTCTTATAGTTTCCGAGATATGGACTATCGATAATTTACACCTTAGGCTCTGCTTCTAACTTGGGCCCAAATTGTAAAATGGCCTTATCTATTGGCGATTTCGTTCCAATTCACATTCCAAGTAATATTCGGCATGCCAATTACATTGCCGGTTGCCAAATTGCATTATCTCTTATAGTTTCCGAGATATGGACTATCGATAATTTACACCTTAGGCTCTGCTTCTAACTTGGGCCCAAATTGTAAAATGGTCTTATCTATTGACGATTTCGTTCCAATTCACATTCCAAGTAATATTCGGCATGCTAATTACATTGCCTGTTGCCAAATTGCATTATCTCTTATAGTTTCCGAGATATGGACTATCGATAATTTACACCTTAGGCTCTGCTTCTAACTTGGGCCCAAATTGTTAAAAGATCTTATCTATTGGCGATTTCGTTCCAATTCACATTCCAAGTAATATTCGGCATGCTAATTACATTGCCGGTGGCCAAATTGCATTATCTCTTATGGTTTCCGAGATATGGACTATCGATTATTTACACCTTAGGCTCTGCTTCTAACTTGGGCCCAAATTGTAAAATGGTCTTATCTATTGGCGATTTCGTTCCAATTCACATTCCAAGTAATATTCGGCATGCTAATTACATTGCTGGTTGCCAAATTGCATTATCTCTTATAGTTTCCGAGATATGGACTATCGATAATTTACACCTTAGGCTCTGCTTCTAACTTGGGCCCAAATTGTAAAATGGTCTTATCTATTGGCGATTTCGTTCCAATTCACATTCCAAGTAATATTCGGCATGCTAATTACATTGCCGGTTGCCAAATTGCATTATCTCTTATAGTTTCCGAGATATGGACTATCGATAATTTACACCTTAGGCTCTGCTTCTAACTTGGGCCCAAATTGTAAAATGGTCTTATCTATTGGCGATTTCGTTCCAATTCACATTCCAAGTAATATTCGGCATGCTAATTACATTGCCGGTGGCCAAATTGCATTATCTCTTATGGTTTCCGAGATATGGACTATCGATTATTTACACCTTAGGCTCTGCTTCTAACTTGGGCCCAAATTGTAAAATGGTCTTATCTATTGGCGATTTCGTTCCAATTCACATTCCAAGTAATATTCGGCATGCTAATTACATTGCCGGTTGCCAAATTGCATTATCTCTTATAGTTTCCGAGATATGGACTATCGAGAATTTACACCTTAGGCTCTGCTTCTAACTTGGGCCCAAATTGTAAAATGGTCTTATCTATTGGCGATTTCGTTCCAATTCACATTCCAAGTAATATTCGGCATGCTAATTACATTGCTGGTTGCCAAATTGCATTATCTCTTATAGTTTCCGAGATATGGACTATCGATAATTTACACCTTAGGCTCTGCTTCTAACTTGGGCCCAAATTGTAAAATGGTCTTATCTATTGGCGATTTCGTTCCAATTCACATTCCAAGTAATATTCGGCATGCTAATTACATTGCCGGTTGCCAAATGGCATTATCTCTTATAGTTTCCGAGATATGGACTATCGATAATTTACACCTTAGGCTCTGCTTCTAACTTGGGCCCAAATTGTAAAATGGTCTTATCTATTGGCGATTTCATTCCAATTCACATTCCAAGTAATATTCGGCATGCTAATTACATTGCCGGTTGCCAAATTGCATTATCTCTTATAGTTTCCGAGATATGGACTATCGATAATTTACACCTTAGGCTCTGCTTCTAACTTGGGCCCAAATTGTTAAATGGTCTTTTCTATTGGCGATTTCGTTCCTATTCACATTCCAAGTAATATTCGGCATGCTAATTACATTGCCGGTGGCCAAATTGCATTATCTCTTATAGTTTCCGAGATATGGACTATCGAAAATTTACACCTTAGGCTCTGCTTCTAACCTGGGCCCAAATTGTAAAATGGCCTTATCTATTGGCGATTTCGTTCCAATTCACATTCCAAGTAATATTCGGCATGCCAATTACATTGCCGGTTGCCAAGTTGCATTATCTTTTATAGTTTCCGAGATATGGACTATCGATAATTTACACCTTAGGCTCTGCTTCTAACTTGGGCCCAAATTGTAAAATGGTCTTATCTATTGACGATTTCGTTCCAATTCACATTCCAAGTAATATTCGGCATGCTAATTACATTGCCTGTTGCCAAATTGCATTATCTCTTATAGTTTCCGAGATATGGACTATCGATAATTTACACCTTAGGCTCTGTTTCTAACTTGGGCCCAAATTGTAAAATGGTCTTATCTATTGGCGATTCCTTTCCAATTCACATTCCAAGTAATATTCGGCATGCTAATTACATTGCCGGTTGCCAAATTGCATTATCTCTTATAGTTTCCGAGATATGGACTATCGATAATTTACACCTTAGGCTCTGCTTCTAACTTGGGCCCAAATTGTAAAATGGTCTTATCTATTGGCGATTTCGTTCCAATTCACATTCCAAGTAATATTCGGCATGCTAATTACATTGCCGGTTGCCAAATTGCATTATCTCTTATAGTTTCCGAGATATGGACTATCGATAATTTACACCTTAGGCTCTGCTTCTAACTTGGGCCCAAATTGTTAAACGATCTTATCTATTGGCGATTTCGTTCCAATTCACATTCCAAGTAATATTCGGCATGCTAATTACATTGCCGGTGGCCAAATTGCATTATCTCTTATGGTTTCCGAGATATGGACTATCGATTATTTACACCTTAGGCTCTGCTTCTAACTTGGGCCCAAATTGTTAAATGGTCTTATCTATTGGCGATTTCGTTCCAATTCACATTCCAAGTAATATTCGGCATGCTAATTACATTGCCGGTTGCCAAATTGCATTATCTCTTATTGTTTCCGAGATATGGACTATCGATAATTTACACCTTAGGCTCTGCTTCTAACTTGGGCCCAAATTGTAAAATGGTCTTATCTATTGGCGATTTCATTCCAATTCACATTCCAAGTAATATTCGGCATGCTAATTACATTGCCGGTTGCCAAATTGCATTATCTCTTATAGTTTCCGAGATATGGACTATCGATAATTTACACCTTAGGCTCTGCTTCTAACTTGGGCCCAAATTGTAAAATGGTCTTATCTATTGGCGATTTCGTTCCAATTCACATTCCAAGTAATATTCGGCATGCTAAGTACATTGCCGGTTGCCAAATTGCATTATCTCTTATAGTTTCCGAGATATGGACTATCGATAATTTACACCTTAGGCTCTGCTTCTAACTTGGGCCCAAATTGTAAAATGGTCTTATCTATTGGCGATTTCGTTCCAATTCACATTCCAAGTAATATTGGGCATGCTAATTACATTGCCGGTTGCCAAATTGCATTATCTCTTATAGTTTCCGAGATATGGACTATCGATAATTTACACCTTAGGCTCTGCTTCTAACTTGGGCCCAAATTGTAAAATGGTCTTATCTATTGGCGATTTCGTTCCAATTCACATTCCAAGTAATATTCGGCATGCTAATTACATTGCCGGTTGCCAAATTGCATTATCTCTTATAGTTTCCGAGATATGGACTATCGATAATTTACACCTTAGGCTCTGCTTCTAACTTGGGCCCAAATTGTTAAACGATCTTATCTATTGGCGATTTCGTTCCAATTCACATTCCAAGTAATATTCGGCATGCTAATTACATTGCCGGTGGCCAAATTGCATTATCTCTTATGGTTTCCGAGATATGGACTATCGATTATTTACACCTTAGGCTCTGCTTCTAACTTGGGCCCAAATTGTTAAATGGTCTTATCTATTGGCGATTTCGTTCCAATTCACATTCCAAGTAATATTCGGCATGCTAATTACATTGCCGGTTGCCAAATTGCATTATCTCTTATTGTTTCCGAGATATGGACTATCGATAATTTACACCTTAGGCTCTGCTTCTAACTTGGGCCCAAATTGTAAAATGGTCTTATCTATTGGCGATTTCGTTCCAATTCACATTCCAAGTAATATTCGGCATGCTAAGTACATTGCCGGTTGCCAAATTGCATTATCTCTTATAGTTTCCGAGATATGGACTATCGATAATTTACACCTTAGGCTCTGCTTCTAACTTGGGCCCAAATTGTAAAATGGTCTTATCTATTGGCGATTTCGTTCCAATTCACATTCCAAGTAATATTGGGCATGCTAATTACATTGCCGGTTGCCAAATTGCATTATCTCTTATAGTTTCCGAGATATGGACTATCGATAATTTACACCTTAGGCTCTGCTTCTAACTTGGGCCCAAATTGTAAAATGGTCTTATCTATTGGCGATTTCGTTCCAATTCACATTCCAAGTAATATTCGGCATGCTAATTACATTGCCGGTTGCCAAATTGCATTATCTCTTATAGTTTCCGAGATATGGACTATCGATAATTTACACCTTAGGCTCTGCTTCTAACTTGGGCCCAAATTGTTAAACGATCTTATCTATTGGCGATTTCGTTCCAATTCACATTCCAAGTAATATTCGGCATGCTAATTACATTGCCGGTGGCCAAATTGCATTATCTCTTATGGTTTCCGAGATATGGACTATCGATTATTTACACCTTAGGCTCTGCTTCTAACTTGGGCCCAAATTGTTAAATGGTCTTATCTATTGGCGATTTCGTTCCAATTCACATTCCAAGTAATATTCGGCATGCTAATTACATTGCCGGTTGCCAAATTGCATTATCTCTTATTGTTTCCGAGATATGGACTATCGATAATTTACACCTTAGGCTCTGCTTCTAACTTGGGCCCAAATTGTAAAATGGTCTTATCTATTGGCGATTTCATTCCAATTCACATTCCAAGTAATATTCGGCATGCTAATTACATTGCCGGTTGCCAAATTGCATTATCTCTTATAGTTTCCGAGATATGGACTATCGATTATTTACACCTTAGGCTCTGCTTCTAACTTGGGCCCAAATTGTAAAATGGTCTTATCTATTGGCGATTTCGTTCCAATTCACATTCCAAGTAATATTCGGCATGCTAAGTACATTGCCGGTTGCCAAATTGCATTATCTCTTATAGTTTCCGAGATATGGACTATCGATAATTTACACCTTAGGCTCTGCTTCTAACTTGAGCCCAAATTGTTAAATGGTCTTATCTATTGGCGATTTCGTTCCAATTGACATTGTAAGTAATATTCGGCATGCTAATTACATTGCCTGTTGCCAAATTGCATTATCTCTTATAGTTTCCGAGATATGGACTATCGATAATTTACACCTTAGGCTCTGCTTCTTACTTGGGCCCAAATTGTAAAATGGTCTTATCTATTGGCGATTTCGTTCCAATTTACATTATAAGTAATATTCGGCATGCTATTTACATTGCCGGTTGCCAAATTGCATTATCTCTTATAGTTTCCGAGATATGGACTATCGATAATTTACACCTTAGGCTCTGCCTCTAACTTGGGCCCAAATTGTAAAATGGTCTTATCTATTGGCGATTTCGTTCCAATTCACATTCCAAGTAATATTCGGCATGCTAATTACATTGCCGGTTGCCTAATTGCATTATCTCTTATAGTTTCCGAGATATGGACTATCGATAATTTACACCTTAGGCTCTGCTTCTAACTTGGGCCCAAATTGTAAAATGGTCTTATCTATTGGCGATTTCGTTCTAATTCACATTCCAAGTAATATTCGGCATGCTAATTACATTGCCGGTTGCCAAATTGCATTATCTCTTATAGTTTCCGAGATATGGACTATCGATAATTTACACCTTAGGCTCTGCTTCTAACTTGGGCCCAAATTGTAAAATGGTCTTATCTATTGGCGATTTCGTTCCAATTCACATTCCAAGTAATATTCGGCATGCTAATTACATTGCCGGTTGCCAAATTGCATTATCTCTTATAGTTTCCGAGATATGGACTATCGATAATTTACACCTTAGGCTCTGCTTCTAAGTTGCTCCCAAATTGTAAAATGGTCTTATCTATTGGCGATTTCGCTCCAATTCACATTCCAAGTAATATTCGGCATGCTAATTACATTGCCGGTTGCCAAATTGCATTATCTCTTATAGTTTCCGAGATATGGACTATCGATAATTTACACCTTAGGCTCTGCTTCTAACTTGGGCCCAAATTGTTAAATGGTCTTTTCTATTGGCGATTTCGTTCCTATTCACATTCCAAGTAATATTCGGCATGCTAATTACATTGCCGGTGGCCAAATTGCATTATCTCTTATAGTTTCCGAGATATGGACTATCGAAAATTTACACCTTAGGCTCTGCTTCTAACCTGGGCCCAAATTGTAAAATGGCCTTATCTATTGGCGATTTCGTTCCAATTCACATTCCAAGTAATATTCGGCATGCCAATTACATTGCCGGTTGCCAAGTTGCATTATCTTTTATAGTTTCCGAGATATGGACTATCGATAATTTACACCTTAGGCTCTGCTTCTAACTTGGGCCCAAATTGTAAAATGGTCTTATCTATTGACGATTTCGTTCCAATTCACATTCCAAGTAATATTCGGCATGCTAATTACATTGCCTGTTGCCAAATTGCATTATCTCTTATAGTTTCCGAGATATGGACTATCGATAATTTACACCTTAGGCTCTGTTTCTAACTTGGGCCCAAATTGTAAAATGGTCTTATCTATTGGCGATTCCTTTCCAATTCACATTCCAAGTAATATTCGGCATGCTAATTACATTGCCGGTTGCCAAATTGCATTATCTCTTATAGTTTCCGAGATATGGACTATCGATAATTTACACCTTAGGCTCTGCTTCTAACTTGGGCCCAAATTGTAAAATGGTCTTATCTATTGGCGATTTCGTTCCAATTCACATTCCAAGTAATATTCGGCATGCTAATTACATTGCCGGTTGCCAAATTGCATTATCTCTTATAGTTTCCGAGATATGGACTATCGATAATTTACACCTTAGGCTCTGCTTCTAACTTGGGCCCAAATTGTTAAACGATCTTATCTATTGGCGATTTCGTTCCAATTCACATTCCAAGTAATATTCGGCATGCTAATTACATTGCCGGTGGCCAAATTGCATTATCTCTTATGGTTTCCGAGATATGGACTATCGATTATTTACACCTTAGGCTCTGCTTCTAACTTGGGCCCAAATTGTTAAATGGTCTTATCTATTGGCGATTTCGTTCCAATTCACATTCCAAGTAATATTCGGCATGCTAATTACATTGCCGGTTGCCAAATTGCATTATCTCTTATTGTTTCCGAGATATGGACTATCGATAATTTACACCTTAGGCTCTGCTTCTAACTTGGGCCCAAATTGTAAAATGGTCTTATCTATTGGCGATTTCATTCCAATTCACATTCCAAGTAATATTCGGCATGCTAATTACATTGCCGGTTGCCAAATTGCATTATCTCTTATAGTTTCCGAGATATGGACTATCGATAATTTACACCTTAGGCTCTGCTTCTAACTTGGGCCCAAATTGTAAAATGGTCTTATCTATTGGCGATTTCGTTCCAATTCACATTCCAAGTAATATTCGGCATGCTAAGTACATTGCCGGTTGCCAAATTGCATTATCTCTTATAGTTTCCGAGATATGGACTATCGATAATTTACACCTTAGGCTCTGCTTCTAACTTGGGCCCAAATTGTAAAATGGTCTTATCTATTGGCGATTTCGTTCCAATTCACATTCCAAGTAATATTCGGCATGCTAATTACATTGCCGGTTGCCAAATTGCATTATCTCTTATAGTTTCCGAGATATGGACTATCGATAATTTACACCTTAGGCTCTGCTTCTAACTTGGGCCCAAATTGTAAAATGGTCTTATCTATTGGCGATTTCGTTCCAATTCACATTCCAAGTAATATTCGGCATGCTAATTACATTGCCGGTTGCCAAATTGCATTATCTCTTATAGTTTCCGAGATATGGACTATCGATAATTTACACCTTAGGCTCTGCTTCTAACTTGGGCCCAAATTGTTAAACGATCTTATCTATTGGCGATTTCGTTCCAATTCACATTCCAAGTAATATTCGGCATGCTAATTACATTGCCGGTGGCCAAATTGCATTATCTCTTATGGTTTCCGAGATATGGACTATCGATTATTTACACCTTAGGCTCTGCTTCTAACTTGGGCCCAAATTGTTAAATGGTCTTATCTATTGGCGATTTCGTTCCAATTCACATTCCAAGTAATATTCGGCATGCTAATTACATTGCCGGTTGCCAAATTGCATTATCTCTTATTGTTTCCGAGATATGGACTATCGATAATTTACACCTTAGGCTCTGCTTCTAACTTGGGCCCAAATTGTAAAATGGTCTTATCTATTGGCGATTTCATTCCAATTCACATTCCAAGTAATATTCGGCATGCTAATTACATTGCCGGTTGCCAAATTGCATTATCTCTTATAGTTTCCGAGATATGGACTATCGATTATTTACACCTTAGGCTCTGCTTCTAACTTGGGCCCAAATTGTAAAATGGTCTTATCTATTGGCGATTTCGTTCCAATTCACATTCCAAGTAATATTCGGCATGCTAAGTACATTGCCGGTTGCCAAATTGCATTATCTCTTATAGTTTCCGAGATATGGACTATCGATAATTTACACCTTAGGCTCTGCTTCTAACTTGAGCCCAAATTGTTAAATGGTCTTATCTATTGGCGATTTCGTTCCAATTGACATTGTAAGTAATATTCGGCATGCTAATTACATTGCCTGTTGCCAAATTGCATTATCTCTTATAGTTTCCGAGATATGGACTATCGATAATTTACACCTTAGGCTCTGCTTCTTACTTGGGCCCAAATTGTAAAATGGTCTTATCTATTGGCGATTTCGTTCCAATTTACATTATAAGTAATATTCGGCATGCTATTTACATTGCCGGTTGCCAAATTGCATTATCTCTTATAGTTTCCGAGATATGGACTATCGATAATTTACACCTTAGGCTCTGCCTCTAACTTGGGCCCAAATTGTAAAATGGTCTTATCTATTGGCGATTTCGTTCCAATTCACATTCCAAGTAATATTCGGCATGCTAATTACATTGCCGGTTGCCTAATTGCATTATCTCTTATAGTTTCCGAGATATGGACTATCGATAATTTACACCTTAGGCTCTGCTTCTAACTTGGGCCCAAATTGTAAAATGGTCTTATCTATTGGCGATTTCGTTCTAATTCACATTCCAAGTAATATTCGGCATGCTAATTACATTGCCGGTTGCCAAATTGCATTATCTCTTATAGTTTCCGAGATATGGACTATCGATAATTTACACCTTAGGCTCTGCTTCTAACTTGGGCCCAAATTGTAAAATGGTCTTATCTATTGGCGATTTCGTTCCAATTCACATTCCAAGTAATATTCGGCATGCTAATTACATTGCCGGTTGCCAAATTGCATTATCTCTTATAGTTTCCGAGATATGGACTATCGATAATTTACACCTTAGGCTCTGCTTCTAACTTGCTCCCAAATTGTAAAATGGTCTTATCTATTGGCGATTTCGCTCCAATTCACATTCCAAGTAATATTCGGCATGCTAATTACATTGCCGGTTGCCAAATTGCATTATCTCTTATAGTTTCCGAGATATGGACTATCGATAATTTACACCTTAGGCTCTGCTTCTAACATGGGCCCAAATTGTAAAATGGTCTTATCTATTGGCGATTTCGTTCCAATTCACAATCCAAGTAATATTCGGCATGCTAATTACATTGCCGGTTGCCAAATTGCATTATCTCTTATAGTTTCCGAGATATGGACTATTGATAATTTACACCTTAGGCTCTGCTTCTAACTTGGGCCCAAATTGTAAAATGGTCTTATCTATTGGCGATTTCGTTCCAATTCACATTCCAAGTAATATTCGGCATGCTAATTACATTGCCGGTTGCCAAATTGCATTATCTCTTATAGTTTCCGAGATATGGACTATCGATAATTTACACCTTAGGCTCTGCTTCTAACTTGGGCCCAAATTGTTAAACGATCTTATCTATTGGCGATTTCGTTCCAATTCACATTCCAAGTAATATTCGGCATGCTAATTACATTGCCGGTGGCCAAATTGCATTATCTCTTATGGTTTCCGAGATATGGACTATCGATTATTTACACCTTAGGCTCTGCTTCTAACTTGGGCCCAAATTGTAAAATGGTCTAATCTATTGGCGATTTCGTTCCAATTCTCATTCCAAGTAATATTCGGCATGCTAATTACATTGCCGGTTGCCAAATTGCATTATCTCTTATTGTTTCCGAGATATGGACTATCGATAATTTACACCTTAGGCTCTGCTTCTAACATGGGCCCAAATTGTAAAATGGTCTTATCTATTGGCGATTTCGTTCCAATTCACAATCCAAGTAATATTCGGCATGCTAATTACATTGCCGGTTGCCAAATTGCATTATCTCTTATAGTTTCCGAGATATGGACTATTGATAATTTACACCTTAGGCTCTGCTTCTAACTTGGGCCCAAATTGTAAAATGGTCTTATCTATTGGCGATTTCGTTCCAATTCACATTCCAAGTAATATTCGGCATGCTAATTACATTGCCGGTTGCCAAATTGCATTATCTCTTATAGTTTCCGAGATATGGACTATCGATAATTTACACCTTAGGCTCTGCTTCTAACTTGGGCCCAAATTGTTAAACGATCTTATCTATTGGCGATTTCGTTCCAATTCACATTCCAAGTAATATTCGGCATGCTAATTACATTGCCGGTGGCCAAATTGCATTATCTCTTATGGTTTCCGAGATATGGACTATCGATAATTTACACCTTAGGCTCTGCTTCTAACATGGGCCCAAATTGTAAAATGGTCTTATCTATTGGCGATTTCGTTCCAATTCTCATTCCAAGTAATATTCGGCATGCTAATTACATTGCCGGTTGCCAAATTGCATTATCTCTTATTGTTTCCGAGATATGGACTATCGATAATTTACACCTTAGGCTCTGCTTCTAACATGGGCCCAAATTGTAAAATGGTCTTATCTATTGGCGATTTCGTTCCAATTCTCATTCCAAGTAATATTCGGCATGCTAATTACATTGCCGGTTGCCAAATTGCATTATCTCTTATTGTTTCCGAGATATGGACTATCGATAATTTACACCTTAGGCTCTGCTTCTAACATGGGCCCAAATTGTAAAATGGTCTTATCTATTGGCGATTTCGTTCCAATTCACAATCCAAGTAATATTCGGCATGCTAATTACATTGCCGGTTGCCAAATTGCATTATCTCAAATAGTTTCCGAGATATGGACTATTGATAATTTACACCTTAGGCTCTGCTTCTAACTTGGGCCCAAATTGTAAAATGGTCTTATCTATTGGCGATTTCGTTCCAATTCACATTCCAAGTAATATTCGGCATGCTAATTACATTGCCGGTTGCCAAATTGCATTATCTCTTATAGTTTCCGAGATATGGACTATCGATAATTTACACCTTAGGCTCTGCTTCTAACTTGGGCCCAAATTGTTAAACGATCTTATCTATTGGCGATTTCGTTCCAATTCACATTCCAAGTAATATTCGGCATGCTAATTACATTGCCGGTGGCCAAATTGCATTATCTCTTATGGTTTCCGAGATATGGACTATCGATTATTTACACCTTAGGCTCTGCTTCTAACTTGGGCCCAAATTGTAAAATGGTCTAATCTATTGGCGATTTCGTTCCAATTCTCATTCCAAGTAATATTCGGCATGCTAATTACATTGCCGGTTGCCAAATTGCATTATCTCTTATTGTTTCCGAGATATGGACTATCGATAATTTACACCTTAGGCTCTGCTTCTAACTTGGGCCCAAATTGTAAAATGGTCTTATCTATTGGCGATTTCGTTCCAATTCACATTCCAAGTAATATTCGGCATGCTAATTACATTGCCGGTTGCCAAATTGCATTATCACTTATAGTTTCCGAGATATGGACTATCGATAATTTACACCTTAGGCTCTGCTTCTAACTTGGGCCCAAATTGTAAAATGGTCTTATCTATTGGCGATTTCGTTCCAATTCACATTCCAAGTAATATTCGGCATGCTAATTACATTGCCGGTTGCCAAATTGCATTATCTCTTATAGTTTCCGAGATATTGACTATCGATAATTTACACCTTAGGCTCTGCTTCTAACTTGGGCCCAAATTGTTAAATGGTCGTATCTATTGGCGATTTCGTTCCAATTGACATTGTAAGTAATATTCGGCATGCTAATTACATTGCCTGTTGCCAAATTGCATTATCTCTTATAGTTTCCGAGATATGGACTATCGATAATTTACACCTTAGGCTCGGCTTCTAACTTGGGCCCAAATTGTAAAATGGTCTTATCTATTGGCGATTTCGTTCCAATTTACATTATAAGTAATATTCGGCATGCTATTTACATTGCCGGTTGCCAAATTGCATTATCTCTTATAGTTTCCGAGATATGGACTATCGATAATTTACACCTTAGGCTCTGCTTCTAACTTGGGCCCAAATTGTTAAACGATCTTATCTATTGGCGATTTCGTTCCAATTCACATTCCAAGTAATATTCGGCATGCTAATTACATTGCCGGTGGCCAAATTGCATTATCTCTTATGGTTTCCGAGATATGGACTATCGATTATTTACACCTTAGGCTCTGCTTCTAACTTTGGGCCCAAATTGTAAAATGGTCTTATCTATTGGCGATTTCGTTCCAATTCACATTCCAAGTAATATTCGGCATGCTAATTACATTGCTGGTTGCCAAATTGCATTATCTCTTATAGTTTCCGAGATATGGACTATCGATAATTTACACCTTAGGCTCTGCTTCTAACTTGGGCCCAAATTGTAAAATGGCCTTATCTATTGGCGATTTCGTTCCAATTCACATTCCAAGTAATATTCGGCATGCCAATTACATTGCCGGTTGCCAAATTGCATTATCTCTTATAGTTTCCGAGATATGGACTATCGATAATTTACACCTTAGGCTCTGCTTCTAACTTGGGCCCAAATTGTAAAATGGTCTTATCTATTGACGATTTCGTTCCAATTCACATTCCAAGTAATATTCGGCATGCTAATTACATTGCCTGTTGCCAAATTGCATTATCTCTTATAGTTTCCGAGATATGGACTATCGATAATTTACACCTTAGGCTCTGCTTCTAACTTGGGCCCAAATTGTTAAAAGATCTTATCTATTGGCGATTTCGTTCCAATTCACATTCCAAGTAATATTCGGCATGCTAATTACATTGCCGGTGGCCAAATTGCATTATCTCTTATGGTTTCCGAGATATGGACTATCGATTATTTACACCTTAGGCTCTGCTTCTAACTTGGGCCCAAATTGTAAAATGGTCTTATCTATTGGCGATTTCGTTCCAATTCACATTCCAAGTAATATTCGGCATGCTAATTACATTGCTGGTTGCCAAATTGCATTATCTCTTATAGTTTCCGAGATATGGACTATCGATAATTTACACCTTAGGCTCTGCTTCTAACTTGGGCCCAAATTGTAAAATGGTCTTATCTATTGGCGATTTCGTTCCAATTCACATTCCAAGTAATATTCGGCATGCTAATTACATTGCCGGTTGCCAAATTGCATTATCTCTTATAGTTTCCGAGATATGGACTATCGATAATTTACACCTTAGGCTCTGCTTCTAACTTGGGCCCAAATTGTAAAATGGTCTTATCTATTGGCGATTTCGTTCCAATTCACATTCCAAGTAATATTCGGCATGCTAATTACATTGCCGGTGGCCAAATTGCATTATCTCTTATGGTTTCCGAGATATGGACTATCGATTATTTACACCTTAGGCTCTGCTTCTAACTTGGGCCCAAATTGTAAAATGGTCTTATCTATTGGCGATTTCGTTCCAATTCACATTCCAAGTAATATTCGGCATGCTAATTACATTGCCGGTTGCCAAATTGCATTATCTCTTATAGTTTCCGAGATATGGACTATCGAGAATTTACACCTTAGGCTCTGCTTCTAACTTGGGCCCAAATTGTAAAATGGTCTTATCTATTGGCGATTTCGTTCCAATTCACATTCCAAGTAATATTCGGCATGCTAATTACATTGCTGGTTGCCAAATTGCATTATCTCTTATAGTTTCCGAGATATGGACTATCGATAATTTACACCTTAGGCTCTGCTTCTAACTTGGGCCCAAATTGTAAAATGGTCTTATCTATTGGCGATTTCGTTCCAATTCACATTCCAAGTAATATTCGGCATGCTAATTACATTGCCGGTTGCCAAATGGCATTATCTCTTATAGTTTCCGAGATATGGACTATCGATAATTTACACCTTAGGCTCTGCTTCTAACTTGGGCCCAAATTGTAAAATGGTCTTATCTATTGGCGATTTCATTCCAATTCACATTCCAAGTAATATTCGGCATGCTAATTACATTGCCGGTTGCCAAATTGCATTATCTCTTATAGTTTCCGAGATATGGACTATCGATAATTTACACCTTAGGCTCTGCTTCTAACTTGGGCCCAAATTGTTAAATGGTCTTTTCTATTGGCGATTTCGTTCCTATTCACATTCCAAGTAATATTCGGCATGCTAATTACATTGCCGGTGGCCAAATTGCATTATCTCTTATAGTTTCCGAGATATGGACTATCGAAAATTTACACCTTAGGCTCTGCTTCTAACCTGGGCCCAAATTGTAAAATGGCCTTATCTATTGGCGATTTCGTTCCAATTCACATTCCAAGTAATATTCGGCATGCCAATTACATTGCCGGTTGCCAAGTTGCATTATCTTTTATAGTTTCCGAGATATGGACTATCGATAATTTACACCTTAGGCTCTGCTTCTAACTTGGGCCCAAATTGTAAAATGGTCTTATCTATTGACGATTTCGTTCCAATTCACATTCCAAGTAATATTCGGCATGCTAATTACATTGCCTGTTGCCAAATTGCATTATCTCTTATAGTTTCCGAGATATGGACTATCGATAATTTACACCTTAGGCTCTGTTTCTAACTTGGGCCCAAATTGTAAAATGGTCTTATCTATTGGCGATTCCTTTCCAATTCACATTCCAAGTAATATTCGGCATGCTAATTACATTGCCGGTTGCCAAATTGCATTATCTCTTATAGTTTCCGAGATATGGACTATCGATAATTTACACCTTAGGCTCTGCTTCTAACTTGGGCCCAAATTGTAAAATGGTCTTATCTATTGGCGATTTCGTTCCAATTCACATTCCAAGTAATATTCGGCATGCTAATTACATTGCCGGTTGCCAAATTGCATTATCTCTTATAGTTTCCGAGATATGGACTATCGATAATTTACACCTTAGGCTCTGCTTCTAACTTGGGCCCAAATTGTTAAACGATCTTATCTATTGGCGATTTCGTTCCAATTCACATTCCAAGTAATATTCGGCATGCTAATTACATTGCCGGTGGCCAAATTGCATTATCTCTTATGGTTTCCGAGATATGGACTATCGATTATTTACACCTTAGGCTCTGCTTCTAACTTGGGCCCAAATTGTTAAATGGTCTTATCTATTGGCGATTTCGTTCCAATTCACATTCCAAGTAATATTCGGCATGCTAATTACATTGCCGGTTGCCAAATTGCATTATCTCTTATTGTTTCCGAGATATGGACTATCGATAATTTACACCTTAGGCTCTGCTTCTAACTTGGGCCCAAATTGTAAAATGGTCTTATCTATTGGCGATTTCATTCCAATTCACATTCCAAGTAATATTCGGCATGCTAATTACATTGCCGGTTGCCAAATTGCATTATCTCTTATAGTTTCCGAGATATGGACTATCGATAATTTACACCTTAGGCTCTGCTTCTAACTTGGGCCCAAATTGTAAAATGGTCTTATCTATTGGCGATTTCGTTCCAATTCACATTCCAAGTAATATTCGGCATGCTAAGTACATTGCCGGTTGCCAAATTGCATTATCTCTTATAGTTTCCGAGATATGGACTATCGATAATTTACACCTTAGGCTCTGCTTCTAACTTGGGCCCAAATTGTAAAATGGTCTTATCTATTGGCGATTTCGTTCCAATTCACATTCCAAGTAATATTGGGCATGCTAATTACATTGCCGGTTGCCAAATTGCATTATCTCTTATAGTTTCCGAGATATGGACTATCGATAATTTACACCTTAGGCTCTGCTTCTAACTTGGGCCCAAATTGTAAAATGGTCTTATCTATTGGCGATTTCGTTCCAATTCACATTCCAAGTAATATTCGGCATGCTAATTACATTGCCGGTTGCCAAATTGCATTATCTCTTATAGTTTCCGAGATATGGACTATCGATAATTTACACCTTAGGCTCTGCTTCTAACTTGGGCCCAAATTGTTAAACGATCTTATCTATTGGCGATTTCGTTCCAATTCACATTCCAAGTAATATTCGGCATGCTAATTACATTGCCGGTGGCCAAATTGCATTATCTCTTATGGTTTCCGAGATATGGACTATCGATTATTTACACCTTAGGCTCTGCTTCTAACTTGGGCCCAAATTGTTAAATGGTCTTATCTATTGGCGATTTCGTTCCAATTCACATTCCAAGTAATATTCGGCATGCTAATTACATTGCCGGTTGCCAAATTGCATTATCTCTTATTGTTTCCGAGATATGGACTATCGATAATTTACACCTTAGGCTCTGCTTCTAACTTGGGCCCAAATTGTAAAATGGTCTTATCTATTGGCGATTTCATTCCAATTCACATTCCAAGTAATATTCGGCATGCTAATTACATTGCCGGTTGCCAAATTGCATTATCTCTTATAGTTTCCGAGATATGGACTATCGATTATTTACACCTTAGGCTCTGCTTCTAACTTGGGCCCAAATTGTAAAATGGTCTTATCTATTGGCGATTTCGTTCCAATTCACATTCCAAGTAATATTCGGCATGCTAAGTACATTGCCGGTTGCCAAATTGCATTATCTCTTATAGTTTCCGAGATATGGACTATCGATAATTTACACCTTAGGCTCTGCTTCTAACTTGAGCCCAAATTGTTAAATGGTCTTATCTATTGGCGATTTCGTTCCAATTGACATTGTAAGTAATATTCGGCATGCTAATTACATTGCCTGTTGCCAAATTGCATTATCTCTTATAGTTTCCGAGATATGGACTATCGATAATTTACACCTTAGGCTCTGCTTCTTACTTGGGCCCAAATTGTAAAATGGTCTTATCTATTGGCGATTTCGTTCCAATTTACATTATAAGTAATATTCGGCATGCTATTTACATTGCCGGTTGCCAAATTGCATTATCTCTTATAGTTTCCGAGATATGGACTATCGATAATTTACACCTTAGGCTCTGCCTCTAACTTGGGCCCAAATTGTAAAATGGTCTTATCTATTGGCGATTTCGTTCCAATTCACATTCCAAGTAATATTCGGCATGCTAATTACATTGCCGGTTGCCTAATTGCATTATCTCTTATAGTTTCCGAGATATGGACTATCGATAATTTACACCTTAGGCTCTGCTTCTAACTTGGGCCCAAATTGTAAAATGGTCTTATCTATTGGCGATTTCGTTCTAATTCACATTCCAAGTAATATTCGGCATGCTAATTACATTGCCGGTTGCCAAATTGCATTATCTCTTATAGTTTCCGAGATATGGACTATCGATAATTTACACCTTAGGCTCTGCTTCTAACTTGGGCCCAAATTGTAAAATGGTCTTATCTATTGGCGATTTCGTTCCAATTCACATTCCAAGTAATATTCGGCATGCTAATTACATTGCCGGTTGCCAAATTGCATTATCTCTTATAGTTTCCGAGATATGGACTATCGATAATTTACACCTTAGGCTCTGCTTCTAAGTTGCTCCCAAATTGTAAAATGGTCTTATCTATTGGCGATTTCGCTCCAATTCACATTCCAAGTAATATTCGGCATGCTAATTACATTGCCGGTTGCCAAATTGCATTATCTCTTATAGTTTCCGAGATATGGACTATCGATAATTTACACCTTAGGCTCTGCTTCTAACTTGGGCCCAAATTGTTAAATGGTCTTTTCTATTGGCGATTTCGTTCCTATTCACATTCCAAGTAATATTCGGCATGCTAATTACATTGCCGGTGGCCAAATTGCATTATCTCTTATAGTTTCCGAGATATGGACTATCGAAAATTTACACCTTAGGCTCTGCTTCTAACCTGGGCCCAAATTGTAAAATGGCCTTATCTATTGGCGATTTCGTTCCAATTCACATTCCAAGTAATATTCGGCATGCCAATTACATTGCCGGTTGCCAAGTTGCATTATCTTTTATAGTTTCCGAGATATGGACTATCGATAATTTACACCTTAGGCTCTGCTTCTAACTTGGGCCCAAATTGTAAAATGGTCTTATCTATTGACGATTTCGTTCCAATTCACATTCCAAGTAATATTCGGCATGCTAATTACATTGCCTGTTGCCAAATTGCATTATCTCTTATAGTTTCCGAGATATGGACTATCGATAATTTACACCTTAGGCTCTGTTTCTAACTTGGGCCCAAATTGTAAAATGGTCTTATCTATTGGCGATTCCTTTCCAATTCACATTCCAAGTAATATTCGGCATGCTAATTACATTGCCGGTTGCCAAATTGCATTATCTCTTATAGTTTCCGAGATATGGACTATCGATAATTTACACCTTAGGCTCTGCTTCTAACTTGGGCCCAAATTGTAAAATGGTCTTATCTATTGGCGATTTCGTTCCAATTCACATTCCAAGTAATATTCGGCATGCTAATTACATTGCCGGTTGCCAAATTGCATTATCTCTTATAGTTTCCGAGATATGGACTATCGATAATTTACACCTTAGGCTCTGCTTCTAACTTGGGCCCAAATTGTTAAACGATCTTATCTATTGGCGATTTCGTTCCAATTCACATTCCAAGTAATATTCGGCATGCTAATTACATTGCCGGTGGCCAAATTGCATTATCTCTTATGGTTTCCGAGATATGGACTATCGATTATTTACACCTTAGGCTCTGCTTCTAACTTGGGCCCAAATTGTTAAATGGTCTTATCTATTGGCGATTTCGTTCCAATTCACATTCCAAGTAATATTCGGCATGCTAATTACATTGCCGGTTGCCAAATTGCATTATCTCTTATTGTTTCCGAGATATGGACTATCGATAATTTACACCTTAGGCTCTGCTTCTAACTTGGGCCCAAATTGTAAAATGGTCTTATCTATTGGCGATTTCATTCCAATTCACATTCCAAGTAATATTCGGCATGCTAATTACATTGCCGGTTGCCAAATTGCATTATCTCTTATAGTTTCCGAGATATGGACTATCGATAATTTACACCTTAGGCTCTGCTTCTAACTTGGGCCCAAATTGTAAAATGGTCTTATCTATTGGCGATTTCGTTCCAATTCACATTCCAAGTAATATTCGGCATGCTAAGTACATTGCCGGTTGCCAAATTGCATTATCTCTTATAGTTTCCGAGATATGGACTATCGATAATTTACACCTTAGGCTCTGCTTCTAACTTGGGCCCAAATTGTAAAATGGTCTTATCTATTGGCGATTTCGTTCCAATTCACATTCCAAGTAATATTCGGCATGCTAATTACATTGCCGGTTGCCAAATTGCATTATCTCTTATAGTTTCCGAGATATGGACTATCGATAATTTACACCTTAGGCTCTGCTTCTAACTTGGGCCCAAATTGTAAAATGGTCTTATCTATTGGCGATTTCGTTCCAATTCACATTCCAAGTAATATTCGGCATGCTAATTACATTGCCGGTTGCCAAATTGCATTATCTCTTATAGTTTCCGAGATATGGACTATCGATAATTTACACCTTAGGCTCTGCTTCTAACTTGGGCCCAAATTGTTAAACGATCTTATCTATTGGCGATTTCGTTCCAATTCACATTCCAAGTAATATTCGGCATGCTAATTACATTGCCGGTGGCCAAATTGCATTATCTCTTATGGTTTCCGAGATATGGACTATCGATTATTTACACCTTAGGCTCTGCTTCTAACTTGGGCCCAAATTGTTAAATGGTCTTATCTATTGGCGATTTCGTTCCAATTCACATTCCAAGTAATATTCGGCATGCTAATTACATTGCCGGTTGCCAAATTGCATTATCTCTTATTGTTTCCGAGATATGGACTATCGATAATTTACACCTTAGGCTCTGCTTCTAACTTGGGCCCAAATTGTAAAATGGTCTTATCTATTGGCGATTTCATTCCAATTCACATTCCAAGTAATATTCGGCATGCTAATTACATTGCCGGTTGCCAAATTGCATTATCTCTTATAGTTTCCGAGATATGGACTATCGATTATTTACACCTTAGGCTCTGCTTCTAACTTGGGCCCAAATTGTAAAATGGTCTTATCTATTGGCGATTTCGTTCCAATTCACATTCCAAGTAATATTCGGCATGCTAAGTACATTGCCGGTTGCCAAATTGCATTATCTCTTATAGTTTCCGAGATATGGACTATCGATAATTTACACCTTAGGCTCTGCTTCTAACTTGAGCCCAAATTGTTAAATGGTCTTATCTATTGGCGATTTCGTTCCAATTGACATTGTAAGTAATATTCGGCATGCTAATTACATTGCCTGTTGCCAAATTGCATTATCTCTTATAGTTTCCGAGATATGGACTATCGATAATTTACACCTTAGGCTCTGCTTCTTACTTGGGCCCAAATTGTAAAATGGTCTTATCTATTGGCGATTTCGTTCCAATTTACATTATAAGTAATATTCGGCATGCTATTTACATTGCCGGTTGCCAAATTGCATTATCTCTTATAGTTTCCGAGATATGGACTATCGATAATTTACACCTTAGGCTCTGCCTCTAACTTGGGCCCAAATTGTAAAATGGTCTTATCTATTGGCGATTTCGTTCCAATTCACATTCCAAGTAATATTCGGCATGCTAATTACATTGCCGGTTGCCTAATTGCATTATCTCTTATAGTTTCCGAGATATGGACTATCGATAATTTACACCTTAGGCTCTGCTTCTAACTTGGGCCCAAATTGTAAAATGGTCTTATCTATTGGCGATTTCGTTCTAATTCACATTCCAAGTAATATTCGGCATGCTAATTACATTGCCGGTTGCCAAATTGCATTATCTCTTATAGTTTCCGAGATATGGACTATCGATAATTTACACCTTAGGCTCTGCTTCTAACTTGGGCCCAAATTGTAAAATGGTCTTATCTATTGGCGATTTCGTTCCAATTCACATTCCAAGTAATATTCGGCATGCTAATTACATTGCCGGTTGCCAAATTGCATTATCTCTTATAGTTTCCGAGATATGGACTATCGATAATTTACACCTTAGGCTCTGCTTCTAACTTGCTCCCAAATTGTAAAATGGTCTTATCTATTGGCGATTTCGCTCCAATTCACATTCCAAGTAATATTCGGCATGCTAATTACATTGCCGGTTGCCAAATTGCATTATCTCTTATAGTTTCCGAGATATGGACTATCGATAATTTACACCTTAGGCTCTGCTTCTAACATGGGCCCAAATTGTAAAATGGTCTTATCTATTGGCGATTTCGTTCCAATTCACAATCCAAGTAATATTCGGCATGCTAATTACATTGCCGGTTGCCAAATTGCATTATCTCTTATAGTTTCCGAGATATGGACTATTGATAATTTACACCTTAGGCTCTGCTTCTAACTTGGGCCCAAATTGTAAAATGGTCTTATCTATTGGCGATTTCGTTCCAATTCACATTCCAAGTAATATTCGGCATGCTAATTACATTGCTGGTTGCCAAATTGCATTATCTCTTATAGTTTCCGAGGTATGGACTATCGATAATTTACACCTTAGGCTCTACTTCTAACTTGGGCCCAAATTGTAAAATGGTCTTATCTATTGGCGATTTCGTTCCAATTCACATTCCAAGTAATATTCGGCATGCTAATTACATTGCCGGTTGCCAAATGGCATTATCTCTTATAGTTTCCGAGATATGGACTATCGATAATTTACACCTTAGGCTCTGCTTCTAACTTGGGCCCAAATTGTAAAATGGTCTTATCTATTGGCGATTTCATTCCAATTCACATTCCAAGTAATATTCGGCATGCTAATTACATTGCCGGTTGCCAAATTGCATTATCTCTTATAGTTTCCGAGATATGGACTATCGATAATTTACACCTTAGGCTCTGCTTCTAACTTGGGCCCAAATTGTTAAATGGTCTTTTCTATTGGCGATTTTGTTCCTATTCACATTCCAAGTAATATTCGGCATGCTAATTACATTGCCGGTGGCCAAATTGCATTATCTCTTATAGTTTCCGAGATATGGACTATCGAAAATTTACACCTTAGGCTCTGCTTCTAACCTGGGCCCAAATTGTAAAATGGCCTTATCTATTGGCGATTTCGTTCCAATTCACATTCCAAGTAATATTCGGCATGCCAATTACATTGCCGGTTGCCAAGTTGCTTTATCTTTTATAGTTTCCGAGATATGGACTATCGATAATTTACACCTTAGGCTCTGCTTCTAACTTGGGCCCAAATTGTAAAATGGTCTTATCTATTGGCGATTTCATTCCAATTCACATTCCAAGTAATATTCGGCATGCTAATTACATTGCCGGTTGCCAAATTGCATTATCATTTATAGTTTCCGAGATATGGACTATCGATAATTTACACCTTAGGCTCTGCTTCTAACTTGGGCCCAAATTGTAAAATGGACTTATCTATTGGCGATTTCGTTCCAATTCACATTCCAAGTAATATTCGGCATGCCAATTACATTGCCGGTTGCCAAGTTGCTTTATCTTTTATAGTTTCCGAGATATGGACTATCGATAATTTACACCTTAGGCTCTGCTTCTAACTTGGGCCCAAATTGTAAAATGGTCTTATCTATTGGCGATTTCATTCCAATTCACATTCCAAGTAATATTCGGCATGCTAATTACATTGCCGGTTGCCAAATTGCATTATCATTTATAGTTTCCGAGATATGGACTATCGATAATTTACACCTTAGGCTCTGCTTCTAACTTGGACCCAAATTGTAAAATGGTCTTATCTATTGACGATTTCGTTCCAATTCACATTCCAAGTAATATTCGGCATGCTAATTACATTGCCTGTTGCCAAATTGCATTATCTCTTATAGTTTCCGAGATATGGACTATCGATAATTTACACCTTAGGCTCTGTTTCTAACTTGGACCCAAATTGTAAAATGGTCTTATCTATTGGCGATTCCTTTCCAATTCACATTCCAAGTAATATTCGGCATGCTAATTACATTGCCGGTTGCCAAATTGCATTATCTCTTATAGTTTCCGAGATATGGACTATCGATAATTTACACCTTAGGCTCTGCTTCTAACTTGGGCCCAAATTGTGAAATGGTCTTATCTATTGGCGATTTCGTTCCAATTCACATTCCAAGTAATATTCGGCATGCTAATTACATTGCCGGTTGCCAAATTGCATTATCTCTTATAGTTTCCGAGATATGGACTATCGATAATTTACACCTTAGGCTCTGCTTCTAACTTGGGCCCAAATTGTTAAACGATCTTATCTATTGGCGATTTCGTTCCAATTCACATTCCAAGTAATATTCGGCATGCTAATTACATTGCCGGTGGCCAAATTGCATTATCTCTTATGGTTTCCGAGATATGGACTATCGATTATTTACACCTTAGGCTCTGCTTCTAACTTGGGCCCAAATTGTAAAATGGTCTAATCTATTGGCGATTTCGTTCCAATTCACATTCCAAGTAATATTCGGCATGCTAATTACATTGCCGGTTGCCAAATTGCATTATCTCTTATTGTTTCCGAGATATGGACTATCGATAATTTACACCTTAGGCTCTGCTTCTAACTTGGGCCCAAATTGTAAAATGGTCTTATCTATTGGCGATTTCATTCCAATTCACATTCCAAGTAATATTTGGCATGCTAATTACATTGCCGGTTGCTAAATTGCATTATCTCTTATAGTTTCCGAGATATGGACTATCGATAATTTACACCTTAGGCTCTGCTTTTAACTTGGGCCCAAATTGTAAAATTTTCTTATCTATTGGCGATTTCGTTCCAATTCACATTCCAAGTAATATTCGGCATGCTAATTACATTGCCGGTTGCCAAATTGCATTATCTCTTATAGTTTCCGAGATATGGACTATCGATAATTTACACCTTAGGCTCTGCTTCTAACTTGGGCCCAAATTGTAAAATGGTCTTATCTATTGGCGATTTCGTTCCAATTCACATTCCAAGTAATATTCGGCATGCTAATTACATTGCCGGTTGCCAAATTGCATTATCTCTTATAGTTTCCGAGATATGGACTATCGATAATTTACACCTTAGGCTCTGCTTCTAACTTGGGCCCAAATTGTTAAATGGTCTTATCTATTGGCGATTTCGTTCCAATTGACATTGTAAGTAATATTCGGCATGCTAATTACATTGCCTGTTGCCAAATTGGATTATCTCTTATAGTTTCCGAGATATGGACTATCGATAATTTACACCTTAGGCTCTGCTTCTAACTTGGGCCCAAATTGTTAAACGATCTTATCTATTGGCGATTTCGTTCCAATTCACATTCCAAGTAATATTCGGCATGCTAATTACATTGCCGGTGGCCAAATTGCATTATCTCTTATGGTTTCCGAGATATGGACTATCGATTATTTACACCTTAGGCTCTGCTTCTAACTTTGGGCCCAAATTGTAAAATGGTCTTATCTATTGGCGATTTCGTTCCAATTCACATTCCAAGTAATATTCGGCATGCTAATTACATTGCTGGTTGCCAAATTGCATTATCTCTTATAGTTTCCGAGATATGGACTATCGATAATTTACACCTTAGGCTCTGCTTCTAACTTGGGCCCAAATTGTAAAATGGTCTTATCTATTGGCGATTTCGTTCCAATTCACATTCCAAGTAATATTCGGCATGCTAATTACATTGCCGGTTGCCAAATTGCATTATCTCTTATAGTTTCCGAGATATGGACTATCGATAATTTACACCTTAGGCTCTGCTTCTAACTTGGGCCCAAATTGTAAAATGGTCTTATCTATTGGCGATTTCGTTCCAATTCACATTCCAAGTAATATTCGGCATGCTAATTACATTGCCGGTTGCCAAATTGCATTATCTCTTATAGTTTCCGAGATATGGACTATCGATAATTTACACCTTAGGCTCTGCTTCTAACTTGGGCCCAAATTGTTAAATGGTCTTATCTATTGGCGATTTCGTTCCAATTGACATTGTAAGTAATATTCGGCATGCTAATTACATTGCCTGTTGCCAAATTGGATTATCTCTTATAGTTTCCGAGATATGGACTATCGATAATTTACACCTTAGGCTCTGCTTCTAACTTGGGCCCAAATTGTAAAATGGTCTTATCTATTGGCGATTTCGTTCCAATTCACATTCCAAGTAATATTCGGCATGCTAATTACATTGCCGGTTGCCAAATTGCATTATCTCTTATAGTTTCCGAGATATGGACTATCGATAATTTACACCTTAGGCTCTGCTTCTAACTTGGGCCCAAATTGTAAAATGGTCTTATCTATTGGCGATTTCGTTCCAATTCACATTCCAAGTAATATTCGGCATGCTAATGACATTGCCGGTTGCCAAATTGCATTATCCCTTATAGTTTCCGAGATATGGACTATCGATAATTTACACCTTAGGCTCTACTTCTAACTTGGGCCCAAATTGTAAAATGGTCTTATCTATTGGCGATTTCGTTCCAATTCACAATCCAAGTAATATTCGGCATGCTAATTACATTGCCGGTTGCCAAATTGCATTATCTCTTATAGTTTCCGAGATATGGACTATCGAGAATTTACACCTTAGGCTCTGCTTCTAACTTGGGCCCAAATTGTAAAATGGTCTTATCTATTGGCGATTTCGTTCCAATTCACATTCCAAGTAATATTCGGCATGCTAATTACATTGCTGGTTGCCAAATTGCATTATCTCTTATAGTTTCCGAGATATGGACTATCGATAATTTACACCTTAGGCTCTGCTTCTAACTTGGGCCCAAATTGTAAAATGGTCTTATCTATTGGCGATTTCGTTCCAATTCACATTCCAAGTAATATTCGGCATGCTAATTACATTGCCGGTTGCCAAATGGCATTATCTCTTATAGTTTCCGAGATATGGACTATCGATAATTTACACCTTAGGCTCTGCTTCTAACTTGGGCCCAAATTGTAAAATGGTCTTATCTATTGGCGATTTCATTCCAATTCACATTCCAAGTAATATTCGGCATGCTAATTACATTGCCGGTTGCCAAATTGCATTATCTCTTATAGTTTCCGAGATATAGACTATCGATAATTTACACCTTAGGCTCTGCTTCTAACTTGGGCCCAAATTGTTAAATGGTCTTTTCTATTGGCGATTTCGTTCCTATTCACATTCCAAGTAATATTCGGCATGCTAATTACATTGCCGGTGGCCAAATTGCATTATCTCTTATAGTTTCCGAGATATGGACTATCGAAAATTTACACCTTAGGCTCTGCTTCTAACCTGGGCCCAAATTGTAAAATGGCCTTATCTATTGGCGATTTCGTTCCAATTCACATTCCAAGTAATATTCGGCATGCCAATTACATTGCCGGTTGCCAAGTTGCATTATCTTTTATAGTTTCCGAGATATGGACTATCGATAATTTACACCTTAGGCTCTGCTTCTAACTTGGGCCCAAATTGTAAAATGGTCTTATCTATTGACGATTTCGTTCCAATTCACATTCCAAGTAATATTCGGCATGCTAATTACATTGCCTGTTGCCAAATTGCATTATCTCTTATAGTTTCCGAGATATGGACTATCGATTATTTACACCTTAGGCTCTGTTTCTAACTTGGGCCCAAATTGTAAAATGGTCTTATCTATTGGCGATTCCTTTCCAATTCACATTCCAAGTAATATTCGGCATGCTAATTACATTGCCGGTTGCCAAATTGCATTATCTCTTATAGTTTCCGAGATATGGACTATCGATAATTTACACCTTAGGCTCTGCTTCTAACTTGGGCCCAAATTGTAAAATGGTCTTATCTATTGGCGATTTCGTTCCAATTCACATTCCAAGTAATATTCGGCATGCTAATTACATTGCCGGTTGCCAAATTGCATTATCTCTTATAGTTTCCGAGATATGGACTATCGATAATTTACACCTTAGGCTCTGCTTCTAACTTGGGCCCAAATTGTTAAACGATCTTATCTATTGGCGATTTCGTTCCAATTCACATTCCAAGTAATATTCGGCATGCTAATTACATTGCCGGTGGCCAAATTGCATTATCTCTTATGGTTTCCGAGATATGGACTATCGATTATTTACACCTTAGGCTCTGCTTCTAACTTGGGCCCAAATTGTAAAATGGTCTTATCTATTGGCGATTTCGTTCCAATTCACATTCCAAGTAATATTCGGCATGCTAATTACATTGCCGGTTGCCAAATTGCATTATCTCTTATTGTTTCCGAGATATGGACTATCGATAATTTACACCTTAGGCTCTGCTTCTAACTTGGGCCCAAATTGTAAAATGGTCTTATCTATTGGCGATTTCATTCCAATTCACATTCCAAGTAATATTCGGCATGCTAATTACATTGCCGGTTGCCAAATTGCATTATCTCTTATAGTTTCCGAGATATGGACTATCGATAATTTACACCTTAGGCTCTGCTTCTAACTTGGGCCCAAATTGTAAAATGGTCTTATCTATTGGCGATTTCGTTCCAATTCACATTCCAAGTAATATTCGGCATGCTAAGTACATTGCCGGTTGCCAAATTGCATTATCTCTTATAGTTTCCGAGATATGGACTATCGATAATTTACACCTTAGGCTCTGCTTCTAACTTGGGCCCAAATTGTTAAATGGTCTTATCTATTGGCGATTTCGTTCCAATTGACATTGTAAGTAATATTCGGCATGCTAATTACATTGCCTGTTGCCAAATTGCATTATCTCTTATAGTTTCCGAGATATGGACTATCGATAATTTACACCTTAGGCTCTGCTTCTTACTTGGGCCCAAATTGTAAAATGGTCTTATCTATTGGCGATTTCGTTCCAATTTACATTATAAGTAATATTCGGCATGCTATTTACATTGCCGGTTGCCAAATTGCATTATCTCTTATAGTTTCCGAGATATGGACTATCGATAATTTACACCTTAGGCTCTGCCTCTAACTTGGGCCCAAATTGTAAAATGGTCTTATCTATTGGCGATTTCGTTCCAATTCACATTCCAAGTAATATTCGGCATGCTAATTACATTGCCGGTTGCCAAATTGCATTATCTCTTATAGTTTCCGAGATATGGACTATCGATAATTTACACCTTAGGCTCTGCTTCTAACTTGGGCCCAAATTGTAAAATGGTCTTATCTATTGGCGATTTCGTTCTAATTCACAATCCAAGAAATATTCGGCATGCTAATTACATTGCCGGTTGCCAAATTGCATTATCTCTTATAGTTTCCGAGATATGGACTATCGATAATTTACACCTTAGGCTCTGCTTCTAACTTGGGCCCAAATTGTAAAATGGTCTTATCTATTGGCGATTTCATTCCAATTCACATTCCAAGTAATATTCGGCATGCTAATTACATTGCCGGTTGCCAAATTGCATTATCTCTTATAGTTTCCGAGATATGGACTATCGATAATTTACACCTTAGGCTCTGCTTCTAACTTGGGCCCAAATTGTAAAATGGTCTTATCTAATGGCGATTTCGTTCCAATTCACATTCCAAGTAATATTCGGCATGCTAAGTACATTGCCGGTTGCCAAATTGCATTATCTCTTATAGTTTCCGAGATATGGACTATCGATAATTTACACCTTAGGCTCTGCTTCTAACTTGGGCCCAAATTGTTAAATGGTCTTATCTATTGGCGATTTCGTTCCAATTGACATTGTAAGTAATATTCGGCATGCTAATTACATTGCCTGTTGCCAAATTGCATTATCTCTTATAGTTTCCGAGATATGGACTATCGATAATTTACACCTTAGGCTCTGCTTCTTACTTGGGCCCAAATTGCAAAATGGTCTTATCTATTGGCGATTTCGTTCCAATTTACATTATAAGTAATATTCGGCATGCTATTTACATTGCCGGTTGCCAAATTGCATTATCTCTTATAGTTTCCGAGATATGGACTATCGATAATTTACACCTTAGGCTCTGCCTCTAACTTGGGCCCAAATTGTAAAATGGTCTTATCTATTGGCGATTTCGTTCCAATTCACATTCCAAGTAATATTCGGCATGCTAATTACATTGCCGGTTGCCAAATTGCATTATCTCTTATAGTTTCCGAGATATGGACTATCGATAATTTACACCTTAGGCTCTGCTTCTAACTTGGGCCCAAATTGTAAAATGGTCTTATCTATTGGCGATTTCGTTCTAATTCACATTCCAAGTAATATTCGGCATGCTAATTACATTGCCGGTTGCCAAATTGCATTATCTCTTATAGTTTCCGAGATATGGACTATCGATAATTTACACCTTAGGCTCTGCTTCTAACTTGGGCCCAAATTGTAAAATGGTCTTATCTATTGGCGATTTCGTTCCAATTCACATTCCAAGTAATATTCGGCATGCTAATTACATTGCCGGTTGCCAAATTGCATTATCTCTTATAGTTTCCGAGATATGGACTATCGATAATTTACACCTTAGGCTCTGCTTCTAACTTGGGCCCAAATTGTAAAATGGTCTTATCTATTGGCGATTTCGTTCTAATTCACATTCCAAGTAATATTCGGCATGCTAATTACATTGCCGGTTGCCAAATTGCATTATCTCTTATAGTTTCCGAGATATGGACTATCGATAATTTACACCTTAGGCTCTGCTTCTAACTTGGGCCCAAATTGTAAAATGGTCTTATCTATTGGCGATTTCGTTCCAATTCACATTCCAAGTAATATACGGCATGCTAATTACATTGCCGGTTGCCAAATTGCATTATCTCTTATAGTTTCCGAGATATGGACTATCGATAATTTACACCTTATTCTCTGCTTCTAACTTGGTCCCAAATTGTAAAATGGTCTTATCTATTGGCGATTTCGCTCCAATTCACAGTCCAAGTAATATTCGGCATGCTAATTACAGTGCCGGTTGCCAAATTGCATTATCTCTTATAGTTTCCGAGATATGGACTATCGATAATTTACACCTTAGGCTCTGCTTTTAACTTAGTCCCAAATTGTAAAATGGTCTTATCTATTGGCGATTTCGCTCCAATTCACATTCCAAGTAATATTCGGCATGCTAATTACATTGCCGGTTGCCAAATTGCATTATCTCTTATAGTTTCCGAGATATGGACTATCGATAATTTACACCTTAGGCTCTGCTTCTAACTTGGGCCCAAATTGTAAAATGGTCTTATCTATTGGCGATTTCGTTCCAATTCACAATCCAAGTAATATTCGGCATGCTAATTACATTGCCGGTTGCCAAATTGCATTATCTCTTATAGTTTCCGAGATATGGACTATTGATAATTTACACCTTAGGCTCTGCTTCTAACTTGGGCCCAAATTGTAAAATGGTCTTATCTATTGGCGATTTCGTTCCAATTCACATTCCAAGTAATATTCGGCATGCTAATTACATTGCTGGTTGCCAAATTGCATTATCTCTTATAGTTTCCGAGATATGGACTATCGATAATTTACACCTTAGGCTCTGCTTCTAACTTGGGCCCAAATTGTAAAATGGCCTTATCTATTGGCGATTTCGTTCCAATTCACATTCCAAGTAATATTCGGCATGCTAATTACATTGCCGGTTGCCAAATGGCATTATCTCTTATAGTTTCCGAGATATGGACTATCGATAATTTACACCTTAGGCTCTGCTTCTAACTTGGGCCCAAATTGTAAAATGGTCTTATCTATTGGCGATTTCATTCCAATTCACATTCCAAGTAATATTCGGCATGCTAATTACATTGCCGGTTGCCAAATTGCATTATCTCTTATAGTTTCCGAGATATGGACTATCGATAATTTACACCTTAGGCTCTGCTTCTAACTTGGGCCCAAATTGTAAAATGGTCTTATCTATTGGCGATTTCATTCCAACTCACATTCCAAGTAATATTCGGCATGCTAATTACATTGCCGGTTGCCAAATTGCATTATCTCTTATAGTTTCCGAGATATGGACTATCGATAATTTACACCTTAGGCTCTGCTTCTAACTTGGGCCCAAATTGTTAAACGATCTTATCTATTGGCGATTTCGTTCCAATTCACATTCCAAGTAATATTCGGCATGCTAATTACATTGCCGGTGGCCAAATTGCATTATCTCTTATGGTTTCCGAGATATGGACTATCGATTATTTACACCTTAGGCTCTGCTTCTAACTTGGGCCCAAATTGTAAAATGGTCTAATCTATTGGCGATTTCGTTCCAATTCACAATCCAAGTAATATTCGGCATGCTAATTACATTGCCGGTTGCCAAATTGCATTATCTCTTATTGTTTCCGAGATATGGACTATCGATAATTTACACCTTAGGCTCTGCTTCTAACTTGGGCCCAAATTGTAAAATGGTCTTATCTATTGGCGATTTCGTTCAAATTCACATTTCAAGTAATATTCGGCATGCTAATTACATTGCCGGTTGTCAAATTGCATTATCTCTTATAGTTTCCGAGATATGGACTATCGATAATTTACACCTTAGGCTCTGCTTCTAACTTGGGCCCAAATTGTAAAATGGTCTTATCTATTGGCGATTTCGTTCCAATTCACATTCCAAGTAATATTCGGCATGCTAATTACATTGCCGGTGGCCAAATTGCATTATCTCTTATAGTTTCCGAGATATGGACTATCGATAATTTACATCTTAGGCTCTGCTTCTAACTTGGGCCCAAATTGTAAAATGGTCTTATCTATTGGCGATTTCGTTCCAATTCACATTCCAAGTAATATTCGGCATGCTAATTACATTGCCGGTTGCCAAATTGCATTATCTCTTATAGTTTCCGAGATATGGACTATCGATAATTTACACCTTAGGCTCTGTTTCTAACTTGGGCCCAAATTGTAAAATGGTCTTATCTATTGGCGATTCCTTTCCAATTCACATTCCAAGTAATATTCGGCATGCTAATTACATTGCCGGTTGCCAAATTGCATTATCTCTTATAGTTTCCGAGATATGGACTATCGATAATTTACACCTTAGGCTCTGCTTCTTACTTGGGCCCAAATTGTAAAATGGTCTTATCTATTGGCGATTTCGTTCCAATTTACATTATAAGTAATATTCGGCATGCTATTTACATTGCCGGTTGCCAAATTGCATTATCTCTTATAGTTTCCGAGATATGGACTATCGATAATTTACACCTTAGGCTCTGCCTCTAACTTGGGCCCAAATTGTAAAATGGTCTTATCTATTGGCGATTTCGTTCCAATTCACATTCCAAGTAATATTCGGCATGCTAATTACATTGCCGGTTGCCAAATTGCATTATCTCTTATAGTTTCCGAGATATGGACTATCGATAATTTACACCTTAGGCTCTGCTTCTAACTTGGGCCCAAATTGTAAAATGGTCTTATCTATTGGCGATTTCGTTCTAATTCACATTCCAAGTAATATTCGGCATGCTAATTACATTGCCGGTTGCCAAATTGCATTATCTCTTATAGTTTCCGAGATATGGACTATCGATAATTTACACCTTAGGCTCTGCTTCTAACTTGGGCCCAAATTGTAAAATGGTCTTATCTATTGGCGATTTCGTTCCAATTCACATTCCAAGTAATATTCGGCATGCTAATTACATTGCCGGTTGCCAAATTGCATTATCTCTTATAGTTTCCGAGATATGGACTATCGATAATTTACACCTTAGGCTCTGCTTCTAACTTGGGCCCAAATTGTAAAATGGTCTTATCTATTGGCGATTTCGTTCTAATTCACATTCCAAATAATATTCGGCATGCTAATTACATTGCCGGTTGCCAAATTGCATTATCTCTTATAGTTTCCGAGATATGGACTATCGATAATTTACACCTTAGGCTCTGCTTCTAACTTGGGCCCAAATTGTAAAATGGTCTTATCTATTGGCGATTTCGTTCCAATTCACATTCCAAGTAATATACGGCATGCTAATTACATTGCCGGTTGCCAAATTGCATTATCTCTTATAGTTTCCGAGATATGGACTATCGATAATTTACACCTTATTCTCTGCTTCTAACTTGGTCCCAAATTGTAAAATGGCCTTATCTATTGGCGATTTCGCTCCAATTCACATTCCAAGTAATATTCGGCATGCTAATTACATTGCCGGTTGCCAAATTGCATTATCTCTTATAGTTTCCGAGATATGGACTATCGATAATTTACACCTTAGGCTCTGCTTCTAACTTGGTCCCAAATTGTAAAATGGTCTTATCTATTGGCGATTTCGCTCCAATTCACATTCCAAGTAATATTCGGCATGCTAATTACATTGCCGGTTGCCAAATTGCATTATCTCTTATAGTTTCCGAGATATGGACTATCGATAATTTACACCTTAGGCTCTGCTTCTAACTTGGGCCCAAATTGTAAAATGGTCTTATCTATTGGCGATTTCGTTCCAATTCACAATCCAAGTAATATTCGGCATGCTAATTACATTGCCGGTTGCCAAATTGCATTATCTCTTATAGTTTCCGAGATATGGACTATTGATAATTTACACCTTAGGCTCTGCTTCTAACTTGGGCCCAAATTGTAAAATGGTCTTATCTATTGGCGATTTCGTTCCAATTCACATTCCAAGTAATATTCGGCATGCTAATTACATTGCTGGTTGCCAAATTGCATTATCTCTTATAGTTTCCGAGATATGGACTATCGATAATTTACACCTTAGGCTCTGCTTCTAACTTGGGCCCAAATTGTAAAATGGTCTTATCTATTGGCGATTTCGTTCCAATTCACATTCCAGGTAATATTCGGCATGCTAATTACATTGCCGGTTGCCAAATTGCATTATCTCTTATAGTTTCCGAGATATGGACTATCGATAATTTACACCTTAGGCTCTGCTTCTAACTTGGGCCCAAATTGTAAAATGGTCTTATCTATTGGCGATTTCGTTCCAATTCACAATCCAAGTAATATTCGGCATGCTAATTACATTGCCGGTTGCCAAATTGCATTATCTCTTATAGTTTCCGAGATATGGACTATTGATAATTTACACCTTAGGCTCTGCTTCTAACTTGGGCCCAAATTGTAAAATGGTCTTATCTATTGGCGATTTCGTTCCAATTCACATTCCAAGTAATATTCGGCATGCTAATTACATTGCTGGTTGCCAAATTGCATTATCTCTTATAGTTTCCGAGATATGGACTATCGATAATTTACACCTTAGGCTCTGCTTCTAACTTGGGCCCAAATTGTAAAATGGTCTTATCTATTGGCGATTTCGTTCCAATTCACATTCCAAGTAATATTCGGCATGCTAATTACATTGCCGGTTGCCAAATGGCATTATCTCTTATAGTTTCCGAGATATGGACTATCGATAATTTACACCTTAGGCTCTGCTTCTAACTTGGGCCCAAATTGTAAAATGGTCTTATCTATTGGCGATTTCGTTCCAATTCACATTCCAAGTAATATTCGGCATGCTAATTACATTGCCGGTTGCCAAATTGCATTATCTCTTATAGTTTCCGATATATGGACTATCGATAATTTACACCTTAGGCTCTGCTTCTAACTTGGGCCCAAATTGTAAAATGGTCTTTTCTATTGGCGATTTCGTTCCTATTCACATTCCAAGTAATATTCGGCATGCTAATTACATTGCCGGTTGTCAAATTGCATTATCTCTTATAGTTTCCGAGATATGGACTATCGATAATTTACACCTTAGGCTCTGCTTCTAACTTGGGCCCAAATTGTAAAATGGTCTTATCTATTGGCGATTTCGTTCCAATTCACATTCCAAGTAATATTCGGCATGCTAATTACATTGCCGGTTGCCAAATTGCATTATCTCTTATAGTTTCCGAGATATGGACTATCGATAATTTACACCTTAGGCTCTGCTTCTTACTTGGGCCCAAATTGTAAAATGGTCTTATCTATTGGCGATTTCGTTCCAATTTACATTATAAGTAATATTCGGCATGCTATTTACATTGCCGGTTGCCAAATTGCATTATCTCTTATAGTTTCCGAGATATGGACTATCGATAATTTACACCTTAGGCTCTGCCTCTAACTTGGGCCCAAATTGTAAAATGGTCTTATCTATTGGCGATTTCGTTCCAATTCACATTCCAAGTAATATTCGGCATGCTAATTACATTGCCGGTTGCCAAATTGCATTATCTCTTATAGTTTCCGAGATATGGACTATCGATAATTTACACCTTAGGCTCTGCTTCTAACTTGGGCCCAAATTGTAAAATGGTCTTATCTATTGGCGATTTCGTTCTAATTCACATTCCAAGTAATATTCGGCATGCTAATTACATTGCCGGTTGCCAAATTGCATTATCTCTTATAGTTTCCGAGATATGGACTATCGATAATTTACACCTTAGGCTCTGCTTCTAACTTGGGCCCAAATTGTAAAATGGTCTTATCTATTGGCGATTTCGTTCCAATTCACATTCCAAGTAATATTCGGCATGCTAATTACATTGCCGTTTGCCAAATTGCATTATCTCTTATAGTTTCCGAGATATGGACTATCGATAATTTACACCTTAGGCTCTGCTTCTAACTTGGGCCCAAATTGTAAAATGGTCTTATCTATTGGCGATTTCGTTCTAATTCACATTCCAAGTAATATTCGGCATGCTAATTACATTGCCGGTTGCCAAATTGCATTATCTCTTATAGTTTCCGAGATATGGACTATCGATAATTTACACCTTAGGCTCTGCTTCTAACTTGGGCCCAAATTGTAAAATGGTCTTATCTATTGGCGATTTCGTTCCAATTCACATTCCAAGTAATATACGGCATGCTAATTACATTGCCGGTTGCCAAATTGCATTATCTCTTATAGTTTCCGAGATATGGACTATCGATAATTTACACCTTATTCTCTGCTTCTAACTTGGTCCCAAATTGTAAAATGGTCTTATCTATTGGCGATTTCGCTCCAATTCACATTCCAAGTAATATTCGGCATGCTAATTACAGTGCCGGTTGCCAATTGCATTATCTCTTATAGTTTCCGAGATATGGACTATCGATAATTTACACCTTAGGCTCTGCTTCTAACTTGGTCCCAAATTGTAAAATGGTCTTATCTATTGGCGATTTCGCTCCAATTCACATTCCAAGTAATATTCGGCATGCTAATTACATTGCCGGTTGCCAAATTGCATTATCTCTTATAGTTTCCGAGATATGGACTATCGATAATTTACACCTTAGGCTCTGCTTCTAACTTGGGCCCAAATTGTAAAATGGTCTTATCTATTGGCGATTTCGTTCCAATTCACAATCCAAGTAATATTCGGCATGCTAATTACATTGCCGGTTGCCAAATTGCATTATCTCTTATAGTTTCCGAGATATGGACTATTGATTATTTACACCTTAGGCTCTGCTTCTAACTTGGGCCCAAATTGTAAAATGGTCTTATCTATTGGCGATTTCGTTCCAATTCAAATTCCAAGTAATATTCGGCATGCTAATTACATTGCTGGTTGCCAAATTGCGTTATCTCTTATAGTTTCCGAGATATGGACTATCGATAATTTACACCTTAGGCTCTGCTTCTAACTTGGGCCCAAATTGTAAAATGGTCTTATCTATTGGCGATTTCGTTCCAATTCACATTCCAAGTAATATTCGGCATGCTAATTACATTGCCGGTTGCCAAATTGCATTATCTCTTATAGTTTCCGAGATATGGACTATCGATAATTTACACCTTAGGCTCTGCTTCTAACTTGGGCCCAAATTGTAAAATGGTCTTATCTATTGGCGATTTCGTTCCAATTCACAATCCAAGTAATATTCGGCATGCTAATTACATTGCCGGTTGCCAAATTGCATTATCTCTTATAGTTTCCGAGATATGGACTATTGATAATTTACACCTTAGGCTCTGCTTCTAACTTGGGCCCAAATTGTAAAATGGTCTTATCTATTGGCGATTTCGTTCCAATTCACATTCCAAGTAATATTCGGCATGCTAATTACATTGCTGGTTGCCAAATTGCATTATCTCTTATAGTTTCCGAGATATGGACTATCGATAATTTACACCTTAGGCTCTGCTTCTAACTTGGGCCCAAATTGTAAAATGGTCTTATCTATTGGCGATTTCGTTCCAATTCACATTCCAAGTAATATTCGGCATGCTAATTACATTGCCGGTTGCCAAATGGCATTATCTCTTATAGTTTCCGAGATATGGACTATCGATAATTTACACCTTAGGCTCTGCTTCTAACTTGGGCCCAAATTGTAAAATGGTCTTATCTATTGGCGATTTCATTCCAATTCACATTCCAAGTAATATTCGGCATGCTAATTACATTGCCGGTTGCCAAATTGCATTATCTCTTATAGTTTCCGAGATATGGACTATCGATTATTTACACCTTAGGCTCTGCTTCTAACTTGGGCCCAAATTGTTAAATGGTCTTTTCTATTGGCGATTTCGTTCCTATTCACATTCCAAGTAATATTCGGCATGCTAATTACATTGCCGGTGGCCAAATTGCATTATCTCTTATAGTTTCCGAGATATGGACTATCGAAAATTTACACCTTAGGCTCTGCTTCTAACCTGGGCCCAAATTGTAAAATGGCCTTATCTATTGGCGATTTCGTTCCAATTCACATTCCAAGTAATATTCGGCATGCCAATTACATTGCCGGTTGCCAAGTTGCTTTATCTTTTATAGTTTCCGAGATATGGACTATCGATAATTTACACCTTAGGCTCTGCTTCTAACTTGGGCCCAAATTGTAAAATGGTCTTATCTATTGGCGATTTCATTCCAATTCACATTCCAAGTAATATTCGGCATGCTAATTACATTGCCGGTTGCCAAATTGCATTATCATTTATAGTTTCCGAGATATGGACTATCGATAATTTACACCTTAGGCTCTGCTTCTAACTTGGGCCCAAATTGTAAAATGGACTTATCTATTGGCGATTTCGTTCTAATTCACATTCCAAGTAATATTCGGCATGCCAATTACATTGCCGGTTGCCAAGTTGCTTTATCTTTTATAGTTTCCGAGATATGGACTATCGATAATTTACACCTTAGGCTCTGCTTCTAACTTGGGCCCAAATTGTAAAATGGTCTTATCTATTGGCGATTTCATTCCAATTCACATTCCAAGTAATATTCGGCATGCTAATTACATTGCCGGTTGCCAAATTGCATTATCATTTATAGTTTCCGAGATATGGACTATCGATAATTTACACCTTAGGCTCTGCTTCTAACTTGGGCCCAAATTGTAAAATGGTCTTATCTATTGACGATTTCGTTCCAATTCACATTCCAAGTAATATTCGGCATGTTAATTACATTGCCTGTTGCCAAATTGCATTATCTCTTATAGTTTCCGAGATATGGACTATCGATAATTTACACCTTAGGCTCTGTTTCTAACTTCTGCCCAAATTGTAAAATGGTCTTATCTATTGGCGATTCCTTTCCAATTCACATTCCAAGTAATATTCGGCATGCTAATTACATTGCCGGTTGCCAAATTGCATTATCTCTTATAGTTTCCGAGATATGGACTATCGATAATTTACACCTTAGGCTCTGCTTCTAACTTGGGCCCAAATTGTAAAATGGTCTTATCTATTGGCGATTTCGTTCCAATTCACATTCCAAGTAATATTCGGCATGCTAATTACATTGCCGGTTGCCAAATTGCATTATCTCTTATAGTTTCCGAGATATGGACTATCGATAATTTACACCTTAGGCTCTGCTTCTAACTTGGGCCCAAATTGTTAAACGATCTTATCTATTGGCCATTTCGTTCCAATTCACATTCCAAGTAATATTCGGCATGCTAATTACATTGCCGGTGGCCAAATTGCATTATCTCTTATGGTTTCCGAGATATGGACTATCGATTATTTACACCTTAGGCTCTGCTTCTAACTTGGGCCCAATTGTAAAATGGTCTAATCTATTGGCGATTTCGTTCCAATTCACATTCCAAGTAATATTCGGCATGCTAATTACATTGCCGGTTGCCAAATTGCATTATCTCTTATAGTTTCCGAGATATGGACTATCGATAATTTACACCTTAGGCTCTGCTTCTAACTTGGGCCCAAATTGTAAACAAATTGTAAAATGGTCTTATCTATTGGCGATTTCGTTCCAACTCACATTCCAAGTAATATTTGGCATGCTAATTACATTGCCGGTTGCTAAATTGCATTATCTCTTATAGTTTCCGAGATATGGACTATCGATAATTTTACACCTTAGGCTCTGCTTCTAACTTGGGCCCAAATTGTAAAATGGTCTTATCTATTGGCGATTTCGTTCAAATTCACATTTCAAGTAATATTCGGCATGCTAATTACATTGCCGGTTGTCAAATTGCATTATCTCTTATAGTTTCCGAGATATGGACTATCGATAATTTACACCTTAGGCTCTGCTTCTAACTTGGGCCCAAATTGTAAAATGGTCTTATCTATTGGCGATTTCGTTCCAATTCACATTCCAAGTAATATTCGGCATGCTAATTACATTGCCGGTGGCCAAATTGCATTATCTCTTATAGTTTCCGAGATATGGACTATCGATAATTTACACCTTAGGCTCTGCTTCTAACTTGGGCCCAAATTGTAAAATGGTCTTATCTATTGGCGATTTCGTTCCAATTCACATTCCAAGTAATATTCGGACATGCTAATTACATTGCCGGTTGTCAAATTGCATTATCTCTTATAGTTTCGGAGATATGGACTATCGATAATTTTACACCTTAGGCTCTGTTTCTAACTTGGGCCCAAATTGTAAAAATGGTCTTATCTATTGGCGATTCCTTTCCCAATTCACATTCCAAGTAATATTCGGCATGCTAATTACATTGCCGGTTGCCAAATTGCATTATCTCTTATAGTTTCCGAGATATGGACTATCGATAATTTACACCTTAGGCTCTGCTTCTAACTTGGGCCCAAATTGTAAAATGGTCTTATCTATTGGCGATTTCGTTCCAATTCACATTCCAAGTAATATTCGGCATGCTAATTACATTGCCGGTTGCCAAATTGCATTATCTCTTATAGTTTCCGAGATATGGACTATCGATAATTTACACCTTAGGCTCTGCTTCTAACTTGGGCCCAAATTGTTAAACGATCTTATCTATTGGCGATTTCGTTCCAATTCACATTCCAAGTAATATTCGGCATGCTAATTACATTGCCGGTGGCCAAATTGCATTATCTCTTATGGTTTCCGAGATATGGACTATCGATTATTTACACCTTAGGCTCTGCTTCTAACTTGGGCCCAAATTGTAAAATGGTCTAATCTATTGGCGATTTCGTTCCAATTCACATTCCAAGTAATATTCGGCATGCTAATTACATGGCCGGTTGCCAAATTGCATTATCTCTTATTGTTTCCGAGATATGGACTATCGATAATTTACACCTTAGTCTCTGCTTCTAACTTGGGCCCAAATTGTAAAATGGTCTTATCTATTGGCGATTTCATTCCAATTCACATTCCAAGTAATATTTGGCATGCTAATTACATTGCCGGTTGCTAAATTGCATTATCTCTTATAGTTTCCGAGATATGGACTATCGATAATTTACACCTTAGGCTCTGCTTCTAACTTGGGCCCAAATTGTAAAATGGTCTTATCTATTGGCGATTTCGTTCAAATTCACATTTCAAGTAATATTCGGCATGCTAATTACATTGCCGGTTGTCAAATTGCATTATCTCTTATAGTTTCCGAGATATGGACTATCGATAATTTACACCTTAGGCTCTGCTTCTAACTTGGGCCCAAATTGTAAAATGGTCTTATCTATTGGCGATTTCGTTCCAATTCACATTCCAAGTAATATTCGGCATGCTAATTACATTGCCGGTGGCCAAATTGCATTATCTCTTATAGTTTCCGAGATATGGACTATCGATAATTTACACCTTAGGCTCTGCTTCTAACTTGGGCCCAAATTGTAAAATGGTCTTATCTATTGGCGATTTCGTTCCAATTCACATTCCAAGTAATATTCGGCATGCTAATTACATTGCAGGTTGCCAAATTGCATTATCTCTTATAGTTTCCGAGATATGGACTATCGATAATTTACACCTTAGGCTCTGCTTCTAACTTGGGCCCAAATTGTTAAATGGTCTTATCTATTGGCGATTTCGTTCCAATTGACATTGTAAGTAATATTCGGCATGCTAATTACATTGCCTGTTGCCAAATTGCATTATCTCTTATAGTTTCCGAGATATGGACTATCGATAATTTACACCTTAGGCTCTGCTTCTAACTTGGGCCCAAATTGTAAAATGGTCTTATCTATTGGCGATTTCGTTCCAATTTACATTATAAGTAATATTCGGCATGCTATTTACATTGCCGGTTGCCAAATTGCATTATCTCTTATAGTTTCCGAGATATGGACTATCGATAATTTACACCTTAGGCTCTGCATCTAACTTGGGCCCAAATTGTAAAATGGTCTTATCTATTGGCGACTTCGTTCCAATTCACATTCCAAGTAATATTCGGCATGCTAATTACATTGCCGGTTGCCAAATTGCATTATCTCTTATGGTTTCCGAGATATGGACTATCGATAATTTACACCTTAGGCTTTGCTTCTAACTTGGGCCCAAATTGTAAAATGGTCTTATCTATTGGCGATTTCGTTCTAATTCACATTCCAAGTAATATTCGGCATGCTAATTACATTGCCGGTTGCCAAATTGCATTATCTCTTATAGTTTCCGAGATATGGACTATCGATAATTTACACCTTAGTCTCTGCTTCTAACTTGGGCCCAAATTGTAAAATGGTCTTATCTATTGGCGATTTCGTTCCAATTCACATTCCTAGTAATATTCGGCATGCTAATTACATTGCCGGTTGCCAAATTGCATTATCTCTTATAGTTTTCGAGATATGGACTATCGATAATTTACACCTTAGGCTCTGCTTCTAACTTGGGCCCAAATTGTAAAATGGTCTTATCTATTGGCGATTTCGTTCCAATTTACATTATAAGTAATATTCGGCATGCTATTTACATTGCCGGTTGCCAAATTGCATTATCTCTTATAGTTTCCGAGATATGGACTATCGATAATTTACACCTTAGGCTCTGCATCTAACTTGGGCCCAAATTGTAAAATGGTCTTATCTATTGGCGACTTCGTTCCAATTCACATTCCAAGTAATATTCGGCATGCTAATTACATTGCCGGTTGCCAAATTGCATTATCTCTTATAGTTTCCGAGAAATGGACTATCGATAATTTACACCTTAGGCTCTGCTTCTAACTTGGGCCCAAATTGTAAAATGGTCTTATCTATTGGCGACTTCGTTCCAATTCACATTCCAAGTAATATTCGGCATGCTAATTACATTGCCGGTTGCCAAATTGCATTATCTCTTATAGTTTCCGAGATATGGACTATCGATAATTTACACCTTAGGCTCTGCTTCTAACTTGGGCCCAAATTGTAAAATGGTCTTATCTATTGGCGATTGATGGACGAACCTTTCCAATTCACATTCCAAGTAATATTCGGCATGCTAATTACATTGCCGGTTGCCAAATTGCATTATCTCTTATAGTTTCCGAGATATGGACTATCGATAATTTACACCTTAGGCTCTGCTTCTAACTTGGGCCCAAATTGTAAAATGGTCTTATCTATTGGCGATTTCGTTCCAATTCACATTCCAAGTAATATTCGGCATGCTAATTACATTGCCGGTTGCCAAATTGCATTATCTCTTATAGTTTCCGAGATATGGACTATCGATAATTTACACCTTAGGCTCTGCTTCTAACTTGGGCCCAAATTGTTAAACGATCTTATCTATTGGCGATTTCGTTCCAATTCACATTCCAAGTAATATTCGGCATGCTAATTACATTGCCGGTGGCCAAATTGCATTATCTCTTATGGTTTCCGAGATATGGACTATCGATTATTTACACCTTAGGCTCTGCTTCTAACTTGGGCCCAAATTGTAAAATGGTCTAATCTATTGGCGATTTCGTTCCAATTCACATTCCAAGTAATATTCGGCATGCTAATTACATTGCCGGTTGCTAAATTGCATTATCTCTTATTGTTTCCGAGATATGGACTATCGATAATTTACACCTTAGGCTCTGCTTCTAACTTGGGCCCAAATTGTAAAATGGTCTTATCTATTGGCGATTTCATTCCAATTCACATTCCAAGTAATATTTGGCATGCTAATTACATTGCCGGTTGCTAAATTGCATTATCTCTTATAGTTTCCGAGATATGGACTATCGATAATTTACACCTTAGGCTCTGCTTCTAACTTGGGCCCAAATTGTAAAATGGTCTTATCTATTGGCGATTTCGTTCAAATTCACATTTCAAGTAATATTCGGCATGCTAATTACATTGCCGGTTGTCAAATTGCATTATCTCTTATAGTTTCCGAGATATGGACTATCGATAATTTACTCCTTAGGCTCTGCTTCTAACTTGGGCCCAAATTGTAAAATGGTCTTATCTATTGGCGATTTCGTTCCAATTCACATTCCAAGTAATATTCGGCATGCTAATTACATTGCCGGTGGCCAAATTGCATTATCTCTTATAGTTTCCGAGATATGGACTATCGATAATTTACACCTTAGGCTCTGCTTCTAACTTGGGCCCAAATTGTAAAATGGTCTTATCTATTGGCGATTTCGTTCCAATTCACATTCCAAGTAATATTCGGCATGCTAATTACATTGCCGGTTGCCAAATTGCATTATCTCTTATAGTTTCCGAGATATGGACTATCGATAATTTACACCTTAGGCTCTGCTTCTAACTTGGGCCCAAATTGTTAAATGGTCTTATCTATTGGCGATTTCGTTCCAATTGACATTGTAAGTAATATTCGGCATGCTAATTACATTGCCTGTTGCCAAATTGCATTATCTCTTATAGTTTCCGAGATATGGACTATCGATAATTTACACCTTAGGCTCTGCTTCTAACTTGGGCCCAAATTGTAAAATGGTCTTATCTATTGGCGATTTCGTTCCAATTTACATTATAAGTAATATTCGGCATGCTATTTACATTGCCGGTTGCCAAATTGCATTATCTCTTATAGTTTCCGAGATATGGACTATCGATAATTTACACCTTAGGCTCTGCTTCTAACTTGGGCCCAAATTGTAAAATGGTCTTATCTATTGGCGACTTCGTTCCAATTCACATTCCAAGTAATATTCGGCATGCTAATTACATTGCCGGTTGCCAAATTGCATTATCTCTTATGGTTTCCGAGATATGGACTATCGATAATTTACACCTTAGGCTTTGCTTCTAACTTGGGCCCAAATTGTAAAATGGTCTTATCTATTGGCGATTTCGTTCTAATTCACATTCCAAGTAATATTCGGCATGCTAATTACATTGCCGGTTGCCAAATTGCATTATCTCTTATAGTTTCCGAGATATGGACTATCGATAATTTACACCTTAGGCTCTGCTTCTAACTTGGGCCCAAATTGTAAAATGGTCTTATCTATTGGCGATTTCGTTCTAATTCACATTCCAAGTAATATTCGGCATGCTAATTACATTGCCGGTTGCCAAATTGCATTATCTCTTATAGTTTCCGAGATATGGACTATCGATAATTTACACCTTAGGCTCTGCTTCTAACTTGGGCCCAAATTGTAAAATGGTCTTATCTATTGGCGATTTCGTTCCAATTTACATTATAAGTAATATTCGGCATGCTATTTACATTGCCGGTTGCCAAATTGCATTATCTCTTATAGTTTCCGAGATATGGACTATCGATAATTTACACCTTAGGCTCTGCTTCTAACTTGGGCCCAAATTGTAAAATGGTCTTATCTATTGGCGACTTCGTTCCAATTCACATTCCAAGTAATATTCGGCATGCTAATTACATTGCCGGTTGCCAAATTGCATTATCTCTTATAGTTTCCGAGATATGGACTATCGATAATTTTCACCTTAGGCTTTGCTTCTAACTTGGGCCCAAATTGTAAAATGGTCTTATCTATTGGCGATTTCGTTCTAATTCACATTCCAAGTAATATTCGGCATGCTAATTACATTGCCGGTTGCCAAATTGCATTATCTCTTATAGTTTCCGAGATATGGACTATCGATAATTTACACCTTAGGCTCTGCTTCTAACTTGGGCCCAAATTGTAAAATGGTCTTATCTATTGGCGATTTCGTTCCAATTCACATTCCAAGTAATATTCGGCATGCTAATTACATTGCCGGTTGCCAAATTGCATTATCTCTTATAGTTTCCGAGATATGGACTATCGATAATTTACACCTTAGGCTCTGCTTCTAACTTGGTCCCAAATTGTAAAATGGTCTTATCTATTGGCGATTTCGTTCCAATTCACAATCCAAGTAATATTCGGCATGCTAATTACATTGCCGGTGGCCAAATTGCATTATCTCTTATGGTTTCCGAGATATGGACTATCGATTATTTACACCTTAGGCTCTGCTTCTAACTTGGGCCCAAATTGTAAAATGGTCTTATCTATTGGCGATTTCGTTCCAATTCACATTCCAAGTAATATTCGGCATGCTAATTACATTGCCGGTTGCCAAATTGCATTATCTCTTATTGTTTCCGAGATATGGACTATCGATAATTTACACCTTAGGCTCTGCTTCTAACTTGGGCCCAAATTGTAAAATGGTCTTATCTATTGGCGATTTCATTCCAATTCACATTCCAAGTAATATTCGGCATGCTAATTACATTGCCGGTTGCCAAATTGCATTATCTCTTATAGTTTCCGAGATATGGACTATCGATAATTTACACCTTAGGCTCTGCTTCTAACTTGGGCCCAAATTGTAAAATGGTCTTATCTATTGGCGATTTCGTTCAAATTCACATTTCAAGTAATATTCGGCATGCTAATTACATTGCCGGTTGTCAAATTGCATTATCTCTTATAGTTTCCGAGATATGGACTATCGATAATTTACACCTTAGGCTCTGCTTCTAACTTGGGCCCAAATTGTAAAATGGTCTTATCTATTGGCGATTTCGTTCCAATTCACATTCCAAGTAATATTCGGCATGCTAATTACATTGCCGGTGGCCAAATTGCATTATCTCTTATAGTTTCCGAGATATGGACTATCGATAATTTACACCTTAGGCTCTGCTTCTAACTTGGGCCCAAATTGTAAAATGGTCTTATCTATTGGCGATTTCGTTCCAATTCACATTCCAAGTAATATTCGGCATGCTAAGTACATTGCCGGTTGCCAAATTGCATTATCTCTTATAGTTTCCGAGATATGGACTATCGATAATTTACACCTTAGGCTCTGCTTCTAACTTGGGCCCAAATTGTTAAATGGTCTTATCTATTGGCGATTTCGTTCCAATTGACATTGTAAGTAATATTCGGCATGCTAATTACATTGCCTGTTGCCAAATTGCATTATCTCTTATAGTTTCCGAGATATGGACTATCGATAATTTACACCTTAGGCTCTGCTTCTTACTTGGGCCCAAATTGTAAAATGGTCTTATCTATTGGCGATTTCGTTCCAATTCACATTATAAGTAATATTCGGCATGCTATTTACATTGCCGGTTGCCAAATTGCATTATCTCTTATAGTTTCCGAGATATGGACTATCGATAATTTACACCTTAGGCTCTGCCTCTAACTTGGGCCCAAATTGTAAAATGGTCTTATCTATTGGCGATTTCGTTCCAATTCACATTCCAAGTAATATTCGGCATGCTAATTACATTGCCGGTTGCCAAATTGCATTATCTCTTATAGTTTCCGAGATATGGACTATCGATAATTTACACCTTAGGCTCTGCTTCTAACTTGGGCCCAAATTGTAAAATGGTCTTATCTATTGGCGTTTTCGTTCTAATTCACATTCCAAGTAATATTCGGCATGCTAATTACATTGCCGGTTGCCAAATTGCATTATCTCTTATAGTTTCCGAGATATGGACTATCGATAATTTACACCTTAGGCTCTGCTTCTAACTTGGGCCCAAATTGTCAAATGGTCTTATCTATTGGCGATTTCGTTCTAATTCACATTCCAAGTAATATTCGGCATGCTAATTACATTGCCGGTTGCCAAATTGCATTATCTCTTATAGTTTCCGAGATATGGACTATCGATAATTTACACCTTAGGCTCTGCTTCTAACTTGGTCCCAAATTGTAAAATGGTCTTATCTATTGGCGATTTCGCTCCAATTCACATTCCAAGTAATATTCGGCATGCTAATTACAGTGCCGGTTGCCAAATTGCATTATCTCTTATAGTTTCCGAGATATGGACTATCGATAATTTACACCTTAGGCTCTGCTTCTAACTTGGTCCCAAATTGTAAAATGGTCTTATCTATTGGCGATTTCGCTCCAATTCACATTCCAAGTAATATTCGGCATGCTAATTACATTGCCGGTTGCCATATTGCATTATCTCTTATAGTTTCCGAGATATGGACTATCGATAATTTACACCTTAGGCTCTGCTTCTAACTTGGGCCCAAATTGTAAAATGGTCTTATCTATTGGCGATTTCGTTCCAATTCACAATCCAAGTAATATTCGGCATGCTAATTACATTGCCGGTTGCCAAATTGCATTATCTCTTATAGTTTCCGAGATATGGACTATTGATAATTTACACCTTAGGCTCTGCTTCTAACTTGGGCCCAAATTGTAAAATGGTCTTATCTATTGGCGATTTCGTTCCAATTCACATTCCAAGTAATATTCGGCATGCTAATTACATTGCTGGTTGCCAAATTGCATTATCTCTTATAGTTTCCGAGATATGGACTATCGATAATTTACACCTTAGGCTCTGCTTCTAACTTGGGCCCAAATTGTAAAATGGTCTTATCTATTGGCGATTTCGTTCCAATTCACATTCCAAGTAATATTCGGCATGCTCATTACATTGCCGGTTGCCAAATGGCATTATCTCTTATAGTTTCCGAGATATGGACTATCGATAATTTACACCTTAGGCTCTGCTTCTAACTTGGGCCCAAATTGTAAAATGGTCTTATCTATTGGCGATTTCATTCCAATTCACATTCCAAGTAATATTCGGCATGCTAATTACATTGCCGGTTGCCAAATTGCATTATCTCTTATAGTTTCCGAGATATGGACTATCGATAATTTACACCTTAGGCTCTGCTTCTAACTTGGGCCCAAATTGTTAAATGGTCTTTTCTATTGGCGATTTCGTTCCTATTCACATTCCAAGTAATATTCGGCATGCTAATTACATTGCCGGTGGCCAAATTGCATTATCTCTTATAGTTTCCGAGATATGGACTATCGAAAATTTACACCTTAGGCTCTGCTTCTAACCTGGGCCCAAATTGTAAAATGGCCTTATCTATTGGCGATTTCGTTCCAATTCACATTCCAAGTAATATTCGGCATGCCAATTACATTGCCGGTTGCCAAGTTGCTTTATCTTTTATAGTTTCCGAGATATGGACTATCGATAATTTACACCTTAGGCTCTGCTTCTAACTTGGGCCCAAATTGTAAAATGGTCTTATCTATTGGCGATTTCATTCCAATTCACATTCCAAGTAATATTCGGCATGCTAATTACATTGCCTGTTGCCAAATTGCATTATCTCTTATAGTTTCCGAGATATGGACTATCGATAATTTACACCTTAGGCTCTGCTTCTTACTTGGGCCCAAATTGTAAAATGGTCTTATCTATTGGCGATTTCGTTCCAATTTACATTATAAGTAATATTCGGCATGCTATTTACATTGCCGGTTGCCAAGTTGCATTATCTCTTATAGTTTCCGAGATATGGACTATCGATAATTTACACCTTAGGCTCTGCCTCTAACTTGGGCCCAAATTGTAAAATGGTCTTATCTATTGGCGATTTCGTTCCAATTCACATTCCAAGTAATATTCGGCATGCTAATTACATTGCCGGTTGCCAAATTGCATTATCTCTTATAGTTTCCGAGATATGGACTATCGATAATTTACACCTTAGGCTCTGCTTCTAACTTGGGCCCAAATTGTAAAATGGTCTTATCTATTGGCGATTTCGTTCTAATTCACATTCCAAGTAATATTCGGCATGCTACTTACATTGCCGGTTGCCAACTTGCATTATCTCTTATAGTTTCCGAGATATGGACTATCGATAATTTACACCTTAGGCTCTGCTTCTAACTTGGGCCCAAATTGTCAAATGGTCTTATCTATTGGCGATTTCGTTCCAATTCACATTCCAAGTAATATTCGGCATGCTAATTACATTGCCGGTTGCCAAATTGCATTATCTCTTATAGTTTCCGAGATATGGACTATCGATAATTTACACCTTAGGCTCTGCTTCTAACTTGGTCCCAAATTGTAAAATGGTCTTATCTATTGGCGATTTCGCTCCAATTCACATTCCAAGTAATATTCTGCATGCTAATTACAGTGCCGGTTGCCAAATTGCATTATCTCTTATAGTTTCCGAGATATGGACTATCGATAATTTACACCTTAGGCTCTGCTTCTAACTTGGTCCCAAATTGTAAAATGGTCTTATCTATTGGCGATTTCGCTCCAATTCACATTCCAAGTAATATTCGGCATGCTAATTACATTGCCGGTTGCCAAATTGCATTATCTCTTATAGTTTCCGAGATATGGACTATCGATAATTTACACCTTAGGCTCTGCTTCTAACTTGGGCCCAAATTGTAAAATGGTCTTATCTATTGGCGATTTCGTTCCAATTCACAATCCAAGTAATATTCGGCATGCTAATTACATTGCCGGTTGCCAAATTGCATTATCTCTTATAGTTTCCGAGATATGGACTATTGATAATTTACACCTTAGGCTCTGCTTCTAACTTGGGCCCAAATTGTAAAATGGTCTTATCTATTGGCGATTTCGTTCCAATTCACATTCCAAGTAATATTCGGCATGCTAATTACATTGCTGGTTGCCAAATTGCATTATCTCTTATAGTTTCCGAGATATGGACTATCGATAATTTACACCTTAGGCTCTGCTTCTAACTTGGGCCCAAATTGTAAAATGGTCTTATCTATTGGCGATTTCGTTCCAATTCACATTCCAAGTAATATTCGGCATGCTAATTACATTGCCGGTTGCCAAATGGCATTATCTCTTATAGTTTCCGAGATATGGACTATCGATAATTTACACCTTAGGCTCTGCTTCTAACTTGGGCCCAAATTGTAAAATGGTCTTATCTATTGGCGATTTCATTCCAATTCACATTCCAAGTAATATTCGGCATGCTAATTACATTGCCGGTTGCCAAATTGCATTATCTCTTATAGTTTCCGAGATATGGACTATCGATAATTTACACCTTAGGCTCTGCTTCTAACTTGGGCCCAAATTGTTAAATGGTCTTTTCTATTGGCGATTTCGTTCCTATTCACATTCCAAGTAATATTCGGCATGCTAATTACATTGCCGGTGGCCAAATTGCATTATCTCTTATAGTTTCCGAGATATGGACTATCGAAAATTTACACCTTAGGCTCTGCTTCTAACCTGGGCCCAAATTGTAAAATGGCCTTATCTATTGGCGATTTCGTTCCAATTCACATTCCAAGTAATATTCGGCATGCCAATTACATTGCCGGTTGCCAAGTTGCTTTATCTTTTATAGTTTCCGAGATATGGACTATCGATAATTTACACCTTAGGCTCTGCTTCTAACTTGGGCCCAAATTGTAAAATGGTCTTATCTATTGGCGATTTCATTCCAATTCACATTCCAAGTAATATTCGGCATGCTAATTACATTGCCGGTTGCCAAATTGCATTATCATTTATAGTTTCCGAGATATGGACTATCGATAATTTACACCTTAGGCTCTGCTTCTAACTTGGGCCCAAATTGTAAAATGGACTTATCTATTGGCGATTTCGTTCCAATTCACATTCCAAGTAATATTCGGCATGCCAATTACATTGCCGGTTGCCAAGTTGCTTTATCTTTTATAGTTTCCGAGATATGGACTATCGATAATTTACACCTTAGGCTCTGCTTCTAACTTGGGCCCAAATTGTAAAATGGTATTATCTATTGGCGATTTCATTCCAATTCACATTCCAAGTAATATTCGGCATGCTAATTACATTGCCGGTTGCCAAATTGCATTATCATTTATAGTTTCCGAGATATGGACTATCGATAATTTACACCTTAGGCTCTGCTTCTAACTTGGGCCCAAATTGTAAAATGGTCTTATCTATTGACGATTTCGTTCCAATTCACATTCCAAGTAATATTCGGCATGCTAATTACATTGCCTGTTGCCAAATTGCATTATCTCTTATAGTTTCCGAGATATGGACTATCGATAATTTATACCTTAGGCTCTGTTTCTAACTTGGGCCCAAATTGTAAAATGGTCTTATCTATTGGCGATTCCTTTCCAATTCACATTCCAAGTAATATTCGGCATGCTAATTACATTGCCGGTTGCCAAATTGCATTATCTCTTATAGTTTCCGAGATATGGACTATCGATAATTTACACCTTAGGCTCTGCTTCTAACTTGGGCCCAAATTGTTAAACGATCTTATCTATTGGCGATATCGTTCCAATTCACATTCCAAGTAATATTCGGCATGCTAATTACATTGCCGGTGGCCAAATTGCATTATCTCTTATGGTTTCCGAGATATGGACTATCGATTATTTACACCTTAGGCTCTGCTTCTAACTTGGGCCCAAATTGTAAAATGGTCTAATCTATTGGCGATTTCGTTCCAATTCACATTCCAAGTAATACTCGGCATGCTAATTACATTGCCGGTTGCCAAATTGCATTATCTCTTATTGTTTAAGAGATATGGACTATCGATAATTTACACCTTAGGCTCTGCTTCTAACTTGGGCCCAAATTGTAAAATGGTCTTATCTATTGGCGATTTCATTCCAATTCACATTCCAAGTAATATTTGGCATGCTAATTACATTGCCGGTTGCTAAATTGCATTATCTCTTATAGTTTCCGAGATATGGACTATCGATAATTTACACCTTAGGCTCTGCTTCTAACTTGGGCCCAAATTGTAAAATGGTCTTATCTATTGGCGATTTCGTTCAAATTCACATTTCAAGTAATATTCGGCATGCTAATTACATTGCCGGTTGTCAAATTGCATTATCTCTTATAGTTTCCGAGATATGGACTATCGATAATTTACACCTTAGGCTCTGCTTCTAACTTGGACCCAAATTGTAAAATGGTCTTATCTATTGGCGATTTCGTTCCAATTCACATTCCAAGTAATATTCGGCATGCTAATTACATTGCCGGTGGCCAAATTGCATTATCTCTTATAGTTTCCGAGATATGGACTATCGATAATTTACACCTTAGGCTCTGCTTCTAACTTGGGCCCAAATTGTAAAATGGTCTTATCTATTGGCGATTTCGTTCCAATTTACATTATAAGTAATATTCGGCATGCTATTTACATTGCCGGTTGCCAAATTGCATTATCTCTTATAGTTTCCGAGATATGGACTATCGATAATTTACACCTTAGGCTCTGCTTCTAACTTGGGCCCAAATTGTAAAATGGTCTTATCTATTGGCGATTTCGTTCCAATTGACATTGTAAGTAATATTCGGCATGCTAATTAAATTGCCTGTTGCCAAATTGCATTATCTCTTATAGTTTCCGAGATATGGACTATCGATAATTTACACCTTAGGCTCTGCTTCTAACTTGGGCCCAAATTGTAAAATGGTCTTATCTATTGGCGATTTCGTTCCAATTTACATTATAAGTAATATTCGGCATGCTATTTGCATTGCCGGTTTCCAAATTGCATTATCTCTTATAGTTTCCGAGATATGGACTATCGATAATTTACACCTTAGGCTCTGCTTCTAACTTGGGCCCAAATTGTAAAATGGTCTTATCTATTGGCGACTTCGTTCCAATTCACATTCCAAGTAATATTCGGCATGCTAATTACATTGCCGGTTGCCAAATTGCATTATCTCTTATAGTTTCCGAGATATGGACTATCGATAATTTACACCTTAGGTTTTGCTTCTAACTTGGGCCCAAATTGTAAAATGGTCTTATCTATTGGCGATTTCGTTCTAATTCACATTCCAAGTAATATTCGGCATGCTAATTACATTGCCGGTTGCCAAATTGCATTATCTCTTATAGTTTCCGAGATATGGACTATCGATAATTTACACCTTAGGCTCTGCTTCTAACTTGGGCCCAAATTGTAAAATGGTCTTATCTATTGGCGATTTCGTTCCAATTCACATTCCAAGTAATATTCGGCATGCTAATTACATTGCCGGTTGCCAAATTGCATTATCTCTTATAGTTTCCGAGATATGGACTATCGATAATTTACACCTTAGGTTTTGCTTCTAACTTGGGCCCAAATTGTAAAATGGTCTTATCTATTGGCGATTTCGTTCTAATTCACATTCCAAGTAATATTCGGCATGCTAATTACATTGCCGGTTGCCAAATTGCATTATCTCTTATAGTTTCCGAGATATGGACTATCGATAATTTACACCTTAGGCTCTGCTTCTAACTTGGTCCCAAATTGTAAAATGGTCTTATCTATTGGCGATTTCGCTCCAATTCACATTCCAAGTAATATTCGGCATGCTAATTACATTGCCGGTTGCCAAATTGCATTATCTCTTATAGTTTCCGAGATATGGACTATCGATAATTTACACCTTAGGCTCTGCTTCTAACTTGGGCCCAAATTGTAAAATGGTCTTATATATTGGCGATTTCGTTCCAATTCACATTCCAAGTAATATTCGGCATGCTAATTACATTGCCGGTTGCCAAATTGCATTATCTCTTATAGTTTCCGAGATATGGACTATCGATAATTTACACCTTAGGCTCTGCTTCTAACTTGGGCCCAAATTGTGAAATGGTCTTATCTATTGGCGATTTCATTCCAATTCACATTCCAAGTAATATTCGGCATGCTAATTACATTGCCGGTTGCCAAATTGCATTATCTCTTATAGTTTCCGAGATATGGACTATCGATAATTTATACCTTAGGCTCTGCTTCTAACTTGGGCCCAAATTGTTAAATGGTCTTATCTATTGGCGATTTCGTTCCTATTCACATTCTAAGTAATATTCGGCATGCTAATTACATTGCCGGTGGCCAAATTGCATTATCTCTTATAGTTTCCGAGATATGGACTATCGATAATTTACACCTTAGGCTCTGCTTCTAACTTGGGCCCAAATTGTAAAATGGTCTTATATATTGGCGATTTCGTTCCAATTCACATTCCAAGTAATATTCGGCATGCTAATTACATTGCCGGTTGCCAAATTGCATTATCTCTTATAGTTTCCGAGATATGGACTATCGATAATTTACACCTTAGGCTCTGCTTCTAACTTGGGCCCAAATTGTAAAATGGTCTTATCTATTGGCGATTTCGTTCCAATTCACATTCCAAGTAATATTCGGCATGCTAATTACATTGCCGGTTGTCAAATTGCATTATCTCTTATAGTTTCCGAGATATGGACTATCGATAATTTACACCTTAGGCTCTGCTTCTAACTTGGGCCCAAATTGTAAAATGGTCTTATCTATTGACGATTTCGTTCCAATTCACATTCCAAGTAATATTCGGCATGCTAATTACATTGCCGGTTGCCAAATTGCATTATCTCTTATAGTTTCCGAGATATGGACTATCGATAATTTACACCTTAGGCTCTGCTTCTAACTTGGGCCCAAATTGTAAAATGGTCTTATCTATTGGCGATTTCGTTCTAATTCACATTCCAAGTAATATTCGGCATGCTAATTACATTGCCGGTTGCCAAATTGCATTATCTCTTATAGTTTCCGAGATATGGACTATCGCTAATTTACACCTTAGGCTCTGCTTCTAACTTGGGCCCAAATTGTAAAATGGTCTTATCTATTGGCGATTTCGTTCCAATTCACATTCCAAGTAATATTCCGCATGCTAATTACATTGCCGGTTGCCAAATTGCATTATCTCTTATAGTTTCCGAGATATGGACTATCGATAATTTACACCTTAGGCTCTGCTTCTAACTTGGTCCCAAATTGTAAAATGGTCTTATCTATTGGCGATTTCGCTCCAATTCACATTCCAAGTAATATTCGGCATGCTAATTACATTGCCGGTTGCCAAATTGCATTATCTCTTATAGTTTCCGAGATATGGACTATCGATAATTTACACCTTAGGCTCTGCTTCTAACTTGGGCCCAAATTGTAAAATGGTCTTATCTATTGGCGATTTCGTTCCAATTCACATTCCAAGTAATATTCGGCATGCTAATTACATTGCCGGTGGCCAAATTGCATTATCTCTTATAGTTTCCGAGATATGGACTATCGATAATTTACACCTTAGGCTCTGCTTCTAACTTGGGCCCAAATTGTAAAATGGTCTTATCTATTGGCGATTTCGTTCCAATTCACATTCCAAGTAATATTCGGCATGCTAATTACATTGCCGGTTGTCAAATTGCATTATCTCTTATAGTTTCCGAGATATGGACTATCGATAATTTACACCTTAGGCTCTGCTTCTAACTTGGGCCCAAATTGTAAAATGGTCTTATCTATTGACGATTTCGTTCCAATTCACATTCCAAGTAATATTCGGCATGCTAATTACATTGCCGGTTGCCAAATTGCATTATCTCTTATAGTTTCCGAGATATGGACTATCGATAATTTACACCTTAGGCTCTGCTTCTAACTTGGGCCCAAATTGTAAAATGGTCTTATCTATTGGCGATTTCGTTCCAATTCACATTCCAAGTAATATTCGGCATGCTAATTACATTGCCGGTTGCCAAATTGCATTATCTCTTATAGTTTCCGAGATATGGACTATCGATAACTTACACCTTAGGCTCTGCTTCTAACTTGGGCCCAAATTGTAAAATGGTCTTATCTATTGGCGATTTCGTTCCAATTCACATTCCAAGTAATATTCGGCATGCTAATTACATTGCCGGTTGCCAAATTGTATTATCTCTTATAGTTTCCGAGATATGGACTATCGATAATTTACACTTTAGTCTCTGCTTCTAACTTGGACCCAAATTGTTAAATGGTCTTATCTATTGGCGATTTCGTTCCAATTCACATTCCAAGTAATATTCGGCATGCTAATTACATTGCCGGTGGCCAAGTTGCATTATCTCTTATAGTTTCCGAGATATGGACTATCGATAATTTACACCTTAGGCTCTGCTTCTAACTTGGGCCCAAATTGTAAAATGGTCTTATCTATTGGCGATTTCGTTCCAATTCACATTCCAAGTAATATTCGGCATGCTAATTACATTGCCGGTGGCCAAGTTGCATTATCTCTTATAGTTTCCGAGATATGGACTATCGATAATTTACACCTTAGGCTCTGCTTCTAACTTGGGCCCAAATTGTTAAATGGTCTTATCAATTGGCGATTTCGTTCCTATTCACATTCCAAGTAATATTCGGCATGCTAATTACATTGCCGGTGGCCAAATTGCATTATCTCTTATAGTTTCCGAGATATGGACTATCGATAATTTACACCTTAGGCTCTGCTTCTAACTTGGGCCCAAATTGTAAAATGGTCTTATCTATTGGCGATTTCGTTCCAATTCACATTCCAAGTAATATTCGGCATGCTAATTACATTGCCGGTTGCCAAATTGCATTATCTCTTATAGTTTCCGAGATATGGACTATCGATAATTTACACCTTAGGCTCTGCTTCTAATTTGGGCCCAAATTGTAAAATGGTCTTATCTATTGGCGATTTCGTTCCAATTCACATTCCAAGTAATATTCGGCATGCTAATTACATTGCTGGTTGCCAAATTGCATTATCTCTTATAGTTTCCGAGATATGGACTATCGATAATTTACACCTTAGGCTCTGCTTCTAACTTGGGCCCAAATTGTAAAATGGTCTTATCTATTGGCGATTTCGTTCCAATTCACATTCCAAGTAATATTCGGCATGCTAATTACATTGCCGGTTGCCAAATGGCATTATCTCTTATAGTTTCCGAGATATGGACTATCGATAATTTACACCTTAGGCTCTGCTTCTAACTTGGGCCCAAATTGTAAAATGGTCTTATCTATTGGCGATTTCATTCCAATTCACATTCCAAGTAATATTCGGCATGCTAATTACATTGCCGGTTGCCAAATTGCATTATCTCTTATAGTTTCCGAGATATGGACTATCGATAATTTACACCTTAGGCTCTGCTTCTAACTTGGGCCCAAATTGTTAAATGGTCTTTTCTATTGGCGATTTCGTTCCTATTCACATTCCAAATAATATTCGGCATGCTAATTACATTGCCGGTGGCCAAATTGCATTATCTCTTATAGTTTCCGAGATATGGACTATCGAAAATTTACACCTTAGGCTCTGCTTCTAACCTGGGCCCAAATTGTAAAATGGCCTTATCTATTGGCGATTTCGTTCCAATTCACATTCCAAGTAATATTCGGCATGCCAATTACATTGCCGGTTGCCAAGTTGCTTTATCTTTTATAGTTTCCGAGATATGGACTATCGATAATTTACACCTTAGGCTCTGCTTCTAACTTGGGCCCAAATTGTAAAATGGTCTTATCTATTGGCGATTTCATTCCAATTCACATTCCAAGTAATATTCGGCATGCTAATTACATTGCCGGTTGCCAAATTGCATTATCATTTATAGTTTCCGAGATATGGACTATCGATAATTTACACCTTAGGCTCTGCTTCTAACTTGGGCCCAAATTGTAAAATGGTCTTATCTATTGACGATTTCGTTCCAATTCACATTCCAAGTAATATTCGGCATGCTAATTACATTGCCGGTTGCCAAATTGCATTATCTCTTATAGTTTCCGAGATATGGACTATCGATAATTTACACCTTAGGCTCTGCTTCTAACTTGGGCCCAAATTGTAAAATGGTCTTATCTATTGGCGATTTCGTTCCAATTCACATTCCAAGTAATATTCGGCATGCTAATTACATTGCCGGTTGCCAAATTGCATTATCTCTTATAGTTTCCGAGATATGGACTATCGATAACTTACACCTTAGGCTCTGCTTCTAACTTGGGCCCAAATTGTAAAATGGTCTTATCTATTGGCGATTTCGTTCCAATTCACATTCCAAGTAATATTCGGCATGCTAATTACATTGCCGGTTGCCAAATTGTATTATCTCTTATAGTTTCCGAGATATGGACTATCGATAATTTACACTTTAGTCTCTGCTTCTAACTTGGACCCAAATTGTTAAATGGTCTTATCTATTGGCGATTTCGTTCCAATTCACATTCCAAGTAATATTCGGCATGCTAATTACATTGCCGGTGGCCAAGTTGCATTATCTCTTATAGTTTCCGAGATATGGACTATCGATAATTTACACCTTAGGCTATGCTTCTAACTTGGGCCCAAATTGTAAAATGGTCTTATCTATTGGCGATTTCGTTCCAATTCACATTCCAAGTAATATTCGGCATGCTAATTACATTGCCGGTGGCCAAGTTGCATTATCTCTTATAGTTTCCGAGATATGGACTATCGATAATTTACACCTTAGGCTCTGCTTCTAACTTGGGCCCAAATTGTTAAATGGTCTTATCAATTGGCGATTTCGTTCCTATTCACATTCCAAGTAATATTCGGCATGCTAATTACATTGCCGGTGGCCAAATTGCATTATCTCTTATAGTTTCCGAGATATGGACTATCGATAATTTACACCTTAGGCTCTGCTTCTAACTTGGGCCCAAATTGTAAAATGGTCTTATCTATTGGCGATTTCGTTCCAATTCACATTCCAAGTAATATTCGGCATGCTAATTACATTGCCGGTTGCCAAATTGCATTATCTCTTATAGTTTCCGAGATATGGACTATCGATAATTTACACCTTAGGCTCTGCTTCTAATTTGGGCCCAAATTGTAAAATGGTCTTATCTATTGGCGATTTCGTTCCAATTCACATTCCAAGTAATATTCGGCATGCTAATTACATTGCTGGTTGCCAAATTGCATTATCTCTTATAGTTTCCGAGATATGGACTATCGATAATTTACACCTTAGGCTCTGCTTCTAACTTGGGCCCAAATTGTAAAATGGTCTTATCTATTGGCGATTTCGTTCCAATTCACATTCCAAGTAATATTCGGCATGCTAATTACATTGCCGGTTGCCAAATGGCATTATCTCTTATAGTATCCGAGATATGGACTATCGATAATTTACACCTTAGGCTCTGCTTCTAACTTGGGCCCAAATTGTAAAATGGTCTTATCTATTGGCGATTTCATTCCAATTCACATTCCAAGTAATATTCGGCATGCTAATTACATTGCCGGTTGCCAAATTGCATTATCTCTTATAGTTTCCGAGATATGGACTATCGATAATTTACACCTTAGGCTCTGCTTCTAACTTGGGCCCAAATTGTTAAATGGTCTTTTCTATTGGCGATTTCGTTCCTATTCACATTCCAAATAATATTCGGCATGCTAATTACATTGCCGGTGGCCAAATTGCATTATCTCTTATAGTTTCCGAGATATGGACTATCGAAAATTTACACCTTAGGCTCTGCTTCTAACCTGGGCCCAAATTGTAAAATGGCCTTATCTATTGGCGATTTCGTTCCAATTCACATTCCAAGTAATATTCGGCATGCCAATTACATTGCCGGTTGCCAAGTTGCTTTATCTTTTATAGTTTCCGAGATATGGACTATCGATAATTTACACCTTAGGCTCTGCTTCTAACTTGGGCCCAAATTGTAAAATGGTCTTATCTATTGGCGATTTCATTCCAATTCACATTCCAAGTAATATTCGGCATGCTAATTACATTGCCGGTTGCCAAATTGCATTATCATTTATAGTTTCCGAGATATGGACTATCGATAATTTACACCTTAGGCTCTGCTTCTAACTTGGGCCCAAATTGTAAAATGGCCTTATCTATTGGCGATTTCGTTCCAATTCACATTCCAAGTAATATTCGGCATGCCAATTACATTGCCGGTTGCCAAGTTGCTTTATCTTTTATAGTTTCCGAGATATGGACTATCGATAATTTACACCTTAGGCTCTGCTTCTAACTTGGGCCCAAATTGTAAAATGGTCTTATCTATTGGCGATTTCATTCCAATTCACATTCCAAGTAATATTCGGCATGCTAATTACATTGCCGGTGGCCAAGTTGCATTATCTCTTATAGTTTCCGAGATATGGACTATCGATAATTTACACCTTAGGCTCTGCTTCTAACTTGGGCCCAAATTGTTAAATGGTCTTATCAATTGGCGATTTCGTTCCTATTCACATTCCAAGTAATATTCGGCATGCTAATTACATTGCCGGTGGCCAAATTGCATTATCTCTTATAGTTTCCGAGATATGGACTATCGATAATTTACACCTTAGGCTCTGCTTCTAACTTGGGCCCAAATTGTAAAATGGTCTTATCTATTGGCGATTTCGTTCCAATTCACATTCCAAGTAATATTCGGCATGCTAATTACATTGCCGGTTGCCAAATTGCATTATCTCTTATAGTTTCCGAGATATGGACTATCGATAATTTACACCTTAGGCTCTGCTTCTAATTTGGGCCCAAATTGTAAAATGGTCTTATCTATTGGCGATTTCGTTCCAATTCACATTCCAAGTAATATTCGGCATGCTAATTACATTGCTGGTTGCCAAATTGCATTATCTCTTATAGTTTCCGAGATATGGACTATCGATAATTTACACCTTAGGCTCTGCTTCTAACTTGGGCCCAAATTGTAAAATGGTCTTATCTATTGGCGATTTCGTTCCAATTCACATTCCAAGTAATATTCGGCATGCTAATTACATTGCCGGTTGCCAAATGGCATTATCTCTTATAGTATCCGAGATATGGACTATCGATAATTTACACCTTAGGCTCTGCTTCTAACTTGGGCCCAAATTGTAAAATGGTCTTATCTATTGGCGATTTCATTCCAATTCACATTCCAAGTAATATTCGGCATGCTAATTACATTGCCGGTTGCCAAATTGCATTATCTCTTATAGTTTCCGAGATATGGACTATCGATAATTTACACCTTAGGCTCTGCTTCTAACTTGGGCCAAATTGTTAAATGGTCTTTTCTATTGGCGATTTCGTTCCTATTCACATTCCAAATAATATTCGGCATGCTAATTACATTGCCGGTGGCCAAATTGCATTATCTCTTATAGTTTCCGAGATATGGACTATCGAAAATTTACACCTTAGGCTCTGCTTCTAACCTGGGCCCAAATTGTAAAATGGCCTTATCTATTGGCGATTTCGTTCCAATTCACATTCCAAGTAATATTCGGCATGCCAATTACATTGCCGGTTGCCAAGTTGCTTTATCTTTTATAGTTTCCGAGATATGGACTATCGATAATTTACACCTTAGGCTCTGCTTCTAACTTGGGCCCAAATTGTAAAATGGTCTTATCTATTGGCGATTTCATTCCAATTCACATTCCAAGTAATATTCGGCATGCTAATTACATTGCCGGTTGCCAAATTGCATTATCATTTATAGTTTCCGAGATATGGACTATCGATAATTTACACCTTAGGCTCTGCTTCTAACTTGGGCCCAAATTGTAAAATGGCCTTATCTATTGGCGATTTCGTTCCAATTCACATTCCAAGTAATATTCGGCATGCCAATTACATTGCCGGTTGCCAAGTTGCTTTATCTTTTATAGTTTCCGAGATATGGACTATCGATAATTTACACCTTAGGCTCTGCTTCTAACTTGGGCCCAAATTGTAAAATGGTCTTATCTATTGGCGATTTCATTCCAATTCACATTCCAAGTAATATTCGGCATGCTAATTACATTGCCGGTTGCCAAATTGCATTATCATTTATAGTTTCCGAGATATGGACTATCGATAATTTACACCTTAGGCTCTGCTTCTAACTTGGGCCCAAATTGTAAAATGGTCTTATCTATTGACGATTTCGTTCCAATTCACATTCCAAGTAATATTCGGCATGCTAATTACATTGCCGGTTGCCAAATTGCATTATCTCTTATAGTCTCCGAGATATGGACTATCGATAATTTACACCTTAGGCTCTGCTTCTAACTTGGGCCCAAATTGTAAAATGGTCTTATCTATTGGCGATTTCGTTCCAATTCACATTCCAAGTAATATTCGGCATGCTAATTACATTGCCGGTTGCCAAATTGCATTATCTCTTATAGTTTCCGAGATATGGACTATCGATAATTTACACCTTAGGCTCTGCTTCTAACTTGGGCCCAAATTGTGAAATGGTCTTATCTATTGGCGATTTCATTCCAATTCACATTCCAAGTAATATTCGGCATGCTAATTACATTGCCGTTTGCCAAATTGCATTATCTCTTATAGTTTCCGAGATATGGACTATCGATAATTTATACCTTAGGCTCTGCTTCTAACTTGGGCCCAAATTGTTAAATGTTCTTATCTATTGGCGATTTCGTTCCTATTCACATTCCAAGTAATATTCGGCATGCTAATTACATTGCCGGTGGCCAAATTGCATTATCTCTTATAGTTTCCGAGATATGGACTATCGATAATTTACACTTTAGGCTCTGCTTCTAACTTGGGCCCAAATTGTAAAATGGCCTTATCTATTGGCGATTTCGTTCCAATTCACATTCCAAGTAATATTCGGCATGCCAATTACATTGCCGGTTGCCAAATTGCATTATCTCTTATAGTTTCCGAGATATGGACTATCGATAATTTACACCTTAGGTTCTGCTTCTAACTTGGGCCCAAATTGTAAAATGGTCTTATCTATTGGCGATTTCGTTCCAATTCACATTCCAAGTAATATTCGGCATGCTAATTACATTGCCGGTTGTCAAATTGCATTACCTCTTATAGTTTCCGAGATATGGACTATCGATAATTTACACCTTAGGCTCTGCTTCTAACTTGGGCCCAAATTGTAAAATGTTCTTATCTATTGGCGATTTCATTCCAATTCACATTCCAAGTAATATTCGGCATGCTAATTACATTGCCGGTTGCCAAATTGCATTATCATTTATAGTTTCCGAGGTATGGACTATCGATAATTTACACCTTAGGCTCTGCTTCTAACTTGGGCCCAAATTGTAAAATGGCCTTATCTATTGGCGATTTCGTTCCAATTCACATTCCAAGTAATATTCGGCATGCCAATTACATTGCCGGTTGCCAAGTTGCTTTATCTTTTATAGTTTCCGAGATATGGACTATCGATAATTTACACCTTAGGCTCTGCTTCTAACTTGGGCCCAAATTGTAAAATGGTCTTATCTATTGGCGATTTCATTCCAATTCACATTCCAAGTAATATTCGGCATGCTAATTACATTGCCGGTTGTCAAATTGCATTATCTCTTATAGTTTCCGAGATATGGACTATCGATAATTTACACCTTAGGCTCTGCTTCTAACTTGGGCCCAAATTGTAAAATGGTCTTATCTATTGACGATTTCGTTCCAATTCACATTCCAAGTAATATTCGGCATGCTAATTACATTGCCGGTTGCCAAATTGCATTATCTCTTATAGTTTCCGAGATATGGACTATCGATAATTTACACCTTAGGCTCTGCTTCTAACTTGGGCCCAAATTGTAAAATGGTCTTATCTATTGGCGATTTCGTTCCAATTCACATTCCAAGTAATATTCGGCATGCTAATTACATTGCCGGTTGCCAAATTGCATTATCTCTTATAGTTTCCGAGATATGGACTATCGATAACTTACACCTTAGGCTCTGCTTCTAACTTGGGCCCAAATTGTAAAATGGTCTTATCTATTGGCGATTTCGTTCCAATTCACATTCCAAGTAATATTCGGCATGCTAATTACATTGCCGGTTGCCAAATTGTATTATCTCTTATAGTTTCCGAGATATGGACTATCGATAATTTACACTTTAGTCTCTGCTTCTAACTTGGACCCAAATTGTTAAATGGTCTTATCTATTGGCGATTTCGTTCCAATTCACATTCCAAGTAATATTCGGCATGCTAATTACATTGCCGGTGGCCAAGTTGCATTATCTCTTATAGTTTCCGAGATATGGACTATCGATAATTTACACCTTAGGCTCTGCTTCTAACTTGGGCCCAAATTGTAAAATGGTCTTATCAATTGGCGATTTCGTTCCAATTCACATTCCAAGTAATATTCGGCATGCTAATTACATTGCCGGTTGGCCAAGTTGCATTATCTCTTATAGTTTCCGAGATATGGACTATCGATAATTTACACCTTAGGCTCTGCTTCTAACTTGGGCCCAAATTGTTAAATGGTCTTATCTATTGGCGATTTCGTTCCTATTCACATTCCAAGTAATATTCGGCATGCTAATTACATTGCCGGTGGCCAAATTGCATTATCTCTTATAGTTTCCGAGATATGGACTATCGATAATTTACACCTTAGGCTCTGCTTCTAACTTGGGCCCAAATTGTAAAATGGTCTTATCTATTGGCGATTTCGTTCCAATTCACATTCCAAGTAATATTCGGCATGCTAATTACATTGCCGGTTGCCAAATTGCATTATCTCTTATAGTTTCCGAGATATGGACTATCGATAATTTACACCTTAGGCTCTGCTTCTAACTTGGGCCCAAATTGTAAAATGGTCTTATCTATTGGCGATTTCGTTCCAATTCACATTCCAAGTAATATTTGGCATGCTAATTACATTGCTGGTTGCCAAATTGCATTATCTCTTATAGTTTCCGAGATATGGACTATCGATAATTTACACCTTAGGCTCTGCTTCTAACTTGGGCCCAAATTGTAAAATGGTCTTATCTATTGGCGATTTCGTTCCAATTCACATTCCAAGTAATATTCGGCATGCTAATTACATTGCCGGTTGCCAAATGGCATTATCTCTTATAGTTTCCGAGATATGGACTATCGATAATTTACACCTTAGGCTCTGCTTCTAACTTGGGCCCAAATTGTAAAATGGTCTTATCTATTGGCGATTTCATTCCAATTCACATTCCAAGTAATATTCGGCATGCTAATTACATTGCCGGTTGCCAAATTGCATTATCTCTTATAGTTTCCGAGATATGGACTATCGATAATTTACACCTTAGGCTCTGCTTCTAACTTGGGCCCAAATTGTTAAATGGTCTTTTCTATTGGCGATTTCGTTCCTATTCACATTCCAAATAATATTCGGCATGCTAATTACATTGCCGGTGGCCAAATTGCATTATCTCTTATAGTTTCCGAGATATGGACTATCGAAAATTTACACCTTAGGCTCTGCTTCTAACATTGTAAAATGGCCTTATCTATTGGCGATTTCGTTCCAATTCACATTCCAAGTAATATTCGGCATGCCAATTACATTGCCGGTTGCCAAGTTGCTTTATCTTTTATAGTTTCCGAGATATGGACTATCGATAATTTACACCTTAGGCTCTGCTTCTAACTTGGGCCCAAATTGTAAAATGGTCTTATCTATTGGCGATTTCATTCCAATTCACATTCCAAGTAATATTCGGCATGCTAATTACATTGCCGGTTGCCAAATTGCATTATCATTTATAGTTTCCGAGATATGGACTATCGATAATTTACACCTTAGGCTCTGCTTCTAACTTGGGCCCAAATTGTAAAATGGCCTTATCTATTGGCGATTTCGTTCCAATTCACATTCCAAGTAATATTCGGCATGCCAATTACATTGCCGGTTGCCAAGTTGCTTTATCTTTTATAGTTTCCGAGATATGGACTATCGATAATTTACACCTTAGGCTCTGCTTCTAACTTGGGCCCAAATTGTAAAATGGTCTTATCTATTGGCGATTTCATTCCAATTCACATTCCAAGTAATATTCGGCATGCTAATTACATTGCCGGTTGCCAAATTGCATTATCATTTATAGTTTCCGAGATATGGACTATCGATAATTTACACCTTAGGCTCTGCTTCTAACTTGGGCCCAAATTGTAAAATGGTCTTATCTATTGACGATTTCGTTCCAATTCACATTCCAAGTAATATTCGGCATGCTAATTACATTGCCGGTTGCCAAATTGCATTATCTCTTATAGTTTCCGAGATATGGACTATCGATAATTTACACCTTAGGCTCTGCTTCTAACTTGGGCCCAAATTGTAAAATGGTCTTATCTATTGGCGATTTCGTTCCAATTCACATTCCAAGTAATATTCGGCATGCTAATTACATTGCCGGTTGCCAAATTGCATTATCTCTTATAGTTTCCGAGATATGGACTATCGATAATTTACACCTTAGGCTCTGCTTCTAACTTGGGCCCAAATTGTGAAATGGTCTTATCTATTGGCGATTTCATTCCAATTCACATTCCAAGTAATATTCGGCATGCTAATTACATTGCCGGTTGCCAAATTGCATTATCTCTTATAGTTTCCGAGATATGGACTATCGATAATTTATACCTTAGGCTCTGCTTCTAACTTGGGCCCAAATTGTTAAATGGTCTTATCTATTGGCGATTTCGTTCCTATTCACATTCCAAGTAATATTCGGCATGCTAATTACATTGCCGGTGGCTAAATTGCATTATCTCTTATAGTTTCCGAGATATGGACTATCGATAATTTACACTTTAGGCTCTGCTTCTAACTTGGGCCCAAATTGTAAAATGGCCTTATCTATTGGCGATTTCGTTCCAATTCACATTCCAAGTAATATTCGGCATGCCAATTACATTGCCGGTTGCCAAATTGCATTATCTCTTATAGTTTCCGAGATATGGACTATCGATAATTTACACCTTAGGTTCTGCTTCTAACTTGGGCCCAAATTGTAAAATGGTCTTATCTATTGGCGATTTCGTTCCAATTCACATTCCAAGTAATATTCGGCATGCTAATTACATTGCCGGTTGTCAAATTGCATTACCTCTTATAGTTTCCGAGATATGGACTATCGATAATTTGCACCTTAGGCTCTGCTTCTAACTTGGGCCCAAATTGTAAAATGGTCTTATCTATTGGCGATTTCGTTCCAATTCACATTCCAAGTAATATTCGGCATGCTAATTACATTGCCGGTTGCCAAATTGCATTATCTCTTATAGTTTCCGAGATATGGACTATCGATAATTTACACCTTAGGCTCTGCTTCTAACTTGGGCCCAAATTGTAAAATGGTCTTATCTATTGGCGATATCGTTCCTATTCACATTCCAAGTAATATTCGGCATGCTAATTACATTGCCGGTGGCCAAATTGCATTATCTCTTATAGTTTCCGAGATATGGACTATCGATAATTTACACTTTAGGCTCTGCTTCTAACTTGGGCCCAAATTGTAAAATGGTCTTATCTATTGGCGATTTCATTCCAATTCACATTCCAAGTAATATTCGGCATGCCAATTACATTGCCGGTTGCCAAGTTGCTTTATCTTTTATAGTTTCCGAGATATGGACTATCGATAATTTACACCTTAGGCTCTGCTTCTAACTTGGGCCCAAATTGTAAAATGGTCTTATCTATTGGCGATTTCATTCCAATTCACATTCCAAGTAATATTCGGCATGCTAATTACATTGCCGGTTGCCAAATTGCATTATCATTTATAGTTTCCGAGGTATGGACTATCGATAATTTACACCTTAGGCTCTGCTTCTAACTTGGGCCCAAATTGTAAAATGGCCTTATCTATTGGCGATTTCGTTCCAATTCACATTCCAAGTAATATTCGGCATGCCAATTACATTGCCGGTTGCCAATTTGCTTTATCTTTTATAGTTTCCGAGATATGGACTATCGATTATTTACACCTTAGGCTCTGCTTCTAACTTGGGCCCAAATTGTAAAATGGTCTTATCTATTGGCGATTTCATTCCAATTCACATTCCAAGTAATATTCGGCATGCTAATTACATTGCCGGTTGCCAAATTGCATTATCATTTATAGTTTCCGAGATATGGACTATCGATAATTTACACCTTAGGCTCTGCTTCTAACTTGGGCCCAAATTGTAAAATGGTCTTATCTATTGACGATTTCGTTCCAATTCACATTCCAAGTAATATTCGGCATGCTAATTACATTGCCGGTTGCCAAATTGCATTATCTCTTATAGTTTCCGAGATATGGACTATCGATAATTTACACCTTAGGCTCTGCTTCTAACTTGGGCCCAAATTGTAAAATGGTCTTATCTATTGGCGATTTCGTTCCAATTCACATTCCAAGTAATATTCGGCATGCTAATTACATTGCCGGTTGCCAAATTGCATTATCTCTTATAGTTTCCGAGATATGGACTATCGATAATTTACACCTTAGGCTCTGCTTCTAACTTGGGCCCAAATTGTGAAATGGTCTTATCTATTGGCGATTTCATTCCAATTCACATTCCAAGTAATATTCGGCATGCTAATTACATTGCTGGTTGCCAAATTGCATTATCTCTTATAGTTTCCGAGATATGGACTATCGATAATTTATACCTTAGGCTCTGCTTCTAACTTGGGCCCAAATTGTTAAATGGTCTTATCTATTGGCGATATCGTTCCTATTCACATTCCAAGTAATATTCGGCATGCTAATTACATTGCCGGTGGCCAAATTGCATTATCTCTTATAGTTTCCGAGATATGGACTATCGATAATTTACACTTTAGGCTCTGCTTCTAACTTGGGCCCAAATTGTAAAATGGCCTTATCTATTGGCGATTTCGTTCCAATTCACATTCCAAGTAATATTCGGCATGCCAATTACATTGCCGGTTGCCAAATTGCATTATCTCTTATAGTTTCCGAGATATGGACTATCGATAATTTACACTTTAGGCTCTGCTTCTAACTTGGGCCCAAATTGTAAAATGGCCTTATCTATTGGCGATTTCGTTCCAATTCACATTCCAAGTAATATTCGGCATGCCAATTACATTGCCGGTTGCCAAATTGCATTATCTCTTATAGTTTCCGAGATATGGACTATCGATAATTTACACCTTAGGCTCTGCTTCTAACTTGGGCCCAAATTGTAAAATGGTCTTATCTATTGACGATTTCGTTCCAATTCACATTCCAAGTAATATTCGGCATGCTAATTACATTGCCGGTTGCCAAATTGCATTATCTCTTATAGTTTCCGAGATATGGACTATCGATAATTTACACCTTAGGCTCTGCTTCTAACTTGGGCCCAAATTGTAAAATGGTCTTATCTATTGGCGATTTCGTTCCAATTCACATTCCAAGTAATATTCGGCATGCTAATTACATTGCCGGTTGCCAAATTGCATTATCTCTTATAGTTTCCGAGATATGGACTATCGATAACTTACACCTTAGGCTCTGCTTCTAACTTGGGCCCAAATTGTAAAATGGTCTTATCTACTGGCGATTTCGTTCCAATTCACATTCCAAGTAATATTCGGCATGCTAATTACATTGCCGGTTGCCAAATTGTATTATCTCTTATAGTTTCCGAGATATGGACTATCGATAATTTACACTTTAGTCTCTGCTTCTAACTTGGACCCAAATTGTTAAATGGTCTTATCTATTGGCGATTTCGTTCCAATTCACATTCCAAGTAATATTCGGCATGCTAATTACATTGCCGGTGGCCAAGTTGCATTATCTCTTATAGTTTCCGAGATATGGACTATCGATAATTTACACCTTAGGCTCTGCTTCTAACTTGGGCCCAAATTGTAAAATAGTCTTATCTATTGGCGATTTCGTTCCAATTCACATTCCAAGTAATATTCGGCATGCTAATTACATTGCCGGTGGCCAAGTTGCATTATCTCTTATAGTTTCCGAGATATGGACTATCGATAATTTACACCTTAGGCTCTGCTTCTAACTTGGGCCCAAATTGTTAAATGGTCTTATCTATTGGCGATTTCGTTCCTATTCACATTCCAAGTAATATTCGGCATGCTAATTACATTGCCGGTGGCCAAATTGCATTATCTCTTATAGTTTCCGAGATATGGACTATCGATAATTTACACCTTAGGCTCTGCTTCTAACTTGGGCCCAAATTGTAAAATGGTCTTATCTATTGGCGATTTCGTTCCAATTCACATTCCAAGTAATATTCGGCATGCTAATTACATTGCCGGTTGCCAAATTGCATTATCTCTTATAGTTTCCGAGATATGGACTATCGATAATTTACACCTTAGGCTCTGCTTCTAACTTGGGCCCAAATTGTAAAATGGTCTTATCTATTGGCGATTTCGTTCCAATTCACATTCCAAGTAATATTCGGCATGCTAATTACATTGCTGGTTGCCAAATTGCATTATCTCTTATAGTTTCCGAGATATGGACTATCGATAATTTACACCTTAGGCTCTGCTTCTAACTTGGGCCCAAATTGTAAAATGGTCTTATCTATTGGCGATTTCGTTCCAATTCACATTCCAAGTAATATTCGGCATGCTAATTACATTGCCGGTTGCCAAATGGCATTATCTCTTATAGTTTCCGAGATATGGACTATCGATAATTTACACCTTAGGCTCTGCTTCTAACTTGGGCCCAAATTGTAAAATGGTCTTATCTATTGGCGATTTCATTCCAATTCACATTCCAAGTAATATTCGGCATGCTAATTACATTGCCGGTTGCCAAATTGCATTATCTCTTATAGTTTCCGAGATATGGACTATCGATAATTTACACCTTAGGCTCTGCTTCTAACTTGGGCCCAAATTGTTAAATGGTCTTTTCTATTGGCGATTTCGTTCCTATTCACATTCCAAGTAATATTCGGCATGCTAATTACATTGCCGGTGGCCAAATTGCATTATCTCTTATAGTTTCCGAGATATGGACTATCGAAAATTTACACCTTAGGCTCTGCTTCTAACCTGGGCCCAAATTGTAAAATGGCCTTATCTATTGGCGATTTCGTTCCAATTCACATTCCAAGTAATATTCGGCATGCCAATTACATTGCCGGTTGCCAAGTTGCTTTATCTTTTATAGTTTCCGAGATATGGACTATCGATAATTTACACCTTAGGCTCTGCTTCTAACTTGGGCCCAAATTGTAAAATGGTCTTATCTATTGGCGATTTCATTCCAATTCACATTCCAAGTAATATTCGGCATGCTAATTACATTGCCGGTTGCCAAATTGCATTATCATTTATAGTTTCCGGGATATGGACTATCGATAATTTACACCTTAGGCTCTGCTTCTAACTTGGGCCCAAATTGTAAAATGGCCTTATCTATTGGCGATTTCGTTCCAATTCACATTCCAAGTAATATTCGGCATGCCAATCGATAATTTACACCTTAGGCTCTGCTTCTAACTTGGGCCCAAATTGTAAAATGGTCTTATCTATTGGCGATTTCGTTCCAATTCACATTCCAAGTAATATTCGGCATGCTAATTACATTGCCGGTTGCCAAATTGCATTATCTCTTATAGTTTCCGAGATATAGACTATCGATAATTTACACCTTAGGCTCTGCTTCTAACTTGGGCCCAAATTGTAAAATGGTCTTATCTATTGGCGATTTCGTTCCAATTCACATTCCAAGTAATATTCGGCATGCTAATTACATTGCCGGTGGCCAAATTGCATTATCTCTTATGGTTTCCGAGATATGGACTATCGATTATTTACACCTTAGGCTCTGCTTCTAACTTGGGCCCAAATTGTAAAATGGTCTAATCTATTGGCGATTTCGTTCCAATTCACATTCCAAGTAATATTCGGCATGCTAATTACATTGCCGGTTGCCAAATTGCATTATCTCTTATTGTTTCCGAGATATGGACTATCGATAATTTACACCTTAGGCTCTGCTTCTAACTTGGGCCCAAATTGTAAAATGGTCTTATCTATTGGCGATTTCGTTCCAATTCACATTCCAAGTAATATTCGGCATGCTAATTACATTGCCGGTGGCCAAATTGCATTATCTCTTATGGTTTCCGAGATATGGACTATCGATTATTTACACCTTAGGCTCTGCTTCTAACTTGGGCCCAAATTGTAAAATGGTCTTATCTATTGGCGATTTCGTTCCAATTCACATTCCAAGTAATATTCGGCATGCCAATCGATAATTTACACCTTAGGCTCTGTTTCTAACTTGGGCCCAAATTGTAAAATGGTCTTATCTATTGGCGATTCCTTTCCAATTCACATTCCAAGTAATATTCGGCATGCTAATTACATTGCCGGTTGCCAAATTGCATTATCTCTTATTGTTTCCGAGATATGGACTATCGATAATTTACACCTTAGGCTCTGCTTCTAACTTGGGCCCAAATTGTAAAATGGTCTTATCTATTGGCGATTTCGTTCCAATTCACATTCCAAGTAATATTTGGCATGCTAATTACATTGCCGGTTGCTAAATTGCATTATCTCTTATAGTTTCCGAGATATGGACTATCGATAATTTACACTTTAGTCTCTGCTTCTAACTTGGACCCAAATTGTTAAATGGTCTTATCTATTGGCGATTTCGTTCCAATTCACATTCCAAGTAATATTCGGCATGCTAATTACATTGCCGGTGGCCAAGTTGCATTATCTCTTATAGTTTCCGAGATATGGACTATCGATAATTTACACCTTAGGCTCTGCTTCTAACTTGGGCCCAAATTGTAAAATAGTCTTATCTATTGGCGATTTCGTTCCAATTCACATTCCAAGTAATATTCGGCATGCTAATTACATTGCCGGTGGCCAAGTTGCATTATCTCTTATAGTTTCCGAGATATGGACTATCGATAATTTACACCTTAGGCTCTGCTTCTAACTTGGGCCCAAATTGTCAAATGGTCTTATCTATTGGCGATTTCGTTCCAATTCACATTCCAAGTAATATTCGGCATGCTAATTACATTGCCGGTTGCCAAATTGCATTATCTCTTATAGTTTCCGAGATATGGACTATCGATAATTTACACCTTAGGCTCTGCTTCTAACTTGGTCCCAAATTGTAAAATGGTCTTATCTATTGGCGATTTCGCTCCAATTCACATTCCAAGTAATATTCGGCATGCTAATTACAGTGCCGGTTGCCAAATTGCATTATCTCTTATAGTTTCCGAGATATGGACTATCGATAATTTACACCTTAGGCTCTGCTTCTAACTTGGTCCCAAATTGTAAAATGGTCTTATCTATTGGCGATTTCGCTCCAATTCACATTCCAAGTAATATTCGGCATGCTAATTACATTGCCGGTTGCCAAATTGCATTATCTCTTATAGTTTCCGAGATATGGACTATCGATAATTTACACCTTAGGCTCTGCTTCTAACTTGGGCCCAAATTGTAAAATGGTCTTATCTATTGGCGATTTCGTTCCAATTCACAATCCAAGTAATATTCGGCATGCTAATTACATTGCCGGTTGCCAAATTGCATTATCTCTTATAGTTTCCGAGATATGGACTATTGATAATTTACACCTTAGGCTCTGCTTCTAACTTGGGCCCAAATTGTAAAATGGTCTTATCTATTGGCGATTTCGTTCCAATTCACATTCCAAGTAATATTCGGCATGCTAATTACATTGCTGGTTGCCAAATTGCATTATCTCTTATAGTTTCCGAGATATGGACTATCGATAATTTACACCTTAGGCTCTGCTTCTAACTTGGGCCCAAATTGTAAAATGGTCTTATCTATTGGCGATTTCGTTCCAATTCACATTCCAAGTAATATTCGGCATGCTAATTACATTGCCGGTTGCCAAATGGCATTATCTCTTATAGTTTCCGAGATATGGACTATCGATAATTTACACCTTAGGCTCTGCTTCTAACTTGGGCCCAAATTGTAAAATGGTCTTATCTATTGGCGATTTCATTCCAATTCACATTCCAAGTAATATTCGGCATGCTAATTACATTGCCGGTTGCCAAATTGCATTATCTCTTATAGTTTCCGAGATATGGACTATCGATAATTTACACCTTAGGCTCTGCTTCTAACTTGGGCCCAAATTGTTAAATGGTCTTTTCTATTGGCGATTTCGTTCCTATTCACATTCCAAGTAATATTCGGCATGCTAATTACATTGCCGGTGGCCAAATTGCATTATCTCTTATAGTTTCCGAGATATGGACTATCGAAAATTTACACCTTAGGCTCTGCTTCTAACCTGGGCCCAAATTGTAAAATGGCCTTATCTATTGGCGATTTCGTTCCAATTCACATTCCAAGTAATATTCGGCATGCCAATTACATTGCCGGTTGCCAAGTTGCTTTATCTTTTATAGTTTCCGAGATATGGACTATCGATAATTTACACCTTAGGCTCTGCTTCTAACTTGGGCCCAAATTGTAAAATGGTCTTATCTATTGGCGATTTCATTCCAATTCACATTCCAAGTAATATTCGGCATGCTAATTACATTGCCGGTTGCCAAATTGCATTATCATTTATAGTTTCCGAGATATGGACTATCGATAATTTACACCTTAGGCTCTGCTTCTAACTTGGGCCCAAATTGTAAAATGGACTTATCTATTGGCGATTTCGTTCCAATTCACATTCCAAGTAATATTCGGCATGCCAATTACATTGCCGGTTGCCAAGTTGCTTTATCTTTTATAGTTTCCGAGATATGGACTATCGATAATTTACACCTTAGGCTCTGCTTCTAACTTGGGCCCAAATTGTAAAATGGTATTATCTATTGGCGATTTCATTCCAATTCACATTCCAAGTAATATTCGGCATGCTAATTACATTGCCGGTTGCCAAATTGCATTATCATTTATAGTTTCCGAGATATGGACTATCGATAATTTACACCTTAGGCTCTGCTTCTAACTTGGGCCCAAATTGTAAAATGGTCTTATCTATTGACGATTTCGTTCCAATTCACATTCCAAGTAATATTCGGCATGCTAATTACATTGCCTGTTGCCAAATTGCATTATCTCTTATAGTTTCCGAGATATGGACTATCGATAATTTATACCTTAGGCTCTGTTTCTAACTTGGGCCCAAATTGTAAAATGGTCTTATCTATTGGCGATTCCTTTCCAATTCACATTCCAAGTAATATTCGGCATGCTAATTACATTGCCGGTTGCCAAATTGCATTATCTCTTATAGTTTCCGAGATATGGACTATCGATAATTTACACCTTAGGCTCTGCTTCTAACTTGGGCCCAAATTGTTAAACGATCTTATCTATTGGCGATATCGTTCCAATTCACATTCCAAGTAATATTCGGCATGCTAATTACATTGCCGGTGGCCAAATTGCATTATCTCTTATGGTTTCCGAGATATGGACTATCGATTATTTACACCTTAGGCTCTGCTTCTAACTTGGGCCCAAATTGTAAAATGGTCTAATCTATTGGCGATTTCGTTCGAATTCACATTCCAAGTAATACTCGGCATGCTAATTACATTGCCGGTTGCCAAATTGCATTATCTCTTATTGTTTAAGAGATATGGACTATCGATAATTTACACCTTAGGCTCTGCTTCTAACTTGGGCCCAAATTGTAAAATGGTCTTATCTATTGGCGATTTCATTCCAATTCACATTCCAAGTAATATTTGGCATGCTAATTACATTGCCGGTTGCTAAATTGCATTATCTCTTATAGTTTCCGAGATATGGACTATCGATAATTTACACCTTAGGCTCTGCTTCTAACTTGGGCCCAAATTGTAAAATGGTCTTATCTATTGGCGATTTCGTTCAAATTCACATTTCAAGTAATATTCGGCATGCTAATTACATTGCCGGTTGTCAAATTGCATTATCTCTTATAGTTTCCGAGATATGGACTATCGATAATTTACACCTTAGGCTCTGCTTCTAACTTGGACCCAAATTGTAAAATGGTCTTATCTATTGGCGATTTCGTTCCAATTCACATTCCAAGTAATATTCGGCATGCTAATTACATTGCCGGTGGCCAAATTGCATTATCTCTTATAGTTTCCGAGATATGGACTATCGATAATTTACACCTTAGGCTCTGCTTCTAACTTGGGCCCAAATTGTAAAATGGTCTTATCTATTGGCGATTTCGTTCCAATTTACATTATAAGTAATATTCGGCATGCTATTTACATTGCCGGTTGCCAAATTGCATTATCTCTTATAGTTTCCGAGATATGGACTATCGATAATTTACACCTTAGGCTCTGCTTCTAACTTGGGCCCAAATTGTAAAATGGTCTTATCTATTGGCGATTTCGTTCCAATTGACATTGTAAGTAATATTCGGCATGCTAATTAAATTGCCTGTTGCCAAATTGCATTATCTCTTATAGTTTCCGAGATATGGACTATCGATAATTTACACCTTAGGCTCTGCTTCTAACTTGGGCCCAAATTGTAAAATGGTCTTATCTATTGGCGATTTCGTTCCAATTTACATTATAAGTAATATTCGGCATGCTATTTGCATTGCCGGTTGCCAAATTGCATTATCTCTTATAGTTTCCGAGATATGGACTATCGATAATTTACACCTTAGGCTCTGCTTCTAACTTGGGCCCAAATTGTAAAATGGTCTTATCTATTGGCGACTTCGTTCCAATTCACATTCCAAGTAATATTCGGCATGCTAATTACATTGCCGGTTGCCAAATTGCATTATCTCTTATAGTTTCCGAGATATGGACTATCGATAATTTACACCTTAGGTTTTGCTTCTAACTTGGGCCCAAATTGTAAAATGGTCTTATCTATTGGCGATTTCGTTCTAATTCACATTCCAAGTAATATTCGGCATGCTAATTACATTGCCGGTTGCCAAATTGCATTATCTCTTATAGTTTCCGAGATATGGACTATCGATAATTTACACCTTAGGCTCTGCTTCTAACTTGGGCCCAAATTGTAAAATGGTCTTATCTATTGGCGATTTCGTTCCAATTCACATTCCAAGTAATATTCGGCATGCTAATTACATTGCCGGTTGCCAAATTGCATTATCTCTTATAGTTTCCGAGATATGGACTATCGATAATTTACACCTTAGGTTTTGCTTCTAACTTGGGCCCAAATTGTAAAATGGTCTTATCTATTGGCGATTTCGTTCTAATTCACATTCCAAGTAATATTCGGCATGCTAATTACATTGCCGGTTGCCAAATTGCATTATCTCTTATAGTTTCCGAGATATGGACTATCGATAATTTACACCTTAGGCTCTGCTTCTAACTTGGTCCCAAATTGTAAAATGGTCTTATCTATTGGCGATTTCGCTCCAATTCACATTCCAAGTAATATTCGGCATGCTAATTACATTGCCGGTTGCCAAATTGCATTATCTCTTATAGTTTCCGAGATATGGACTATCGATAATTTACACCTTAGGCTCTGCTTCTAACTTGGGCCCAAATTGTAAAATGGTCTTATATATTGGCGATTTCGTTCCAATTCACATTCCAAGTAATATTCGGCATGCTAATTACATTGCCGGTTGCCAAATTGCATTATCTCTTATAGTTTCCGAGATATGGACTATCGATAATTTACACCTTAGGCTCTGCTTCTAACTTGGGCCCAAATTGTGAAATGGTCTTATCTATTGGCGATTTCATTCCAATTCACATTCCAAGTAATATTCGGCATGCTAATTACATTGCCGGTTGCCAAATTGCATTATCTCTTATAGTTTCCGAGATATGGACTATCGATAATTTATACCTTAGGCTCTGCTTCTAACTTGGGCCCAAATTGTTAAATGGTCTTATCTATTGGCGATTTCGTTCCTATTCACATTCTAAGTAATATTCGGCATGCTAATTACATTGCCGGTGGCCAAATTGCATTATCTCTTATAGTTTCCGAGATATGGACTATCGATAATTTACACCTTAGGCTCTGCTTCTAACTTGGGCCCAAATTGTAAAATGGTCTTATATATTGGCGATTTCGTTCCAATTCACATTCCAAGTAATATTCGGCATGCTAATTACATTGCCGGTTGCCAAATTGCATTATCTCTTATAGTTTCCGAGATATGGACTATCGATAATTTACACCTTAGGCTCTGCTTCTAACTTGGGCCCAAATTGTAAAATGGTCTTATCTATTGGCGATTTCGTTCCAATTCACATTCCAAGTAATATTCGGCATGCTAATTACATTGCCGGTTGTCAAATTGCATTATCTCTTATAGTTTCCGAGATATGGACTATCGATAATTTACACCTTAGGCTCTGCTTCTAACTTGGGCCCAAATTGTAAAATGGTCTTATCTATTGACGATTTCGTTCCAATTCACATTCCAAGTAATATTCGGCATGCTAATTACATTGCCGGTTGCCAAATTGCATTATCTCTTATAGTTTCCGAGATATGGACTATCGATAATTTACACCTTAGGCTCTGCTTCTAACTTGGGCCCAAATTGTAAAATGGTCTTATCTATTGGCGATTTCGTTCTAATTCACATTCCAAGTAATATTCGGCATGCTAATTACATTGCCGGTTGCCAAATTGCATTATCTCTTATAGTTTCCGAGATATGGACTATCGCTAATTTACACCTTAGGCTCTGCTTCTAACTTGGGCCCAAATTGTAAAATGGTCTTATCTATTGGCGATTTCGTTCCAATTCACATTCCAAGTAATATTCCGCATGCTAATTACATTGCCGGTTGCCAAATTGCATTATCTCTTATAGTTTCCGAGATATGGACTATCGATAATTTACACCTTAGGCTCTGCTTCTAACTTGGTCCCAAATTGTAAAATGGTCTTATCTATTGGCGATTTCGCTCCAATTCACATTCCAAGTAATATTCGGCATGCTAATTACATTGCCGGTTGCCAAATTGCATTATCTCTTATAGTTTCCGAGATATGGACTATCGATAATTTACACCTTAGGCTCTGCTTCTAACTTGGGCCCAAATTGTAAAATGGTCTTATCTATTGGCGATTTCGTTCCAATTCACATTCCAAGTAATATTCGGCATGCTAATTACATTGCCGGTGGCCAAATTGCATTATCTCTTATAGTTTCCGAGATATGGACTATCGATAATTTACACCTTAGGCTCTGCTTCTAACTTGGGCCCAAATTGTAAAATGGTCTTATCTATTGGCGATTTCGTTCCAATTCACATTCCAAGTAATATTCGGCATGCTAATTACATTGCCGGTTGTCAAATTGCATTATCTCTTATAGTTTCCGAGATATGGACTATCGATAATTTACACCTTAGGCTCTGCTTCTAACTTGGGCCCAAATTGTAAAATGGTCTTATCTATTGACGATTTCGTTCCAATTCACATTCCAAGTAATATTCGGCATGCTAATTACATTGCCGGTTGCCAAATTGCATTATCTCTTATAGTTTCCGAGATATGGACTATCGATAATTTACACCTTAGGCTCTGCTTCTAACTTGGGCCCAAATTGTAAAATGGTCTTATCTATTGGCGATTTCGTTCCAATTCACATTCCAAGTAATATTCGGCATGCTAATTACATTGCCGGTTGCCAAATTGCATTATCTCTTATAGTTTCCGAGATATGGACTATCGATAACTTACACCTTAGGCTCTGCTTCTAACTTGGGCCCAAATTGTAAAATGGTCTTATCTATTGGCGATTTCGTTCCAATTCACATTCCAAGTAATATTCGGCATGCTAATTACATTGCCGGTTGCCAAATTGTATTATCTCTTATAGTTTCCGAGATATGGACTATCGATAATTTACACTTTAGTCTCTGCTTCTAACTTGGACCCAAATTGTTAAATGGTCTTATCTATTGGCGATTTCGTTCCAATTCACATTCCAAGTAATATTCGGCATGCTAATTACATTGCCGGTGGCCAAGTTGCATTATCTCTTATAGTTTCCGAGATATGGACTATCGATAATTTACACCTTAGGCTCTGCTTCTAACTTGGGCCCAAATTGTAAAATGGTCTTATCTATTGGCGATTTCGTTCCAATTCACATTCCAAGTAATATTCGGCATGCTAATTACATTGCCGGTGGCCAAGTTGCATTATCTCTTATAGTTTCCGAGATATGGACTATCGATAATTTACACCTTAGGCTCTGCTTCTAACTTGGGCCCAAATTGTTAAATGGTCTTATCAATTGGCGATTTCGTTCCTATTCACATTCCAAGTAATATTCGGCATGCTAATTACATTGCCGGTGGCCAAATTGCATTATCTCTTATAGTTTCCGAGATATGGACTATCGATAATTTACACCTTAGGCTCTGCTTCTAACTTGGGCCCAAATTGTAAAATGGTCTTATCTATTGGCGATTTCGTTCCAATTCACATTCCAAGTAATATTCGGCATGCTAATTACATTGCCGGTTGCCAAATTGCATTATCTCTTATAGTTTCCGAGATATGGACTATCGATAATTTACACCTTAGGCTCTGCTTCTAATTTGGGCCCAAATTGTAAGATGGTCTTATCTATTGGCGATTTCGTTCCAATTCACATTCCAAGTAATATTCGGCATGCTAATTACATTGCTGGTTGCCAAATTGCATTATCTCTTATAGTTTCCGAGATATATACTATCGATAATTTACACCTTAGGCTCTGCTTCTAACTTGGGCCCAAATTGTAAAATGGTCTTATCTATTGGCGATTTCGTTCCAATTCACATTCCAAGTAATATTCGGCATGCTAATTACATTGCCGGTTGCCAAATGGCATTATCTCTTATAGTTTCCGAGATATGGACTATCGATAATTTACACCTTAGGCTCTGCTTCTAACTTGGGCCCAAATTGTAAAATGGTCTTATCTATTGGCGATTTCATTCCAATTCACATTCCAAGTAATATTCGGCATGCTAATTACATTGCCGGTTGCCAAATTGCATTATCTCTTATAGTTTCCGAGATATGGACTATCGATAATTTACACCTTAGGCTCTGCTTCTAACTTGGGCCCAAATTGTTAAATGGTCTTTTCTATTGGCGATTTCGTTCCTATTCACATTCCAAATAATATTCGGCATGCTAATTACATTGCCGGTGGCCAAATTGCATTATCTCTTATAGTTTCCGAGATATGGACTATCGAAAATTTACACCTTAGGCTCTGCTTCTAACCTGGGCCCAAATTGTAAAATGGCCTTATCTATTGGCGATTTCGTTCCAATTCACATTCCAAGTAATATTCGGCATGCCAATTACATTGCCGGTTGCCAAGTTGCTTTATCTTTTATAGTTTCCGAGATATGGACTATCGATAATTTACACCTTAGGCTCTGCTTCTAACTTGGGCCCAAATTGTAAAATGGTCTTATCTATTGGCGATTTCATTCCAATTCACATTCCAAGTAATATTCGGCATGCTAATTACATTGCCGGTTGCCAAATTGCATTATCATTTATAGTTTCCGAGATATGGACTATCGATAATTTACACCTTAGGCTCTGCTTCTAACTTGGGCCCAAATTGTAAAATGGTCTTATCTATTGACGATTTCGTTCCAATTCACATTCCAAGTAATATTCGGCATGCTAATTACATTGCCGGTTGCCAAATTGCATTATCTCTTATAGTTTCCGAGATATGGACTATCGATAATTTACACCTTAGGCTCTGCTTCTAACTTGGGCCCAAATTGTAAAATGGTCTTATCTATTGGCGATTTCGTTCCAATTCACATTCCAAGTAATATTCGGCATGCTAATTACATTGCCGGTTGCCAAATTGCATTATCTCTTATAGTTTCCGAGATATGGACTATCGATAACTTACACCTTAGGCTCTGCTTCTAACTTGGGCCCAAATTGTAAAATGGTCTTATCTATTGGCGATTTCGTTCCAATTCACATTCCAAGTAATATTCGGCATGCTAATTACATTGCCGGTTGCCAAATTGTATTATCTCTTATAGTTTCCGAGATATGGACTATCGATAATTTACACTTTAGTCTCTGCTTCTAACTTGGACCCAAATTGTTAAATGGTCTTATCTATTGGCGATTTCGTTCCAATTCACATTCCAAGTAATATTCGGCATGCTAATTACATTGCCGGTGGCCAAGTTGCATTATCTCTTATAGTTTCCGAGATATGGACTATCGATAATTTACACCTTAGGCTCTGCTTCTAACTTGGGCCCAAATTGTAAAATGGTCTTATCTATTGGCGATTTCGTTCCAATTCACATTCCAAGTAATATTCGGCATGCTAATTACATTGCCGGTGGCCAAGTTGCATTATCTCTTATAGTTTCCGAGATATGGACTATCGATAATTTACACCTTAGGCTCTGCTTCTAACTTGGGCCCAAATTGTTAAATGGTCTTATCAATTGGCGATTTCGTTCCTATTCACATTCCAAGTAATATTCGGCATGCTAATTACATTGCCGGTGGCCAAATTGCATTATCTCTTATAGTTTCCGAGATATGGACTATCGATAATTTACACCTTAGGCTCTGCTTCTAACTTGGGCCCAAATTGTAAAATGGTCTTATCTATTGGCGATTTCGTTCCAATTCACATTCCAAGTAATATTCGGCATGCTAATTACATTGCCGGTTGCCAAATTGCATTATCTCTTATAGTTTCCGAGATATGGACTATCGATAATTTACACCTTAGGCTCTGCTTCTAATTTGGGCCCAAATTGTAAAATGGTCTTATCTATTGGCGATTTCGTTCCAATTCACATTCCAAGTAATATTCGGCATGCTAATTACATTGCTGGTTGCCAAATTGCATTATCTCTTATAGTTTCCGAGATATGGACTATCGATAATTTACACCTTAGGCTCTGCTTCTAACTTGGGCCCAAATTGTAAAATGGTCTTATCTATTGGCGATTTCGTTCCAATTCACATTCCAAGTAATATTCGGCATGCTAATTACATTGCCGGTTGCCAAATGGCATTATCTCTTATAGTATCCGAGATATGGACTATCGATAATTTACACCTTAGGCTCTGCTTCTAACTTGGGCCCAAATTGTAAAATGGTCTTATCTATTGGCGATTTCATTCCAATTCACATTCCAAGTAATATTCGGCATGCTAATTACATTGCCGGTTGCCAAATTGCATTATCTCTTATAGTTTCCGAGATATGGACTATCGATAATTTACACCTTAGGCTCTGCTTCTAACTTGGGCCCAAATTGTTAAATGGTCTTTTCTATTGGCGATTTCGTTCCTATTCACATTCCAAATAATATTCGGCATGCTAATTACATTGCCGGTGGCCAAATTGCATTATCTCTTATAGTTTCCGAGATATGGACTATCGAAAATTTACACCTTAGGCTCTGCTTCTAACCTGGGCCCAAATTGTAAAATGGCCTTATCTATTGGCGATTTCGTTCCAATTCACATTCCAAGTAATATTCGGCATGCCAATTACATTGCCGGTTGCCAAGTTGCTTTATCTTTTATAGTTTCCGAGATATGGACTATCGATAATTTACACCTTAGGCTCTGCTTCTAACTTGGGCCCAAATTGTAAAATGGTCTTATCTATTGGCGATTTCATTCCAATTCACATTCCAAGTAATATTCGGCATGCTAATTACATTGCCGGTTGCCAAATTGCATTATCATTTATAGTTTCCGAGATATGGACTATCGATAATTTACACCTTAGGCTCTGCTTCTAACTTGGGCCCAAATTGTAAAATGGCCTTATCTATTGGCGATTTCGTTCCAATTCACATTCCAAGTAATATTCGGCATGCCAATTACATTGCCGGTTGCCAAGTTGCTTTATCTTTTATAGTTTCCGAGATATGGACTATCGATAATTTACACCTTAGGCTCTGCTTCTAACTTGGGCCCAAATTGTAAAATGGTCTTATCTATTGGCGATTTCATTCCAATTCACATTCCAAGTAATATTCGGCATGCTAATTACATTGCCGGTTGCCAAATTGCATTATCATTTATAGTTTCCGAGATATGGACTATCGATAATTTACACCTTAGGCTCTGCTTCTAACTTGGGCCCAAATTGTAAAATGGTCTTATCTATTGACGATTTCGTTCCAATTCACATTCCAAGTAATATTCGGCATGCTAATTACATTGCCGGTTGCCAAATTGCATTATCTCTTATAGTCTCCGAGATATGGACTATCGATAATTTACACCTTAGGCTCTGCTTCTAACTTGGGCCCAAATTGTAAAATGGTCTTATCTATTGGCGATTTCGTTCCAATTCACATTCCAAGTAATATTCGGCATGCTAATTACATTGCCGGTGGCCAAGTTGCATTATCTCTTATAGTTTCCGAGATATGGACTATCGATAATTTACACCTTAGGCTCTGCTTCTAACTTGGGCCCAAATTGTTAAATGGTCTTATCTATTGGCGATTTCGTTCCTATTCACATTCCAAGTAATATTCGGCATGCTAATTACATTGCCGGTGGCCAAATTGCATTATCTCTTATAGTTTCCGAGATATGGACTATCGATAATTTACACCTTAGGCTCTGCTTCTAACTTGGGCCCAAATTGTAAAATGGTCTTATCTATTGGCGATTTCGTTCCAATTCACATTCCAAGTAATATTCGGCATGCTAATTACATTGCCGGTTGCCAAATTGCATTATCTCTTATAGTTTCCGAGATATGGACTATCGATAATTTACACCTTAGGCTCTGCTTCTAACTTGGGCCCAAATTGTAAAATGGTCTTATCTATTGGCGATTTCGTTCCAATTCACATTCCAAGTAATATTCGGCATGCTAATTACATTGCTGGTTGCCAAATTGCATTATCTCTTATAGTTTCCGAGATATGGACTATCGATAATTTACACCTTAGGCTCTGCTTCTAACTTGGGCCCAAATTGTAAAATGGTCTTATCTATTGGCGATTTCGTTCCAATTCACATTCCAAGTAATATTCGGCATGCTAATTACATTGCCGGTTGCCAAATGGCATTATCTCTTATAGTTTCCGAGATATGGACTATCGATAATTTACACCTTAGGCTCTGCTTCTAACTTGGGCCCAAATTGTAAAATGGTCTTATCTATTGGCGATTTCATTCCAATTCACATTCCAAGTAATATTCGGCATGCTAATTACATTGCCGGTTGCCAAATTGCATTATCATTTATAGTTTCCGAGGTATGGACTATCGATAATGTACACCTTAGGCTCTGCTTCTAACTTGGGCCCAAATTGTAAAATGGTCTTATCTATTGGCGATTTCGTTCCAATTCACATTCCAAGTAATATTCGGCATGCCAATTACATTGCCGGTTGCCAAGTTGCTTTATCTTTTATAGTTTCCGAGATATGGACTATCGATAATTTACACCTTAGGCTCTGCTTCTAACTTGGGCCCAAATTGTAAAATGGTCTTATCTATTGGCGATTTCATTCCAATTCACATTCCAAGTAATATTCGGCATGCTAATTACATTGCCGGTTGCCAAATTGCATTATCATTTATAGTTTCCGAGGTATGGACTATCGATAATTTACACCTTAGGCTCTGCTTCTAACTTGGGCCCAAATTGTAAAATGGTCTTATCTATTGGCGATTTCGTTCCAATTCACATTCCAAGTAATATTCGGCATGCTAATTACATTGCCGGTTGTCAAATTGCATTATCTCTTATAGTTTCCGAGATATGGACTATCGATAATTTACACCTTAGGCTCTGCTTCTAACTTGGGCCCAAATTGTAAAATGGTCTTATCTATTGACGATTTCGTTCCAATTCACATTCCAAGTAATATTCGGCATGCTAATTACATTGCCGGTTGCCAAATTGCATTATCTCTTATAGTTTCCGAGATATGGACTATCGATAATTTACACCTTAGGCTCTGCTTCTAACTTGGGCCCAAATTGTAAAATGGTCTTATCTATTGGCGATTTCGTTCCAATTCACATTCCAAGTAATATTCGGCATGCTAATTACATTGCCGGTTGCCAAATTGCATTATCTCTTATAGTTTCCGAGATATGGACTATCGATAACTTACACCTTAGGCTCTGCTTCTAACTTGGGCCCAAATTGTAAAATGGTCTTATCTATTGGCGATTTCGTTCCAATTCACATTCCAAGTAATATTCGGCATGCTAATTACATTGCCGGTTGCCAAATTGTATTATCTCTTATAGTTTCCGAGATATGGACTATCGATAATTTACACTTTAGTCTCTGCTTCTAACTTGGACCCAAATTGTTAAATGGTCTTATCTATTGGCGATTTCGTTCCAATTCACATTCCAAGTAATATTCGGCATGCTAATTACATTGCCGGTGGCCAAGTTGCATTATCTCTTATAGTTTCCGAGATATGGACTATCGATAATTTACACCTTAGGCTCTGCTTCTAACTTGGGCCCAAATTGTAAAATGGTCTTATCTATTGGCGATTTCGTTCCAATTCACATTCCAAGTAATATTCGGCATGCTAATTACATTGCCGGTGGCCAAGTTGCATTATCTCTTATAGTTTCCGAGATATGGACTATCGATAATTTACACCTTAGGCTCTGCTTCTAACTTGGGCCCAAATTGTTAAATGGTCTTATCTATTGGCGATTTCGTTCCTATTCACATTCCAAGTAATATTCGGCATGCTAATTACATTGCCGGTGGCCAAATTGCATTATCTCTTATAGTTTCCGAGATATGGACTATCGATAATTTACACCTTAGGCTCTGCTTCTAACTTGGGCCCAAATTGTAAAATGGTCTTATCTATTGGCGATTTCGTTCCAATTCACATTCCAAGTAATATTCGGCATGCTAATTACATTGCCGGTTGCCAAATTGCATTATCTCTTATAGTTTCCGAGATATGGACTATCGATAATTTACACCTTAGGCTCTGCTTCTAACTTGGGCCCAAATTGTAAAATGGTCTTATCTATTGGCGATTTCGTTCCAATTCACATTCCAAGTAATATTCGGCATGCTAATTACATTGCTGGTTGCCAAATTGCATTATCTCTTATAGTTTCCGAGATATGGACTATCGATAATTTACACCTTAGGCTCTGCTTCTAACTTGGGCCCAAATTGTAAAATGGTCTTATCTATTGGCGATTTCGTTCCAATTCACATTCCAAGTAATATTCGGCATGCTAATTACATTGCCGGTTGCCAAATGGCATTATCTCTTATAGTTTCCGAGATATGGACTATCGATAATTTACACCTTAGGCTCTGCTTCTAACTTGGGCCCAAATTGTAAAATGGTCTTATCTATTGGCGATTTCATTCCAATTCACATTCCAAGTAATATTCGGCATGCTAATTACATTGCCGGTTGCCAAATTGCATTATCTCTTATAGTTTCCGAGATATGGACTATCGATAATTTACACCTTAGGCTCTGCTTCTAACTTGGGCCCAAATTGTTAAATGGTCTTTTCTATTGGCGATTTCGTTCCTATTCACATTCCAAATAATATTCGGCATGCTAATTACATTGCCGGTGGCCAAATTGCATTATCTCTTATAGTTTCCGAGATATGGACTATCGAAAATTTACACCTTAGGCTCTGCTTCTAACCTGGGCCCAAATTGTAAAATGGCCTTATCTATTGGCGATTTCGTTCCAATTCACATTCCAAGTAATATTCGGCATGCCAATTACATTGCCGGTTGCCAAGTTGCTTTATCTTTTATAGTTTCCGAGATATGGACTATCGATAATTTACACCTTAGGCTCTGCTTCTAACTTGGGCCCAAATTGTAAAATGGTCTTATCTATTGGCGATTTCATTCCAATTCACATTCCAAGTAATATTCGGCATGCTAATTACATTGCCGGTTGCCAAATTGCATTATCATTTATAGTTTCCGAGATATGGACTATCGATAATTTACACCTTAGGCTCTGCTTCTAACTTGGGCCCAAATTGTAAAATGGCCTTATCTATTGGCGATTTCGTTCCAATTCACATTCCAAGTAATATTCGGCATGCCAATTACATTGCCGGTTGCCAAGTTGCTTTATCTTTTATAGTTTCCGAGATATGGACTATCGATAATTTACACCTTAGGCTCTGCTTCTAACTTGGGCCCAAATTGTAAAATGGTCTTATCTATTGGCGATTTCATTCCAATTCACATTCCAAGTAATATTCGGCATGCTAATTACATTGCCGGTTGCCAAATTGCATTATCATTTATAGTTTCCGAGATATGGACTATCGATAATTTACACCTTAGGCTCTGCTTCTAACTTGGGCCCAAATTGTAAAATGGTCTTATCTATTGACGATTTCGTTCCAATTCACATTCCAAGTAATATTCGGCATGCTAATTACATTGCCGGTTGCCAAATTGCATTATCTCTTATAGTTTCCGAGATATGGACTATCGATAATTTACACCTTAGGCTCTGCTTCTAACTTGGGCCCAAATTGTAAAATGGTCTTATCTATTGGCGATTTCGTTCCAATTCACATTCCAAGTAATATTCGGCATGCTAATTACATTGCCGGTTGCCAAATTGCATTATCTCTTATAGTTTCCGAGATATGGACTATCGATAATTTACACCTTAGGCTCTGCTTCTAACTTGGGCCCAAATTGTGAAATGGTCTTATCTATTGGCGATTTCATTCCAATTCACATTCCAAGTAATATTCGGCATGCTAATTACATTGCCGGTTGCCAAATTGCATTATCTCTTATAGTTTCCGAGATATGGACTATCGATAATTTATACCTTAGGCTCTGCTTCTAACTTGGGCCCAAATTGTTAAATGGTCTTATCTATTGGCGATTTCGTTCCTATTCACATTCCAAGTAATATTCGGCATGCTAATTACATTGCCGGTGGCTAAATTGCATTATCTCTTATAGTTTCCGAGATATGGACTATCGATAATTTACACTTTAGGCTCTGCTTCTAACTTGGGCCCAAATTGTAAAATGGCCTTATCTATTGGCGATTTCGTTCCAATTCACATTCCAAGTAATATTCGGCATGCCAATTACATTGCCGGTTGCCAAATTGCATTATCTCTTATAGTTTCCGAGATATGGACTATCGATAATTTACACCTTAGGTTCTGCTTCTAACTTGGGCCCAAATTGTAAAATAGTCTTATCTATTGGCGATTTCGTTCCAATTCACATTCCAAGTAATATTCGGCATGCTAATTACATTGCCGGTTGTCAAATTGCATTACCTCTTATAGTTTCCGAGATATGGACTATCGATAATTTGCACCTTAGGCTCTGCTTCTAACTTGGGCCCAAATTGTAAAATGGTCTTATCTATTGGCGATTTCGTTCCAATTCACATTCCAAGTAATATTCGGCATGCTAATTACATTGCCGGTTGCCAAATTGCATTATCTCTTATAGTTTCCGAGATATGGACTATCGATAATTTACACCTTAGGCTCTGCTTCTAACTTGGGCCCAAATTGTAAAATGGTCTTATCTATTGGCGATATCGTTCCTATTCACATTCCAAGTAATATTCGGCATGCTAATTACATTGCCGGTGGCCAAATTGCATTATCTCTTATAGTTTCCGAGATATGGACTATCGATAATTTACACTTAAGGCTCTGCTTCTAACTTGGGCCCAAATTGTAAAATGGTCTTATCTATTGGCGATTTCATTCCAATTCACATTCCAAGTAATATTCGGCATGCCAATTACATTGCCGGTTGCCAAGTTGCTTTATCTTTTATAGTTTCCGAGATATGGACTATCGATAATTTACACCTTAGGCTCTGCTTCTAACTTGGGCCCAAATTGTAAAATGGTCTTATCTATTGGCGATTTCATTCCAATTCACATTCCAAGTAATATTCGGCATGCTAATTACATTGCCGGTTGCCAAATTGCATTATCATTTATAGTTTCCGAGGTATGGACTATCGATAATTTACACCTTAGGCTCTGCTTCTAACTTGGGCCCAAATTGTAAAATGGCCTTATCTATTGGCGATTTCGTTCCAATTCACATTCCAAGTAATATTCGGCATGCCAATTACATTGCCGGTTGCCAATTTGCTTTATCTTTTATAGTTTCCGAGATATGGACTATCGATTATTTACACCTTAGGCTCTGCTTCTAACTTGGGCCCAAATTGTAAAATGGTCTTATCTATTGGCGATTTCATTCCAATTCACATTCCAAGTAATATTCGGCATGCTAATTACATTGCCGGTTGCCAAATTGCATTATCATTTATAGTTTCCGAGATATGGACTATCGATAATTTACACCTTAGGCTCTGCTTCTAACTTGGGCCCAAATTGTAAAATGGTCTTATCTATTGACGATTTCGTTCCAATTCACATTCCAAGTAATATTCGGCATGCTAATTACATTGCCGGTTGCCAAATTGCATTATCTCTTATAGTTTCCGAGATATGGACTATCGATAATTTACACCTTAGGCTCTGCTTCTAACTTGGGCCCAAATTGTAAAATGGTCTTATCTATTGGCGATTTCGTTCCAATTCACATTCCAAGTAATATTCGGCATGCTAATTACATTGCCGGTTGCCAAATTGCATTATCTCTTATAGTTTCCGAGATATGGACTATCGATAATTTACACCTTAGGCTCTGCTTCTAACTTGGGCCCAAATTGTGAAATGGTCTTATCTATTGGCGATTTCATTCCAATTCACATTCCAAGTAATATTCGGCATGCTAATTACATTGCTGGTTGCCAAATTGCATTATCTCTTATAGTTTCCGAGATATGGACTATCGATAATTTATACCTTAGGCTCTGCTTCTAACTTGGGCCCAAATTGTTAAATGGTCTTATCTATTGGCGATATCGTTCCTATTCACATTCCAAGTAATATTCGGCATGCTAATTACATTGCCGGTGGCCAAATTGCATTATCTCTTATAGTTTCCGAGATATGGACTATCGATAATTTACACTTTAGGCTCTGCTTCTAACTTGGGCCCAAATTGTAAAATGGCCTTATCTATTGGCGATTTCGTTCCAATTCACATTCCAAGTAATATTCGGCATGCCAATTACATTGCCGGTTGCCAAATTGCATTATCTCTTATAGTTTCCGAGATATGGACTATCGATAATTTACACTTTAGGCTCTGCTTCTAACTTGGGCCCAAATTGTAAAATGGCCTTATCTATTGGCGATTTCGTTCCAATTCACATTCCAAGTAATATTCGGCATGCCAATTACATTGCCGGTTGCCAAATTGCATTATCTCTTATAGTTTCCGAGATATGGACTATCGATAATTTACACCTTAGGCTCTGCTTCTAACTTGGGCCCAAATTGTAAAATGGTCTTATCTATTGACGATTTCGTTCCAATTCACATTCCAAGTAATATTCGGCATGCTAATTACATTGCCGGTTGCCAAATTGCATTATCTCTTATAGTTTCCGAGATATGGACTATCGATAATTTACACCTTAGGCTCTGCTTCTAACTTGGGCCCAAATTGTAAAATGGTCTTATCTATTGGCGATTTCGTTCCAATTCACATTCCAAGTAATATTCGGCATGCTAATTACATTGCCGGTTGCCAAATTGCATTATCTCTTATAGTTTCCGAGATATGGACTATCGATAACTTACACCTTAGGCTCTGCTTCTAACTTGGGCCCAAATTGTAAAATGGTCTTATCTACTGGCGATTTCGTTCCAATTCACATTCCAAGTAATATTCGGCATGCTAATTACATTGCCGGTTGCCAAATTGTATTATCTCTTATAGTTTCCGAGATATGGACTATCGATAATTTACACTTTAGTCTCTGCTTCTAACTTGGACCCAAATTGTTAAATGGTCTTATCTATTGGCGATTTCGTTCCAATTCACATTCCAAGTAATATTCGGCATGCTAATTACATTGCCGGTGGCCAAGTTGCATTATCTCTTATAGTTTCCGAGATATGGACTATCGATAATTTACACCTTAGGCTCTGCTTCTAACTTGGGCCCAAATTGTAAAATAGTCTTATCTATTGGCGATTTCGTTCCAATTCACATTCCAAGTAATATTCGGCATGCTAATTACATTGCCGGTGGCCAAGTTGCATTATCTCTTATAGTTTCCGAGATATGGACTATCGATAATTTACACCTTAGGCTCTGCTTCTAACTTGGGCCCAAATTGTTAAATGGTCTTATCTATTGGCGATTTCGTTCCTATTCACATTCCAAGTAATATTCGGCATGCTAATTACATTGCCGGTGGCCAAATTGCATTATCTCTTATAGTTTCCGAGATATGGACTATCGATAATTTACACCTTAGGCTCTGCTTCTAACTTGGGCCCAAATTGTAAAATGGTCTTATCTATTGGCGATTTCGTTCCAATTCACATTCCAAGTAATATTCGGCATGCTAATTACATTGCCGGTTGCCAAATTGCATTATCTCTTATAGTTTCCGAGATATGGACTATCGATAATTTACACCTTAGGCTCTGCTTCTAACTTGGGCCCAAATTGTAAAATGGTCTTATCTATTGGCGATTTCGTTCCAATTCACATTCCAAGTAATATTCGGCATGCTAATTACATTGCTGGTTGCCAAATTGCATTATCTCTTATAGTTTCCGAGATATGGACTATCGATAATTTACACCTTAGGCTCTGCTTCTAACTTGGGCCCAAATTGTAAAATGGTCTTATCTATTGGCGATTTCGTTCCAATTCACATTCCAAGTAATATTCGGCATGCTAATTACATTGCCGGTTGCCAAATGGCATTATCTCTTATAGTTTCCGAGATATGGACTATCGATAATTTACACCTTAGGCTCTGCTTCTAACTTGGGCCCAAATTGTAAAATGGTCTTATCTATTGGCGATTTCATTCCAATTCACATTCCAAGTAATATTCGGCATGCTAATTACATTGCCGGTTGCCAAATTGCATTATCTCTTATAGTTTCCGAGATATGGACTATCGATAATTTACACCTTAGGCTCTGCTTCTAACTTGGGCCCAAATTGTTAAATGGTCTTTTCTATTGGCGATTTCGTTCCTATTCACATTCCAAGTAATATTCGGCATGCTAATTACATTGCCGGTGGCCAAATTGCATTATCTCTTATAGTTTCCGAGATATGGACTATCGAAAATTTACACCTTAGGCTCTGCTTCTAACCTGGGCCCAAATTGTAAAATGGCCTTATCTATTGGCGATTTCGTTCCAATTCACATTCCAAGTAATATTCGGCATGTCAATTACATTGCCGGTTGCCAAGTTGCTTTATCTTTTATTGTTTCCGAGATATGGACTATCGATAATTTACACCTTAGGCTCTGCTTCTAACTTGGGCCCAAATTGTAAAATGGTCTTATCTATTGGCGATTTCATTCCAATTCACATTCCAAGTAATATTCGGCATGCTAATTACATTGCCGGTTGCCAAATTGCATTATCATTTATAGTTTCCGGGATATGGACTATCGATAATTTACACCTTAGGCTCTGCTTCTAACTTGGGCCCAAATTGTAAAATGGTCTTATCTATTGGCGATTTCGTTCCAATTCACATTCCAAGTAATATTCGGCATGCCAATCGATAATTTACACCTTAGGCTCTGCTTCTAACTTGGGCCCAAATTGTAAAATGGTCTTATCTATTGGCGATTTCGTTCCAATTCACATTCCAAGTAATATTCGGCATGCTAATTACATTGCCGGTTGCCAAATTGCATTATCTCTTATAGTTTCCGAGATATAGACTATCGATAATTTACACCTTAGGCTCTGCTTCTAACTTGGGCCCAAATTGTAAAATGGTCTTATCTATTGGCGATTTCGTTCCAATTCACATTCCAAGTAATATTCGGCATGCTAATTACATTGCCGGTGGCCAAATTGCATTATCTCTTATGGTTTCCGAGATATGGACTATCGATTATTTACACCTTAGGCTCTGCTTCTAACTTGGGCCCAAATTGTAAAATGGTCTAATCTATTGGCGATTTCGTTCCAATTCACATTCCAAGTAATATTCGGCATGCTAATTACATTGCCGGTTGCCAAATTGCATTATCTCTTATTGTTTCCGAGATATGGACTATCGATAATTTACACCTTAGGCTCTGCTTCTAACTTGGGCCCAAATTGTAAAATGGTCTTATCTATTGGCGATTTCGTTCCAATTCACATTCCAAGTAATATTTGGCATGCTAATTACATTGCCGGTTGCTAAATTGCATTATCTCTTATAGTTTCCGAGATATGGACTATCGATAATTTACACCTTAGGCTCTGCTTCTAACTTGGGCCCAAATGGTAAAATGGTCTTATCTATTGGCGATTTCGTTCAAATTCACATTTCAAGTAATATTCGGCATGCTAATTACATTGCCGGTTGTCAAATTGCATTATCTCTTATAGTTTCCGAGATATGGACTATCAATAATTTACACCTTAGGCTCTGCTTCTAACTTGGGCCCAAATTGTAAAATGGTCTTATCTATTGGCGATTTCGTTCCAATTCACATTCCAAGTAATATTCGGCATGCTAATTACATTGCCGGTGGCCAAATTGCATTATCTCTTATAGTTTCCGAGATATGGACTATCGATAATTTACACCTTAGGCTCTGCTTCTAACTTGGGCCCAAATTGTAAAATGGTCTTATCTATTGGCGATTTCGTTCCAATTCACATTCCAAGTAATATTCGGCATGCTAATTACATTGCCGGTTGCCAAATTGCATTATCTCTTATAGTTTCCGAGATATGGACTATCGATAATTTACACCTTAGGCTCTGCTTCTAACTTGGGCCCAAATTGTTAAATGGTCTTATCTATTGGCGATTTCGTTCCAATTCACATTCCAAGTAATATTTGGCATGCTAATTACATTGCCGGTTGCCAAATTGCATTATCTCTTATAGTTTCCGAGATATGGACTATCGATAATTTACACCTTAGGCTCTGCTTCTAACTTGGGCCCAAATTGTTAAATGGTCTTATCTATTGGCGATTTCGTTCCAATTCACATTCCAAGTAATATTCGGCATGCTAATTACATTGCCGGTTGCCAAATTGCATTATCTCTTATAGTTTCCGAGATATAGACTATCGATAATTTACACCTTAGGCTCTGCTTCTAACTTGGGCCCAAATTGTAAAATGGTCTTATCTATTGGCGATTTCGTTCCAATTCACATTCCAAGTAATATTCGGCATGCTAATTACATTGCCGGTGGCCAAATTGCATTATCTCTTATGGTTTCCGAGATATGGACTATCGATTATTTACACCTTAGGCTCTGCTTCTAACTTGGGCCCAAATTGTAAAATGGTCTAATCTATTGGCGATTTCGTTCCAATTCACATTCCAAGTAATATTCGGCATGCTAATTACATTGCCGGTTGCCAAATTGCATTATCTCTTATTGTTTCCGAGATATGGACTATCGATAATTTACACCTTAGGCTCTGCTTCTAACTTGGGCCCAAATTGTAAAATGGTCTTATCTATTGACGATTTCATTCCAATTCACATTCCAAGTAATATTTGGCATGCTAATTACATTGCCGGTTGCTAAATTGCATTATCTCTTATAGTTTCCGAGATATGGACTATCGATAATTTACACCTTAGGCTCTGCTTCTAACTTGGGCCCAAATGGTAAAATGGTCTTATCTATTGGCGATTTCGTTCAAATTCACATTTCAAGTAATATTCGGCATGCTAATTACATTGCCGGTTGTCAAATTGCATTATCTCTTATAGTTTCCGAGATATGGACTATCGATAATTTACACCTTAGGCTCTGCTTCTAACTTGGGCCCAAATTGTAAAATGGTCTTATCTATTGGCGATTTCGTTCCAATTCACATTCCAAGTAATATTCGGCATGCTAATTACATTGCCGGTGGCCAAATTGCATTATCTCTTATAGTTTCCGAGATATGGACTATCGATAATTTACACCTTAGGCTCTGCTTCTAACTTGGGCCCAAATTGTAAAATGGTCTTATCTATTGGCGATTTCGTTCCAATTCACATTCCAAGTAATATTCGGCATGCTAATTACATTGCCGGTTGCCAAATTGCATTATCTCTTATAGTTTCCGAGATATGGACTATCGATAATTTACACCTTAGGCTCTGCTTCTAACTTGGGCCCAAATTGTTAAATGGTCTTATCTATTGGCGATTTCGTTCCAATTGACATTGTAAGTAATATTCGGCATGCTAATTACATTGCCTGTTGCCAAATTGCATTATCTCTTATAGTTTTCGAGATATGGACTATCGATAATTTACACCTTAGGCTCTGCTTCTAACTTGGGCCCAAATTGTAAAATGGTCTTATCTATTGGCGATTTCGTTCCAATTTACATTATAAGTAATATTCGGCATGCTATTTACATTGCCGGTTGCCAAATTGCATTATCTCTTATAGTTTCCGAGATATGGACTATCGATAATTTACACCTTAGGCTCTGCTTCTAACTTGGGCCCAAATTGTTAAACGATCTTATCTATTGGCGATTTCGTTCCAATTCACATTCCAAGTAATATTCGGCATGCTAATTACATTGCCGGTGGCCAAATTGCATTATCTCTTATGGTTTCCGAGATATGGACTATCGATTATTTACACCTTAGGCTCTGCTTCTAACTTGGGCCCAAATTGTTAAATGGTCTAATCTATTGGCGATTTCGTTCCAATTCACATTCCAAGTAATATTCGGCATGCTAATTACATTGCCGGTTGCCAAATTGCATTATCTCTTATTGTTTCCGAGATATGGACTATCGATAATTTACACCTTAGGCTCTGCTTCTAACTTGGGCCCAAATTGTAAAATGGTCTTATCTATTGGCGATTTCATTCCAATTCACATTCCAAGTAATATTTGGCATGCTAATTACATTGCCGGTTGCTAAATTGCATTATCTCTTATAGTTTCCGAGATATGGACTATCGATAATTTACACCTTAGGCTCTGCTTCTAACTTGGGCCCAAATTGTAAAATGGTTTTATCTATTGGCGATTTCGTTCAAATTCACATTTCAAGTAATATTCGGCATGCTAATTACATTGCCGGTTGTCAAATTGCATTATCTCTTATAGTTTCCGAGATATGGACTATCGATAATTTACACCTTAGGCTCTGCTTCTAACTTGGGCCCAAATTGTAAAATGGTCTTATCTATTGGCGATTTCGTTCCAATTCACATTCCAAGTAATATTCGGCATGCTAATTACATTGCCGGTGGCCAAATTGCATTATCTCTTATAGTTTCCGAGATATGGACTATCGATAATTTACACCTTAGGCTCTGCTTCTAACTTGGGCCCAAATTGTAAAATGGTCTTATCTATTGGCGATTTCGTTCCAATTCACATTCCAAGTAATATTCGGCATGCTAATTACATTGCCGGTTGCCAAATTGCATTATCTATTATAGTTTCCGAGATATGGACTATCGATAATTTACACCTTAGGCTCTGCTTCTAACTTGGGCCCAAATTGTTAAATGGTCTTATCTATTGGCGATTTCGTTCCAATTGACATTGTAAGTAATATTCGGCATGCTAATTACATTGCCTGTTGCCAAATTGCATTATCTCTTATAGTTTCCGAGATATGGACTATCGATAATTTACACCTTAGGCTCTGCTTCTAACTTGGGCCCAAATTGTAAAATGGTCTTATCTATTGGCGATTTCGTTCCAATTTACATTATAAGTAATATTCGGCATGCTAATTACATTGCCGGTTGCCAAATTGCATTATCTCTTATAGTTTCCGAGATATGGACTATCGATAATTTACACCTTAGGCTTTGCTTCTAACTTGGGCCCAAATTGTAAAATGGTCTTATCTATTGGCGATTTCGTTCTAATTCACATTCCAAGTAATATTCGGCATGCTAATTACATTGCCGGTTGCCAAATTGCATTATCTCTTATAGTTTCCGAGATATGGACTATCGATAATTTACACCTTAGGCTTTGCTTCTAACTTGGGCCCAAATTGTAAAATGGTCTTATCTATTGGCGATTTCGCTCCAATTCACATTCCAAGTAATATTCGGCATGCTAATTACATTGCCGGTTGCCAAATTGCATTATCTCTTATAGTTTCCGAGATATGGACTATCGATAATTTACACCTTAGGCTCTGCTTCTAACTTGGGCCCAAATTGTAAAATGGTCTTATCTATTGGCGATTTCGTTCCAATTCACATTCCAAGTAATATTCGGCATGCTAATTACATTGCCGGTTGCCAAATTGCATTATCTCTTATAGTTTCCGAGATATGGACTATCGATAATTTACACCTTAGGCTCTGCTTCTAACTTGGGCCCAAATTGTGAAATGGTCTTATCTATTGGCGATTTCATTCCAATTCACATTCCAAGTAATATTCGGCATGCTAATTACATTGCCGTTTGCCAAATTGCATTATCTCTTATAGTTTCCGAGATATGGACTATCGATAATTTATACCTTAGGCTCTGCTTCTAACTTGGGCCCAAATTGTTAAATGGTCTTATCTATTGGCGATTTCGTTCCTATTCACATTCCAAGTAATATTCGGCATACTAATTACATTGCCGGTGGCCAAATTGCATTATCTCTTATAGTTTCCGAGATATGGACTATCGATAATTTACACTTTAGGCTCTGCTTCTAATTTGGGCCCAAATTGTAAAATGGCCTTATCTATTGGCGATTTCGTTCCAATTCACATTCCAAGTAATATTCGGCATGCCAATTACATTGCCGGTTGCCAAATTGCATTATCTCTTATAGTTTCCGAGATATGGACTATCGATAATTTACACCTTAGGCTCTGCTTCTAACTTGGGCCCAAATTGTAAAATGGTCTTATCTATTGGCGATTTCGTTCCAATTCACATTCCAAGTAATATTCGGCATGCTAATTACATTGCCGGTTGTCAAATTGCATTATCTCTTATAGTTTCCGAGATATGGACTATCGATAATTTACACCTTAGGCTCTGCTTCTAACTTGGGCCCAAATTGTAAAATGGTCTTATCTATTGACGATTTCGTTCCAATTCACATTCCAAGTAATATTCGGCATGCTAATTACATTGCCGGTTGCCAAATTGCATTATCTCTTATAGTTTCCGAGATATGGATTATCGATAATTTACACCTTAGGCTCTGCTTCTAACTTGGGCCCAAATTGTAAAATGGTCTTATCTATTGGCGATTTCGTTCTAATTCACATTCCAAGTAATATTCGGCATGCTAATTACATTGCCGGTTGCCAAATTGCATTATCTCTTATAGTTTCCGAGATATGGACTATCGATAATTTACACCTTAGGCTCTGCTTCTAACTTGGGCCCAAATTGTAAAATGGTCTTATCTATTGGCGATTTCGTTCCAATTCACATTCCAAGTAATATTCGGCATGCTAATTACATTGCCGGTTGCCAAATTGCATTATCTCTTATAGTTTCCGAGATATGGACTATCGATAATTTACACCTTAGGCTCTGCTTCTAACTTGGGCCCAAATTGTAAAATGGTCGTATCTATTGGCGATTTCGTTCCAATTCACATTCCAAGTAATATTCGGCATGCTAATTACATTGCCGGTTGCCAAATTGCATTATCTCTTATAGTTTCCGAGATATGGACTATCGATAATTTACACCTTAGGCTCTGCTTCTAACTTGGGCCCAAATTGTGAAATGGTCTTATCTATTGGCGATTTCATTCCAATTCACATTCCAAGTAATATTCGGCATGCTAATTACATTGCCGGTTGCCAAATTGCATTATCTCTTATAGTTTCCGAGATATGGACTATCGATAATTTATACCTTAGGCTCTGCTTCTAACTTGGGCCCAAATTGTTAAATGGTCTTATCTATTGGCGATTTCGTTCCTATTCACATTCCAAGTAATATTCGGCATGCTAATTACATTGCCGGTGGCCAAATTGCATTATCTCTTATAGTTTCCGAGATATGGACTATCGATAATGTACACTTTAGGCTCTGCTTCTAACTTGGGCCCAAATTGTAAAATGGCCTTATCTATTGGCGATTTCGTTCCAATTCACATTCCAAGTAATATTCGGCATGCCAATTACATTGCCGGTTGCCAAATTGCATTATCTCTTATAGTTTCCGAGATATGGACTATCGATAATTTACACCTTAGGCTCTGCTTCTAACTTGGGCCCAAATTGTAAAATGGTCTTATCTATTGGCGATTTCGTTCCAATTCACATTCCAAGTAATATTCGGCATGCTAATTACATTGCCGGTTGTCAAATTGCATTATCTCTTATAGTTTCCGAGATATGGACTATCGATAATTTACACCTTAGGCTCTGCTTCTAACTTGGGCCCAAATTGTAAAATGGTCTTATCTATTGACGATTTCGTTCCAATTCACATTCCAAGTAATATTCGGCATGCTAATTACATTGCCGGTTGCCAAATTGCTTTATCTCTTATAGTTTCCGAGATATGGACTATCGATAATTTACACCTTAGGCTCTGCTTCTAACTTGGGCCCAAATTGTAAAATGGTCTTATCTATTGGCGATTTCGTTCCAATTCACATTCCAAGTAATATTCGGCATGCTAATTACATTGCCGGTTGCCAAATTGTATTATCTCTTATAGTTTCCGAGATATGGACTATCGATAACTTACACCTTAGGCTCTGCTTCTAACTTGGGCCCAAATTGTAAAATGGTCTTATCTATTGGCGATTTCGTTCCAATTCACATTCCAAGTAATATTCGGCATGCTAATTACATTGCCGGTTGCCAAATTGTATTATCTCTTATACTTTCCGAGATATGGACTATCGATAATTTACACTTTAGTCTCTGCTTCTAACTTGGACCCAAATTGTTAAATGGTCTTATCTATTGGCGATTTCGTTCCAATTCACATTCCAAGTAATATTCGGCATGCTAATTACATTGCCGGTGGCCAAGTTGCATTATCTCTTATAGTTTCCGAGATATGGACTATCGATAATTTACACCTTAGGCTCTGCTTCTAACTTGGGCCCAAATTGTAAAATGGTCTTATCTATTGGCGATTTCGTTCCAATTCACATTCCAAGTAATATTCGGCATGCTAATTACATTGCCGGTGGCCAAGTTGCATTATCTCTTATAGTTTCCGAAATATGGACTATCGATAATCTACACCTTAGGCTCTGCTTCTAACTTGGGCCCAAATTGTTAAATGGTCTTATCTATTGGCGATTTCGTTCCTATTCACATTCCAAGTAATATTCGGCATGCTAATTACATTGCCGGTGGCCAAATTGCATTATCTCTTATAGTTTCCGAGATATGGACTATCGATAATTTACACCTTAGGCTCTGCTTCTAACTTGGGCCCAAATTGTAAAATGGTCTTATCTATTGGCGATTTCGTTCCAATTCACATTCCAAGTAATATTCGGCATGCTAATTACATTGCCGGTTGCCAAATTGCATTATCTCTTATAGTTTCCGAGATATGGACTATCGATAATTTACACCTTAGGCTCTGCTTCTAACTTGGGCCCAAATTGTAAAATGGTCTTATCTATTGGCGATTTCGTTCCAATTCACATTCCAAGTAATATTCGGCATGCTAATTACATTGCCGGTTGCCAAATTGCATTATCTCTTATAGTTTCCGAGATATGGACTGTCGATAATTTACACCTTAGGCTCTGCTTCTAACTTGGGCCCAAATTGTAAAATGGTCTTATCTATTGGCGATTTCATTCCAATTCACATTCCAAGTAATATTCGGCATGCTAATAACATTGCCGGTTGCCAAATTGCATTATCTCTTATAGTTTCCGAGATATGGACTATCGATAATTTACAACTTAGGCTCTGCTTCTAACTTGGGCCCAAATTGTTAAATGGCCTTATCTATTGGCGATTTCGTTCCTATTCACATTCCAAGTAATATTCGGCATGCTAATTACATTGCCGGTGGCCAAATTGCATTATCTCTTATAGTTTCCGAGATATGGTCTATCGATAATTTACACCTTAGGCTCTGCTTCTAACTTGGGCCCAAATTGTAAAATGGCCTTATCTATTGGCGATTTCGTTCCAATTCACATTCTTAGTAATATTCGGCATGCCAATTACATTGCCGGTTGCCAAATTGCATTATCTCTTATAGTTTCGGAGATATGGACTATCGATAATTTACACCTTAGGCTCTGCTTCTAACTTGGGCCCAAATTGTAAAATGGTCTTATCTATTGGCGATTTCGTTCCAATTCACATTGCAAGTAATATTCGGCATGCTAATTACATTGCCGGTTGCCAAATTGCATTATCTCTTATAGTTTCCGAGATATGGACTATCGATAATTTACACCTTAGGCTCTGCTTCTAACTTGGGCCCAAATTGTAAAATGGTCTTATCTATTGGCGATTTCGTTCCAATTCACATTCCGAGTAATATTCGCAAGCTAATTACATTGCCGGTTGCCAAATTGCATTATCTCTTATAGTTTCCGAGATATGGACTATCGATAATTTACACTTTAGGCTCTACTTCTAACTTGGACCCAAATTGTTAAATGGTCTTATCTATTGGCGATTTCGTTCCAATTCACATTCCAAGTAATATTCGGCATGCTAATTACATTTCCGGTGGCCAAGTTGCATTATCTCTTATAGTTTCCGAGATATGGACTATCGATAATTTACACCTTAGGCTCTGCTTCTAACTTGGACCCAAATTGTAAAATGGTCTTATCTATTGGCGATTTCGTTCCAATTCACATTCCAAGTAATATTCGGCATGCTAATTACATTGCCGGTGGCCATGTTGCATTATCTCTTATAGTTTCCGAGATATGGACTATCGATAATATACACCTTAGGCTCTGCTTCTAACTTGGGCCCAAATTGTAAAATGGTCTTACCTATTATCTAATTACATTGCCGGTTGCCAAATTGCATTATTTCTTATAGTTTCCGAGATGTGGACTATCGATAATTTACACCTTAGGCTCTGCTTCTAACTTGGGCCCAAATTGTAAAATGGTCTTATCTATTGGCGATTTCGTTCCAATTCACATTGCAAGTAATATTCGGCATGCTAATTACATTGCCGGTTGCCAAATTGCATTATCTCTTATAGTTTCCGAGATATGGACTATCGATAATTTACACCTTAGGCTCTGCTTCTAACTTGGTCCCAAATTGTAAAATGGTCTTATCTATTGGCGATTTCGCTCCAATTCACATTCCAAGTAATATTCGGCATGCTAATTACATTGCCGGTTGCCAAATTGCATTATCTCTTATAGTTTCCGAGATATGGACTATCGATAATTTACACCTTAGGCTCTGCTTCTAACTTGGGCCCAAATTGTAAAATGGTCTTATCTATTGGCGATTTCGTTCCAATTCACATTCCAAGTAATATTCGGCATGCTAATTACATTGCGGGTTGCCAAATTGCATTATCTCTTATAGTTTCCGAGATATGGACTATCGATAATTTACACCTTAGGCTCTGCTTCTAACTTGGGCCCAAATTGTGAAATGGTCTTATCTATTGGCGATTTCATTCCAATTCACATTCCAAGTAATATTCGGCATGCTAATTACATTGCCGGTTGCCAAATTGCATTATCTCTTATAGTTTCCGAGATATGGACTATCGATAATTTATACCTTAGGCTCTGCTTCTAACTTGGGCCCAAATTGTTAAATGGTCTTATCTATTGGCGATTTCGTTCCTATTCACATTCCAAGTAATATTCGGCATGCTAATTACATTGCCGGTGGCCAAATTGCATTATCTCTTATAGTTTCCGAGATATGGACTATCGATAATTTACACTTTAGGCTCTGCTTCTAACTTGGGCCCAAATTGTAAAATGGCCTTATCTATTGGCGATTTCGTTCCAATTCACATTCCAAGTAATATTCGGCATGCCAATTACATTGCCGGTTGCCAAATTGCATTATCTCTTATAGTTTCCGAGATATGGACTATCGATAATTTACACCTTAGGCTCTGCTTCTAACTTGGGCCCAAATTGTAAAATGGTCTTATCTATTGGCGATTTCGTTCCAATTCACATTCCAAGTAATATTCGGCATGCTAATTACATTGCCGGTTGTCAAATTGCATTATCTCTTATAGTTTCCGAGATATGGACTATCGATAATTTACACCTTAGGCTCTGCTTCTAACTTGGGCCCAAATTGTAAAATGGTCTTATCTATTGACGATTTCGTTCCAATTCACATTCCAAGTAATATTCGGCATGCTAATTACATTGCCGGTTGTCAAATTGCATTATCTCTTATAGTTTCCGAGATATGGACTATCGATAATTTACACCTTAGGCTCTGCTTCTAACTTGGGCCCAAATTGTAAAATGGTCTTATCTATTGACGATTTCGTTCCAATTCACATTCCAAGTAATATTCGGCATGCTAATTACATTGCCGGTTGCCAAATTGCATTATCTCTTATAGTTTCCGAGATATGGATTATCGATAATTTACACCTTAGGCTCTGCTTCTAACTTGGGCCCAAATTGTAAAATGGTCTTATCTATTGGCGATTTCGTTCTAATTCACATTCCAAGTAATATTCGGCATGCTAATTACATTGCCGGTTGCCAAATTGCATTATCTCTTATAGTTTCCGAGATATGGACTATCGATAATTTACACCTTAGGCTCTGCTTCTAACTTGGGCCCAAATTGTAAAATGGTCTTATCTATTGGCGATTTCGTTCCAATTCACATTCCAAGTAATATTCGGCATGCTAATTACATTGCCGGTTGCCAAATTGCATTATCTCTTATAGTTTCCGAGATATGGACTATCGATAATTTACACCTTAGGCTCTGCTTCTAACTTGGGCCCAAATTGTAAAATGGTCGTATCTATTGGCGATTTCGTTCCAATTCACATTCCAAGTAATATTCGGCATGCTAATTACATTGCCGGTTGCCAAATTGCATTATCTCTTATAGTTTCCGAGATATGGACTATCGATAATTTACACCTTAGGCTCTGCTTCTAACTTGGGCCCAAATTGTGAAATGGTCTTATCTATTGGCGATTTCATTCCAATTCACATTCCAAGTAATATTCGGCATGCTAATTACATTGCCGGTTGCCAAATTGCATTATCTCTTATAGTTTCCGAGATATGGACTATCGATAATTTATACCTTAGGCTCTGCTTCTAACTTGGGCCCAAATTGTTAAATGGTCTTATCTATTGGCGATTTCGTTCCTATTCACATTCCAAGTAATATTCGGCATGCTAATTACATTGCCGGTGGCCAAATTGCATTATCTCTTATAGTTTCCGAGATATGGACTATCGATAATGTACACTTTAGGCTCTGCTTCTAACTTGGGCCCAAATTGTAAAATGGCCTTATCTATTGGCGATTTCGTTCCAATTCACATTCCAAGTAATATTCGGCATGCCAATTACATTGCCGGTTGCCAAATTGCATTATCTCTTATAGTTTCCGAGATATGGACTATCGATAATTTACACCTTAGGCTCTGCTTCTAACTTGGGCCCAAATTGTAAAATGGTCTTATCTATTGGCGATTTCGTTCCAATTCACATTCCAAGTAATATTCGGCATGCTAATTACATTGCCGGTTGTCAAATTGCATTATCTCTTATAGTTTCCGAGATATGGACTATCGATAATTTACACCTTAGGCTCTGCTTCTAACTTGGGCCCAAATTGTAAAATGGTCTTATCTATTGACGATTTCGTTCCAATTCACATTCCAAGTAATATTCGGCATGCTAATTACATTGCCGGTTGCCAAATTGCATTATCTCTTATAGTTTCCGAGATATGGACTATCGATAATTTACACCTTAGGCTCTGCTTCTAACTTGGGCCCAAATTGTAAAATGGTCTTATCTATTGGCGATTTCGTTCCAATTCACATTCCAAGTAATATTCGGCATGCTAATTACATTGCCGGTTGCCAAATTGTATTATCTCTTATAGTTTCCGAGATATGGACTATCGATAACTTACACCTTAGGCTCTGCTTCTAACTTGGGCCCAAATTGTAAAATGGTCTTATCTATTGGCGATTTCGTTCCAATTCACATTCCAAGTAATATTCGGCATGCTAATTACATTGCCGGTTGCCAAATTGTATTATCTCTTATACTTTCCGAGATATGGACTAACGATAATTTACACTTTAGTCTCTGCTTCTAACTTGGACCCAAATTGTTAAATGGTCTTATCTATTGGCGATTTCGTTCCAATTCACATTCCAAGTAATATTCGGCATGCTAATTACATTGCCGGTGGCCAAGTTGCATTATCTCTTATAGTTTCCGAGATATGGACTATCGATAATTTACACCTTAGGCTCTGCTTCTAACTTGGGCCCAAATTGTAAAATGGTCTTATCTATTGGCGATTTCGTTCCAATTCACATTCCAAGTAATATTCGGCATGCTAATTACATTGCCGGTGGCCAAGTTGCATTATCTCTTATAGTTTCCGAAATATGGACTATCGATAATCTACACCTTAGGCTCTGCTTCTAACTTGGGCCCAAATTGTTAAATGGTCTTATCTATTGGCGATTTCGTTCCTATTCACATTCCAAGTAATATTCGGCATGCTAATTACATTGCCGGTGGCCAAATTGCATTATCTCTTATAGTTTCCGAGATATGGACTATCGATAATTTACACCTTAGGCTCTGCTTCTAACTTGGGCCCAAATTGTAAAATGGTCTTATCTATTGGCGATTTCGTTCCAATTCACATTCCAAGTAATATTCGGCATGCTAATTACATTGCCGGTTGCCAAATTGCATTATCTCTTATAGTTTCCGAGATATGGACTATCGATAATTTACACCTTAGGCTCTGCTTCTAACTTGGGCCCAAATTGAAAATGGTCTTATCTATTGGCGATTTCGTTCCAATTCACATTCCAAGTAATATTCGGCATGCTAATTACATTGCCGGTTGCCAAATTGCATTATCTCTTATAGTTTCCGAGATATGGACTGTCGATAATTTACACCTTAGGCTCTGCTTCTAACTTGGGCCCAAATTGTAAAATGGTCTTATCTATTGGCGATTTCATTCCAATTCACATTCCAAGTAATATTCGGCATGCTAATAACATTGCCGGTTGCCAAATTGCATTATCTCTTATAGTTTCCGAGATATTGACTATCGATAATTTACAACTTAGGCTCTGCTTCTAACTTGGGCCCAAATTGTTAAATGGCCTTATCTATTGGCGATTTCGTTCCTATTCACATTCCAAGTAATATTCGGCATGCTAATTACATTGCCGGTGGCCAAATTGCATTATCTCTTATAGTTTCCGAGATATGGTCTATCGATAATTTACACCTTAGGCTCTGCTTCTAACTTGGGCCCAAATTGTAAAATGGCCTTATCTATTGGCGATTTCGTTCCAATTCACATTCCTAGTAATATTCGGCATGCCAATTACATTGCCGGTTGCCAAATTGCATTATCTCTTATAGTTTCGGAGATATGGACTATCGATAATTTACACCTTAGGCTCTGCTTCTAACTTGGGCCCAAATTGTAAAATGGTCTTATCTATTGGCGATTTCGTTCCAATTCACATTGCAAGTAATATTCGGCATGCTAATTACATTGCCGGTTGCCAAATTGCATTATCTCTTATAGTTTCCGAGATATGGACTATCGATAATTTACACCTTAGGCTCTGCTTCTAACTTGGGCCCAAATTGTAAAATGGTCTTATCTATTGGCGATTTCGTTCCAATTCACATTCCGAGTAATATTCGCAAGCTAATTACATTGCCGGTTGCCAAATTGCATTATCTCTTATAGTTTCCGAGATATGGACTATCGATAATTTACACTTTAGGCTCTACTTCTAACTTGGACCCAAATTGTTAAATGGTCTTATCTATTGGCGATTTCGTTCCAATTCACATTCCAAGTAATATTCGGCATGCTAATTACATTTCCGGTGGCCAAGTTGCATTATCTCTTATAGTTTCCGAGATATGGACTATCGATAATTTACACCTTAGGCTCTGCTTCTAACTTGGACCCAAATTGTAAAATGGTCTTATCTATTGGCGATTTCGTTCCAATTCACATTCCAAGTAATATTCGGCATGCTAATTACATTGCCGGTGGCCATGTTGCATTATCTCTTATAGTTTCCGAGATATGGACTATCGATAATATACACCTTAGGCTCTGCTTCTAACTTGGGCCCAAATTGTAAAATGGTCTTACCTATTATCTAATTACATTGCCGGTTGCCAAATTGCATTATCTCTTATAGTTTCCGAGATATGGACTATCGATAATTTACACCTTAGGCTCTGCTTCTAACTTGGGCCCAAATTGTAAAATGGTCTTATCTATTGGCGATTTCGTTCCAATTCACATTGCAAGTAATATTCGGCATGCTAATTACATTGCCGGTTGCCAAATTGCATTATCTCTTATAGTTTCCGAGATATGGACTATCGATAATTTACACCTTAGGCTCTGCTTCTAACTTGGTCCCAAATTGTAAAATGGTCTTATCTATTGGCGATTTCGCTCCAATTCACATTCCAAGTAATATTCGGCATGCTAATTACATTGCCGGTTGCCAAATTGCATTATCTCTTATAGTTTCCGAGATATGGACTATCGATAATTTACACCTTAGGCTCTGCTTCTAACTTGGGCCCAAATTGTAAAATGGTCTTATCTATTGGCGATTTCGTTCCAATTCACATTCCAAGTAATATTCGGCATGCTAATTACATTGCGGGTTGCCAAATTGCATTATCTCTTATAGTTTCCGAGATATGGACTATCGATAATTTACACCTTAGGCTCTGCTTCTAACTTGGGCCCAAATTGTGAAATGGTCTTATCTATTGGCGATTTCATTCCAATTCACATTCCAAGTAATATTCGGCATGCTAATTACATTGCCGGTTGCCAAATTGCATTATCTCTTATAGTTTCCGAGATATGGACTATCGATAATTTATACCTTAGGCTCTGCTTCTAACTTGGGCCCAAATTGTTAAATGGTCTTATCTATTGGCGATTTCGTTCCTATTCACATTCCAAGTAATATTCGGCATGCTAATTACATTGCCGGTGGCCAAATTGCATTATCTCTTATAGTTTCCGAGATATGGACTATCGATAATTTACACTTTAGGCTCTGCTTCTAACTTGGGCCCAAATTGTAAAATGGCCTTATCTATTGGCGATTTCGTTCCAATTCACATTCCAAGTAATATTCGGCATGCCAATTACATTGCCGGTTGCCAAATTGCATTATCTCTTATAGTTTCCGAGATATGGACTATCGATAATTTACACCTTAGGCTCTGCTTCTAACTTGGGCCCAAATTGTAAAATGGTCTTATCTATTGGCGATTTCGTTCCAATTCACATTCCAAGTAATATTCGGCATGCTAATTACATTGCCGGTTGTCAAATTGCATTATCTCTTATAGTTTCCGAGATATGGACTATCGATAATTTACACCTTAGGCTCTGCTTCTAACTTGGGCCCAAATTGTAAAATGATCTTATCTATTGACGATTTCGTTCCAATTCACATTCCAAGTAATATTCGGCATGCTAATTACATTGCCGGTTGCCAAATTGCATTATCTCTTATAGTTTCCGAGATATGGACTATCGATAATTTACACCTTAGGCTCTGCTTCTAACTTGGGCCCAAATTGTAAAATGGTCTTATCTATTGGCGATTTCGTTCCAATTCACATTCCAAGTAATATTCGGCATGCTAATTACATTGCCGGTTGCCAAATTGCATTATCTCTTATAGTTTCCGAGATATGGACTATCGATAATTTACACCTTAGGCTCTGCTTCTAACTTGGTCCCAAATTGTAAAATGGTCTTATCTATTGGCGATTTCGCTCCAATTCACATTCCAAGTAATATTCGGCATGCTAATTACATTGCCGGTTGCCAAATTGCATTATCTCTTATAGTTTCCGAGATATGGACTATCGATAATTTACACCTTAGGCTCTGCTTCTAACTTGGGCCCAAATTGTGAAATAGGTTCGTCATCGATCGATGGACGAACCTTCCAAGTAATATTCGGCATGCTAATTACATTGCCGGTTGCCAAATTGCATTATCTCTTATAGTTTCCGAGATATGGACTATCGATAATTTACACCTTAGGCTCTGCTTCTAACTTGGGCCCAAATTGTAAAATGGTCTTATCTATTGGCGATTTCGCTCCAATTCACATTCCAAGTAATATTCGGCATGCTAATTACATTGCCGGTTGCCAAATTGTATTATCTCTTATAGTTTCCGAGATATGGACTATCGATAATTTACACTTTAGTCTCTGCTTCTAACTTGGACCCATTTTGTTAAATGGTCTTATCTATTGGCGATTTCGTTCCAATTCACATTCCAAGTAATATTCGGCATGCTAATTACATTGCCGGTGGCCCAGTTGCATTATCTCTTATAGTTTCCGAGATATGGACTATCGATAATTTACACCTTAGGCTCTGCTTCTAACTTGGGCCCAAATTGTAAAATGGTCTTATCTATTGGCGATTTCGTTCCAATTCACATTCCAAGTAATATTCGGCATGCTAATTACATTGCCGGTGGCCAAGTTGCATTATCTCTTATAGTTTCCGAAATATGGACTATCGTTAATTTACACCTTAGGCTCTGCTTCTAACTTGGGCCCAAATTGTTAAATGGTCTTATCTATTGGCGATTTCGTTCCTATTCACATTCCAAGTAATATTCGGCATGCTAATTACATTGCCGGTGGCCAAATTGCATTATCTCTTATAGTTTCCGAGATATGGACTATCGATAATTTACACCTTAGGCTCTGCTTCTAACTTGGGCCCAAATTGTAAAATGGTCTTATCTATTGGCGATTTCGTTCCAATTCACATTCCAAGTAATATTCGGCATGCTAATTACATTGCCGGTTGCCAAATTGCATTATCTCTTATAGTTTCCGAGATATGGACTATCGATAATTTACACCTTAGGCTCTGCTTCTAACTTGGGCCCAAATTGTAAAATGGTCTTATCTATTGGCGATTTCGTTCCAATTCACATTCCAAGTAATATTCGGCATGCTAATTACATTGCCGGTTGCCAAATTGCATTATCTCTTATAGTTTCCGAGATATGGACTGTCGATAATTTACACCTTAGGCTCTGCTTCTAACTTGGGCCCAAATTGTAAAATGGTCTTATCTATTGGCGATTTCATTCCAATTCACATTCCAAGTAATATTCGGCATGCTAATAACATTGCCGGTTGCCAAATTGCATTATCTCTTATAGTTTCCGAGATATGGACTATCGATAATTTACAACTTAGGCTCTGCTTCTAACTTGGGCCCAAATTGTTAAATGGCCTTATCTATTGGCGATTTCGTTCCTATTCACATTCCAAGTAATATTCGGCATGCTAATTACATTGCCGGTGGCCAAATTGCATTATCTCTTATAGTTTCCGAGATATGGACTATCGATAATTTACACCTTAGGCTCTGCTTCTAACTTGGGCCCAAATTGTAAAATGGCATTATCTATTGGCGATTTCGTTCCAATTCACATTCCTAGTAATATTCGGCATGCCAATTACATTGCCGGTTGCCAAATTGCATTATCTCTTATAGTTTCGGAGATATGGACTATCGATAATTTACACCTTAGGCTCTGCTTCTAACTTGGGCCCAAATTGTAAAATGGTCTTATCTATTGGCGATTTCGTTCCAATTCACATTGCAAGTAATATTCGGCATGCTAATTACATTGCCGGTTGCCAAATTGCATTATCTCTTATAGTTTCCGAGATATGGACTATCGATAATTTACACCTTAGGCTCTGCTTCTAACTTGGGCCCAAATTGTAAAATGGTCTTATCTATTGGCGATTTCGTTCCAATTCACATTCCGAGTAATATTCGCAAGCTAATTACATTGCCGGTTGCCAAATTGCATTATCTCTTATAGTTTCCGAGATATGGACTATCGATAATTTACACTTTAGGCTCTACTTCTAACTTGGACCCAAATTGTTAAATGGTCTTATCTATTGGCGATTTCGTTCCAATTCACATTCCAAGTAATATTCGGCATGCTAATTACATTTCCGGTGGCCAAGTTGCATTATCTCTTATAGTTTCCGAGATATGGACTATCGATAATTTACACCTTAGGCTCTGCTTCTAACTAGGGCCCAAATTGTAAAATGGTCTTATCTATTGGCGATTTCGTTCCAATTCACATTCCAAGTAATATTCGGCATGCTAATTACATTGCCGGTGGCCATGTTGCATTATCTCTTATAGTTTCCGAGATATGGACTATCGATAATTTACACCTTAGGCTCTGCTTCTAACTTGGGCCCAAATTGTAAAATGGTCTTACCTATTACCTAATTACATTGCCGGTTGCCAAATTGCATTATCTCTTATAGTTTCCGAGATATGGACTATCGATAATTTACACCTTAGGCTCTGCTTCTAACTTGGGCCCAAATTGTAAAATGGTCTTATCTATTGGCGATTTCGTTCCAATTCACATTCCAAGTAATATTCGGCATGCTAATTACATTGCCGGTTGCCAAATTGCATTATCTGTTATAGTTTCCGAGATATGGACTATCGATAATTTACACCTTAGGCTCTGCTTCTAACTTGGTCCCAAATTGTAAAATGGTCTTATCTATTGGCGATTTCGCTCCAATTCACATTCCAAGTAATATTCGGCATGCTAATTACATTGCCGGTTGCCAAATTGCATTATCTCTTATAGTTTCCGAGATATGGACTATCGATAATTTACACCTTAGGCTCTGCTTCTAACTTGGGCCCAAATTGTAAAATGGACTTATCTATTGGCGATTTCGTTCCAATTCACATTCCAAGTAATATTCGGCATGCTAATTACATTGCCGGTTGCCAAATTGCATTATCTCTTATAGTTTCCGAGATATGGACTATCGATAATTTACACCTTAGGCTCTGCTTCTAACTTGGGCCCAAATTGTGAAATGGTTTTATCTATTGGCGATTTCATTCCAATTCACATTCCAAGTAATATTCGGCATGCTAATTACATTGCCGGTTGCCAAATTGCATTATCTCTTATAGTTTCCGAGATATGGACTATCGATAATTTATACCTTAGGCTCTGCTTCTAACTTGGGCCCAAATTGTTAAATGGTCTTATCTATTGGCGATTTCGTTCCTATTCTCATTCCAAGTAATATTCGGCATGCTAATTACATTGCCGGTTGTCAAATTGCATTATCTCTTATAGTTTCCGAGATATGGACTATCGATAATTTACACCTTAGGCTCTGCTTCTAACTTGGGCCCAAATTGTAAAATGGTCTTATCTATTGACGATTTCGTTCCAATTCACATTCCAAGTAATATTCGGCATGCTAATTACATTGCCGGTTGCCAAATTGCATTATCTCTTATAGTTTCCGAGATATGGACTATCGATAATTTACACCTTAGGCTCTGCTTCTAACTTGGGCCCAAATTGTAAAATGGTCTTATCTATTGGCGATTTCGTTCTAATTCACATTCCAAGTAATATTCGGCATGCTAATTACATTGCCGGTTGCCAAATTGCATTATCTCTTATAGTTTCCGAGATATGGACTATCGATAATTTACACCTTAGGCTCTGCTTCTAACTTGGGCCCAAATTGTAAAATGGTCTTATCTATTGGCGATTTCGTTCCAATTCACATTCCAAGTAATATTCGGCATGCTAATTACATTGCCGGTTGCCAAATTGCATTATCTCTTATAGTTTCCGAGATATGGACTATCGATAATTTACACCTTAGGCTCTGCTTCTAACTTGGCCCAAATTGTAAAATGGTCTTATCTATTGGCGATTTCGCTCCAATTCACATTCCAAGTAATATTCGGCATGCTAATTACATTGCCGGTTGCCAAATTGCATTATCTCTTATAGTTTCCGTGATATGGACTATCGATAATTTACACCTTAGGCTCTGCTTCTAACTTGGGCCCAAATTGTAAAATGGTCTTATCTATTGGCGATTTCGTTCCAATTCACATTCCAAGTAATATTCGGCATGCTAATTACATTGCCGGTTGCCAAATTGCATTATCTCTTATAGTTTCCGAGATATGGACTATCGATAATTTACACCTTAGGCTCTGCTTCTAACTTGGGCCCAAATTGTGAAATGGTCTTATCTATTGGCGATTTCATTCCAATTCACATTCCAAGTAATATTCGGCATGCTAATTACATTGCCGGTTGCCAAATTGCATTATCTCTTATAGTTTCCGAGATATGGACTATCGATAATTTATACCTTAGGCTCTGCTTCTAACTTGGGCCCAAATTGTTAAATGGTCTTATCTATTGGCGATTTCGTTCCTATTCACATTCCAATAATATTCGGCATGCTAATTACATTGCCGGTGGCCAAATTGCATTATCTCTTATAGTTTCCGAGATATGGACTATCGATAATTTACACTTTAGGCTCTGCTTCTAACTTGGGCCCAAATTGTAAAATGGCCTTATCTATTGGCGATTTCGTTCCAATTCACATTCCAAGTAATATTCGGCATGCCAATTACATTGCCGGTTGCCAAATTGCATTATCTCTTATAGTTTCCGAGATATGGACTATCGATAATTTACACCTTAGGCTCTGCTTCTAACTTGGGCCCAAATTGTAAAATGGTCTTATCTATTGGCGATTTCGTTCCAATTCACATTCCAAGTAATATTCGGCATGCTAATTACATTGCCGGTTGTCAAATTGCATTATCTCTTATAGTTTCCGAGATATGGACTATCGATAATTTACACCTTAGGCTCTGCTTCTAACTTGGGCCCAAATTGTAAAATGGTCTTATCTATTGACGATTTCGTTCCAATTCACATTCCAAGTAATATTCGGCATGCTAATTACATTGCCGGGTGCCAAATTGCATTATCTCTTATAGTTTCCGAGATATGGACTATCGATAATTTACACCTTAGGCTCTGCTTCTAACTTGGGCCCAAATTGTAAAATGGTCTTATCTATTGGCGATTTCGTTCCAATTCACATTCCAAGTAATATTCGGCATGCTAATTACATTGCCGGTTGCCAAATTGCATTATCTCTTATAGTTTCCGAGATATGGACTATCGATAACTTACACCTTAGGCTCTGCTTCTAACTTGGGCCCAAATTGTAAAATGGTCTTATCTATAGGCGATTTCGTTCCAATTCACATTCCAAGTAATATTCGGCATGCTAATTACATTGCCGGTTGCCAAATTGTATTATCTCTTATAGTTCCCGAGATATGGACTATCGATAATTTACACTTTAGTCTCTGCTTCTAACTTGGACCCAAATTGTTAAATGGTCTTATCTATTGGCGATTTCGTTCCAATTCACATTCCAAGTAATATTCGGCATGCTAATTACATTGCCGGTGGCCAAGTTGCATTATCTCTTATAGTTTCCGAGATATGGACTATCGATAATTTACACCTTAGGCTCTGCTTCTAACTTGGGCCCAAATTGTAAAATGGTCTTATCTATTGGCGATTTCGTTCCAATTCACATTCCAAGTAATATTCGGCATGCTAATTACATTGCCGGTGGCCAAGTTGCATTATCTCTTATAGTTTCCGAGATATGGACTATCGATAATTTACACCTTAGGCTCTGCTTCTAACTTGGGCCCAAATTGTTAAATGGTCTTATCTATTGGCGATTTCGTTCCTATTCACATTCCAAGTAATATTCGGCATGCTAATTACATTGCCGGTGGCCAAATTGCATTATCTCTTATAGTTTCCGAGATATGGACTATCGATAATTTACACCTTAGGCTCTGCTTCTAACTTGGGCCCAAATTGTAAAATGGTCTTATCTATTGGCGATTTCGTTCCAATTCACATTCCAAGTAATATTCGGCATGCTAATTACATTGCCGGTTGCCAAATTGCATTATCTCTTATAGTTTCCGAGATATGGACTATCGATAATTTACACCTTAGGCTCTGCTTCTAACTTGGGCCCAAATTGTAAAATGGTCTTATCTATTGGCGATTTCGTTCCAATTCACATTCCAAGTAATATTCGGCATGCTAATAACATTGCCGGTGGCCAAATTGCATTATCTCTTATAGTTTCCGAGATATGGACTATCGATAATTTACACCTTAGGCTCTGCTTCTAACTTGGGCCCAAATTGTAAAATGGCCTTATCTATTGGCGATTTCGTTCCAATTCACATTCCTAGTAATATTCGGCATGCCAATTACATTGCCGGTTGCCAAATTGCATTATCTCTTATAGTTTCGGAGATATGGACTATCGATAATTTACACCTTAGGCTCTGCTTCTAACTTGGGCCCAAATTGTAAAATGGTCTTATCTATTGGCGATTTCGTTCCAATTCACATTGCAAGTAATATTCGGCATGCTAATTACATTGCCGGTTGCCAAATTGCATTATCTCTTATAGTTTCCGAGATATGGACTATCGATAATTTACACCTTAGGCTCTGCTTCTAACTTGGGCCCAAATTGTAAAATGGTCTTATCTATTGGCGATTTCGTTCCAATTCACATTCCGAGTAATATTCGGCAAGCTAATTACATTGCCGGTTGCCAAATTGCATTATCTCTTATAGTTTCCGAGATATGGACTATCGATAATTTACACTTTAGGCTCTACTTCTAACTTGGACCCAAATTGTTAAATGGTCTTATCTATTGGCGATTTCGTTCCAATTCACATTCCAAGTAATATTCGGCATGCTAATTACATTTCCGGTGGCCAAGTTGCATTATCTCTTATAGTTTCCGAGATATGGACTATCGATAATTTACACCTTAGGCTCTGCTTCTAACTTGGGCCCAAATTGTAAAATGGTCTTATCTATTGGCGATTTCGTTCCAATTCACATTCCAAGTAATATTCGGCATGCTAATTACATTGCCGGTGGCCATGTTGCATTATCTCTTATAGTTTCCGAGATATGAACTATCGATAATATACACCTTAGGCTCTGCTTCTAACTTGGGCCCAAATTGTAAAATGGTCTTATCTATTGGCGATTTCGTTCCAATTCACATTGCAAGTAATATTCGGCATGCTAATTACATTGCCGGTTGCCAAATTGCATTATCTCTTATAGTTTCCGAGATATTGACTATCGATAATTTACACCTTAGGCTCTGCTTCTAACTTGGGCCCAAATTGTAAAATGGTCTTATCTATTGGCGATTTCGTTCCAATTCACATTCCGAGTAATATTCGGCAAGCTAATTACATTGCCGGTTGCCAAATTGCATTATCTCTTATAGTTTCCGAGATATGGACTATCGATAATTTACACCTTAGGCTCTGCTTCTAACTTGGGCCCAAATTGTAAAATGGTCTTATCTATTGGCGATTTCATTCCAATTCACATTCCAAGTAATATTCGGCATGCTAATTACATTTCCGGTGGCCAAGTTGCATTATCTCTTATAGTTTCCGAGATATGGACTATCGATAATTTACACCTTAGGCTCTGCTTCTAACTTGGGCCCAAATTGTAAAATGGTCTTATCTATTGGCGATTTCGTTCCAATTCACATTCCAAGTAATATTCGGCATGCTAATTACATTGCCGGTTGCCAAATTGCATTTTCTCTTATAGTTTCCGAGATATGGACTATCGATAATTTACACCTTAGGCTCTGCTTCTAACTTGGGCCCAAATTGTGAAATGGTCTTATCTATTGGCGATTTCATTCCAATTCACATTCCAAGTAATATTCGGCATGCTAATTACATTGCCGGTTGCCAAATTGCATTATCTCTTATAGTTTCCGAGATATGGACTATCGATAATTTATACCTTAGGCTCTGCTTCTAACTTGGGCCCAAATTGTTAAATGGCCTTATCTATTGGCGATTTCGTTCCTATTCACATTCCAAGTAATATTCGGCATGCTAATTACATTGCCGGTGGCCAAATTGCATTATCTCTTATAGTTTCCGAGATATGGACTATCGATAATTTACACTTTAGGCTCTGCTTTTAACTTGGGCCCAAATTGTAAAATGGCCTTATCTATTGGCGATTTCGTTCCAATTCACATTCCAGGTAATATTCGGCATGCCAATTACATTGCCGGTTGCCAAATTGCATTATCTCTTATAGTTTCCGAGATATGGACTATCGATAATTTACACCTTAGGCTCTGCTTCTAACTTGGGCCCAAATTGTAAAATGGTCTTATCTATTGGCGATTTCGTTCCAATTCACATTCCAAGTAATATTCGGCATGCTAATTACATTGCCGGTTGTCAAATTGCATTATCTCTTATAGTTTCCGAGATATGGACTATCGATAATTTACACCTTAGGCTCTGCTTCTAACTTGGGCCCAAATTGTAAAATGGTCTTATCTATTGACGATTTCGTTCCAATTCACATTCCAAGTAATATTCGGCATGCTAATTACATTGCCGGTTGCCAAATTGCATTATCTCTTATAGTTTCCGAGATATGGGCTATCGATAATTTACACCTTAGGCTCTGCTTCTAACTTGGGCCCAAATTGTAAAATGGTCTTATCTATTGGCGATTTCGTTCCAATTCACATTCCAAGTAATATTCGGCATGCTAATTACATTGCCGGTTGCCAAATTGCATTATCTCTTATAGTTTCCGAGATATGGACTATCGATAACTTACACCTTAGGCTCTGCTTCTAACTTGGGCCCAAATTGTAAAATGGTCTTATCTATTGGCGATTTCGTTCCAATTCACATTCCAAGTAATATTCGGCATGCTAATTACATTGCCGGTTGCCAAATTGTATTATCTCTTATAGTTTCCGAGATATGGACTATCGATAATTTACACTTTAGTCTCTGCTTCTAACTTGGACCCAAATTGTTAAATGGTCTTATCTATTGGCGATTTCGTTCCAATTCACATTCCAAGTAATATTCGGCATGCTAATTACATTGCCGGTGGCCAAGTTGCATTATCTCTTATAGTTTCCGAGATATGGACTATCGATAATTTACACCTTAGGCTCTGCTTCTAACTTGGGCCCAAATTGTAAAATGGTCTTATCTATTGGCGATTTCGTTCCAATTCACATTCCAAGTAATATTCGGCATGCTAATTACATTGCCGGTTGCCAAATTGCATTATCTCTTATAGTTTCCGAGATATGGACTATCGATAATTTACACCTTAGGCTCTGCTTCTAACTTGGGCCCAAATTGTGAAATGGTCTTATCTATTGGCGATTTCATTCCAATTCACATTCCAAGTAATATTCGGCATGCTAATTACATTGCCGGTTGCCAAATTGCATTATCTCTTATAGTTTCCGAGATATGGACTATCGATAATTTACACTTTAGGCTCTGCTTCTAACTTGGGCCCAAATTGTAAAATGGCCTTATCTATTGGCGATTTCGTTCCAATTCACATTCCAAGTAATATTCGGCATGCCAATTACATTGCCGGTTGCCAAATTGCATTATCTCTTATAGTTTCCGAGATATGGACTATCGATAATTTACACCTTAGGCTCTGCTTCTAACTTGGGCCCAAATTGTAAAATGGTCTTATCTATTGGCGATTTCGTTCCAATTCACATTCCAAGTAATATTCGGCATGCTAATTACATTGCCGGTTGTCAAAATGCATTATCTCTTATAGTTTCCGAGATATGGACTATCGATAATTTACACCTTAGGCTCTGCTTCTAACTTGGGCCCAAATTGTAAAATGGTCTTATCTATTGACGATTTCGTTCCAATTCACATTCCAAGTAATATTCGGCATGCTAATTACATTGCCGGTTGCCAAATTGCATTATCTCTTATAGTTTCCGAGATATGGGCTATCGATAATTTACACCTTAGGCTCTGCTTCTAACTTGGGCCCAAATTGTAAAATGGTCTTATCTATTGGCGATTTCGTTCCAATTCACATTCCAAGTAATATTCGGCATGCTAATTACATTGCCGGTTGCCAAATTGCATTATCTCTTATAGTTTCCGAGATATGGACTATCGATAACTTACACCTTAGGCTCTGCTTCTAACTTGGGCCCAAATTGTAAAATGGTCTTATCTATTGGCGATTTCGTTCCAATTCACATTCCAAGTAATATTCGGCATGCTAATTACATTGCCGGTTGCCAAATTGTATTATCTCTTATAGTTTCCGAGATATGGACTATCGATAATTTACACTTTAGTCTCTGCTCCTAACTTGGACCCAAATTGTTAAATGGTCTTATCTATTGGCGATTTCGTTCCAATTCACATTCCAAGTAATATTCGGCATGCTAATTACATTGCCGGTGGCCAAGTTGCATTATCTCTTATAGTTTCCGAGATATGGACTATCGATAATTTACACCTTAGGCTCTGCTTCTAACTTGGGCCCAAATTGTAAAATGGTCTTATCTATTGGCGATTTCGTTCCAATTCACATTCCAAGTAATATTCGGCATGCTAATTACATTGCCGGTGGCCAAGTTGCATTATCTCTTATAGTTTCCGAGATATGGACTATCGATAATTTACACCTTAGGCTCTGCTTCTAACTTGGGCCCAAATTGTTAAATGGTCTTATCTATTGGCGATTTCGTTCCTATTCACATTCCAAGTAATATTCGGCATGCTAATTACATTGCCGGTGGCCAAACTGCATTATCTCTTATAGTTTCCGAGATATGGACTATCGATAATTTACACCTTAGGCTCTGCTTCTAACTTGGGCCCAAATTGTAAAATGGTCTTATCTATTGGCGATTTCGTTCCAATTCACATTCCAAGTAATATTCGGCATGCTAATTACATTGCCGGTTGCCAAATTGCATTATCTCTTATAGTTTCCGAGATATGGACTATCGATAATTTACACCTTAGGCTCTGCTTCTAACTTGGGCCCAAATTGTAAAATGGTCTTATCTATTGGCGATTTCGTTCCAATTCACATTCCAAGTAATATTCGGCATGCTAATTACATTGCCGGTTGCCAAATTGCATTATCTCTTATAGTTTCCGAGATATGGACTGTCGATAATTTACACCTTAGGCTCTGCTTCTAACTTGGGCCCAAATTGTAAAATGGTCTTATCTATTGGCGATTTCATTCCAATTCACATTCCAAGTAATATTCGGCATGCTAATAACATTGCCGGTTGCCAAATTGCATTATCTCTTATAGTTTCCGAGATATGGACTATCGATAATTTACAACTTAGGCTCTGCTTCTAACTTGGGCCCAAATTGTTAAATGGTCTTATCTATTGGCGATTTCGTTCCTATTCACATTCCAAGTAATATTCGGCATGCTAATTACATTGCCTGTGGCCAAATTGCATTATCTCTTATAGTTTCCGAGATATGGACTATCGATAATTTACACCTTAGGCTCTGCTTCTAACTTGGGCCCAAATTGTAAAATGGCCTTATCTATTGGCGATTTCGTTCCAATTCACATTCCTAGTAATATTCGGCATGCCAATTACATTGCCGGTTGCCAAATTGCATTATCTCTTATAGTTTCGGAGATATGGACTATCGATAATTTACACCTTAGGCTCTGCTTCTAACTTGGGCCCAAATTGTAAAATGGTCTTATCTATTGGCGATTTCGTTCCAATTCACATTGCAAGTAATATTCGGCATGCTAATTACATTGCCGGTTGCCAAATTGCATTATCTCTTATAGTTTCCGAGATATGGACTATCGATAATTTACACCTTAGGCTCTGCTTCTAACTTGGGCCCAAATTGTAAAATGGCCTTATCTATTGGCGATTTCGTTCCAATTCACATTCCGAGTAATATTCGGCAAGCTAATTACATTGCCGGTTGCCAAATTGCATTATCTCTTATAGTTTCCGAGATATGGACTATCGATAATTTACACTTTAGGCTCTACTTCTAACTTGGACCCAAATTGTTAAATGGTCTTATCTATTGGCGATTTCGTTCCAATTCACATTCCAAGTAATATTCGGCATGCTAATTACATTTCCGGTGGCCAAGTTGCATTATCTCTTATAGTTTCCGAGATATGGACTATCGATAATTTACACCTTAGGCTCTGCTTCTAACTTGGGCCCAAATTGTAAAATGGTCTTATCTATTGGCGATTTCGTTCCAATTCACATTCCAAGTAATATTCGGCATGCTAATTACATTGCCGGTGGCCATGTTGCATTATCTCTTATAGTTTCCGAGATATGGACTATCGATAATATACACCTTAGGCTCTGCTTCTAACTTGGGCCCAAAATGTAAAATGGTCTTATTTATTGGCGATTTCGTTCCAATTCACATTGCAAGTAATATTCGGCATGCTAATTACATTGCCGGTTGCCAAATTGCATTATCTCTTATAGTTTCCGAGATATGGACTATCGATAATTTACACCTTAGGCTCTGCTTCTAACTTGGGCCCAAATTGTAAAATGGTCTTATCTATTGGCGATTTCGTTCCAATTCACATTCCGAGTAATATACGGCAAGCTAATTACATTGCCGGTTGCCAAATTGCATTATCTCTTATAGTTTCCGAGATATGGACTATCGATAATTTACACCTTATTCTCTGCTTCTAACTTGGGCCCAAATTGTAAAATGGGCTTATCTATTGGCGATTTCATTCCAATTCACATTCCAAGTAATATTCGGCATGCTAATTACATTTCCGGTGGCCAAGTTGCATTATCTCTTATAGTTTCCGAGATATGGACTATCGATAATTTACACCTTAGGCTCTGCTTCTAACTTGGGCCCAAATTGTAAAATGGTCTTATCTATTGGCGATTTCGTTCCAATTCACATTCCAAGTAATATTCGGCATGCTAATTACATTGCCGGTGGCCATGTTGCATTATCTCTTATAGTTTCCGAGATATGGACTATCGATAATATACACCTTAGGTTCTGCTTCTAACTTGGGCCCAAATTGTAAAATGGTCTTACCTATTGGCGATTTCGTTCCAATTCACATTCCAAGTAATATTCGGCATGCTAATTACATTGCCGGTTGCCAAATTGCATTATCTCTTATAGTTTCCGAGATATGGACTATCGATAATTTACACCTTAGGCTCTGCTTCTAACTTGGGCCCAAATTGTAAAATGGTCTTATCTATTGTCGATTTCGTTCCAATTCACATTCCAAGTAATATTCGGCATGCTAATTACATTGCCGGTTGCCAAATTGCATTATCTCTTATAGTTTCCGAGATATGGACTATCGATAATTTACATCTTAGGCTCTGCTTCTAACTTGGGCCCAAATTGTAAAATGGTCTTATCTATTGGCGATTTCGTTCCAATTCACATTCCAAGTAATATTCGGCATGCTAATTACATTTCCGGTTGCCAAATTGCATTATCTCTTATAGTTTCCGAGATATGGACTATCGATAATTTACACCTTAGGCTCTGCTTCTAACTTGGGCCCAAATTGTAAAATGGTCTTATCTATTGGCGATTTCATTCCAATTCACATTCCAAGTAATATTCGGCATGCTAATTACATTGCCGGTTGCCAAATTGCATTATCTCTTATAGTTTCCGAGATATGGACTATGGATAATTTACACCTTAGGCTCTGCTTCTAACTTGGGCCCAAATTGTAAAATGGTCTTATCTATTGGCGATTTCGTTCCAATTCACATTCCAAGTAATATTCGGCATGCTAATTACATTGCCGGTTGCCAAATTGAATTATCTCTTATAGTTTCCGAGATATGGACTATCGATAATTTACACCTTAGGCTCTGCTTCTAACTTGGGCCCAAATTGTAAAATGGTCTTATCGATTGGCGATTTCGTTCCAATTCACATTACAAGTAGTATTCGGCATGCTAATTACATTGCCGGTTGCCAAATTGCATTATCTCTTATAGTTTCCGAGATATGGACTATCGATAATTTACACCTTAGGCTCTGCTTCTAACTTGGGCCCAATTTGTAAAATGGTCTTATCTATTGGCGATTTCATTCCAATTCACATTCCAAGTAATATTCGACATGCTAATTACATTGCCGGTTGCCAAATTGCATTATCTCTTATAGTTTCCGAGATATGGACTATCGATAATTTACACCTTAGGCTCTGCTTCTAACTTGGGCCCAAATTGTAAAATGGTCTTATCTATTGGCGATTTCGTTCCAATTCACATTCCAAGTAATATTCGGCATGCTAATTACATTGCCGGTTGCCAAATTGCATTATCTCTTATAGTTTCCGAGATATGGACTGTCGATAATTTACACCTTAGGCTCTGCTTCTAACTTGGGCCCAAATTGTAAAATGGTCTTATCTATTGGCGATTTCATTCCAATTCACATTCCAAGTAATATTCGGCATGCTAATAACATTGCCGGTTGCCAAATTGCATTATCTCTTATAGTTTCCGAGATATGGACTATCGATAATTTACAACTTAGGCTCTGCTTCTAACTTGGGCCCAAATTGTTAAATGGTCTTATCTATTGGCGATTTCGTTCCTATTCACATTCCAAGTAATATTCGACATGCTAATTACATTGCCGGTGGCCAAATTGCATTATCTCTTATAGTTTCCGAGATATGGACTATCGATAATTTACACCTTAGGCTCTGCTTCTAACTTGGGCCCAAATTGTAAAATGGCCTTATCTATTGGCGATTTCGTTCCAATTCACATTCCTAGTAATATTCGGCATGCCAATTACATTGCCGGTTGCCAAATTGCATTATCTCTTATAGTTTCGGAGATATGGACTATCGATAATTTACACCTTAGGCTCTGCTTCTAACTTGGGCCCAAATTGTAAAATGGTCTTATCTATTGGCGATTTCGTTCCAATTCACATTGCAAGTAATATTCGGCATGCTAATTACATTGCCGGTTGCCAAATTGCATTATCTCTTATAGTTTCCGAGATATGGACTATCGATAATTTACACCTTAGGTTCTGTTTCTAACTTGGGCCCAAATTGTAAAATGGTATTACCTATTGGCGATTTCGTTCCAATTCACATTCCAAGTAATATTCGGCATGCTAATTACATTGCCGGATGCCAAATTGCATTATCTCTTATAGTTTCCGAGATATGGACTATCGATAATTTACACCTTAGGCTCTGCTTCTAACTTGGGCCCAAATTGTAAAATGGTCTTATCTATTGGCGATTTCGTTCCAATTCACATTCCAAGTAATATTCGGCATGCTAATTACATTGCCGGTGGCCAAGTTGCATTATCTCTTATAGTTTCCGAGATATGGACTATCGATAATTTACACCTTAGGCTCTGCTTCTAACTTGGGCCCAAATTGTTAAATGGTCTTATCTATTGGCGATTTCGTTCCTATTCACATCCCAAGTAATATTCGGCATGCTAATTACATTGCCGGTGGCCAAATTGCATTATCTCTTATAGTTTCCGAGATATGGACTATCGATAATTTACACCTTAGGCTCTGCTTCTAACTTGGGCCCAAATTGTAAAATGGTCTTATCTATTGGCGATTTCGTTCCAATTCACATTCCAAGTAATATTCGGCATGCTAATTACATTGCCGGTTGCCAAATTGCATTATCTCTTATAGTTTCCGAGATATGGACTATCGATAATTTACACCTTAGGCTCTGCTTCTAACTTGGGCCCAAATTGTAAAATGGTCTTATCTATTGGCGATTTCGTTCCAATTCACATTCCAAGTAATATTCGGCATGCTAATTACATTGCCGGTTGCCAAATTGCATTATCTCTTATAGTTTCCGAGATATGGACTGTCGATAATTTACACCTTAGGCTCTGCTTCTAACTTGGGCCCAAATTGTAAAATGGTCTTATCTATTGGCGATTTCATTCCAATTCACATTCCAAGTAATATTCGGCATGCTAATAACATTGCCGGTTGCCAAATTGCATTATCTCTTATAGTTTCCGAGATATGGACTATCGATAATTTACAACTTAGGCTCTGCTTCTAACTTGGGCCCAAATTGTTAAATGGTCTTATCTATTGGCGATTTCGTTCCTATTCACATTCCAAGTAATATTCGGCATGCTAATTACATTGCCGGTGGCCAAATTGCATTATCTCTTATAGTTTCCGAGATATGGACTATCGATAATTTACACCTTAGGCTCTGCTTCTAACTTGGGCCCAAATTGTAAAATGGTCTTATCTATTGGCGATTTCGTTCCAATTCACATTGCAAGTAATATTCGGCATGCTAATTACATTGCCGGTTGCCAAATTGCATTATCTCTTATAGTTTCCGAGATATGGACTATCGATAATTTACACCTTAGGTTCTGTTTCTAACTTGGGCCCAAATTGTAAAATGGTATTACCTATTGGCGATTTCGTTCCAATTCACATTCCAAGTAATATTCGGCATGCTAATTACATTGCCGGTTGCCAAATTGCATTATCTCTTATAGTTTCCGAGATATGGACTATCGATAATTTACACCTTAGGCTCTGCTTCTAACTTGGGCCCAAATTGTAAAATGGTCTTATCTATTGGCGATTTCGTTCCAATTCATATTCTAAGTAATATTCGGCATGCTAATTACATTGCCGGTTGCCAAATTGCATTATCTCTTATAGTTTCCGAGATATGGACTATCGATAATTTACATCTTAGGCTCTGCTTCTAACTTGGGCCCAAATTGTAAAATGGTCTTATCTATTGGCGATTTCGTTCCAATTCACATTCCAAGTAATATTCGGCATGCTAATTACATTGCCCGTTGCCAAATTGCATTATCTGTTATAGTTTCCAAGATATGGACTATCGATAATTTACACCTTAGGCTCTGCTTCTAACTTGGGCCCAAATTGTAAAATGGTCTTATCTAATGGCGATTTCATTCCAATTCACATTCCAAGTAATATTCGGCATGCTAATTACATTGCCGGTTGCCAAATTGCATTATCTCTTATAGTTTCCGAGATATGGACTATCGATAATTTACACCTTAGGCTCTGCTTCTAACTTGGGCCCAAATTGTAAAATGGTCTTATCTATTGGCGATTTCGTTCCAATTCACATTCCATGTAATATTCGGCATGCTAATTACATTGCCGGTTGCCAAATTGCATTATCTCTTATAGTTTCCGAGATATGGACTATCGATAATTTACACCTTAGGCTCTGCTTCTAACTTGGGCCCAAATAGTAAAATCGTCTTATCTATTGGCGATTTCGTTCCAATTCACATTCCAAGTAATATTCGGCATGCTAATTACATTGCCGGTTGCCAAATTGCATTATCTCTTATAGTTTCCGAGATATGGACTATCGGTAATTTACACCTTTGGCTCTGCTTCTAACTTGGGCCCAAATTGTAAAATGGTCTTATCTATTGGCGATTTCGTTCCAATTCACATTCCAAGTAATATCCGGCATGCTAATTACATTGCCGGTTGCCAAATTGAATTATCTCTTATAGTTTCCGAGATATGGACTATCGATAATTTACACCTTAGGCTCTGCTTCTAACTTGGGCCCAAATTGTAAAATGGTCTTATCTATTGGCGATTTCGTTCCAATTCACATTCCAAGTAATATTCGGCATGCTAATTACATTGCCGGTTGCCAAATTGCATTATCTCTTATAGTTTCCGAGATATGGACTATCGATAATTTACATCTTAGGCTCTGCTTCTAACTTGGGCCCAAATTGTAAAATGGCCTTATCTATTGGCGATTTCGTTCCAATTCACATTCCAAGTAATATTCGGCATGCTAATTACATTGCCGGTTGCCAAATTGCATTATCTCTTATAGTTTCCGAGATATGGATTATCGATAATTTACACCTTAGGCTCTGCTTCTAACTTGGGCCCAAATTGTAAAATGGTCTTATCTATTGCCGATTTCGTTCCAATTCACATTCCAAGTAATATTCGGCATGCTAATTACATTGCCGGTTGCCAAATTGCATTATCTCTTATAGTTTCCGAGATATGAACTATCGATAATTTACACCTTAGGCTCTGCTTCTAACTTGGGCCCAAATTGTAAAATGGTCTTATCTATTGGCGATTTCATTCCAATTCACATTCCAAGTAATATTCGGCATACTAATTACATTGCCGGTTGCCAAATTGCATTATCTCTTATAGTTTCCGAGATATGGACTATCGATAATTTACACCTTAGGCTCTGCTTCTGACTTGGGCCCAAATTGTAAAATGGTCTTATCTAATGGCGATTTCGTTCCAATTCACTTTCCAAGTAATATTCGGCATGCTAATTACATTGCCGGTTGCCAAATTGCATTATCTCTTATAGTTTCCGAGATATGGACTATCGATAATTTACACCTTTGGCTCTGCTTCTAACTTGGGCCCAAATTGTAAAATCGTCTTATCTATTGGCGATTTCGTTCCAATTCACATTCCAAGTAATATTCGGCATGCTAATTACATTGCCGGTTGCCAAATTGCATTATCTCTTATAGTTTCCGAGATATGGACTATCGATAATTTACACCTTAGGCTCTGCCTCTAACTTGGGCCCAAATTGTAAAATGGTTTTATCTATTGGCGATTTCGTTCCAATTCACATTCCAAGTAATATCCGGCATGCTAATTACATTGCCGGTTGCCAAATTGAATTATCTCTTATAGTTTCCGAGATATGGACTATCGATAATTTACACCTTAGGTTCTGTTTCTAACTTGGGCCCAAATTGTAAAATGGTATTACCTATTGGCGATTTCGTTCCAATTCACATTCCAAGTAATATTCGGCATGCTAATTACATTGCCGGTTGCCAAATTGCATTATCTCTTATAGTTTCCGAGATATGGACTATCGATAATTTACACCTTAGGCTCTGCTTCTAACTTGGGCCCAAATTGTAAAATGGTCTTATCTATTAGCGATTTCGTTCCAATTCACATTCCAAGTAATATTCGGCATGCTAATTACATTGCCGGTTGCCAAATTGCATTATCTCTTATAGTTTCCGAGATATGGACTATCGATAATTTACATCTTAGGCTCTGCTTCTAACTTGGGCCCAAATTGTAAAATGGTCTTATCTATTGGCGATTTCGTTCCAATTCACATTCCAAGTAATATTCGGCATGCTAATTACATTGCCGGTTGCCAAATTGCATTATCTGTTATAGTTTCCGAGATATGGACTATCGATAATTTACACCTTAGGCTCTGCTTCTAACTTGGGCCCAAATTGTAAAATGGTCTTATCTAATGGCGATTTCATTCCAATTCACATTCCAATTAATATTCGGCATGCTAATTACATTGCCGGTTGCCAAATTGCATTATCTCTTATAGTTTCCGAGATATGGACTATCGATAATTTACATCTTAGGCTCTGCTTCTAACTTGGGCCCAAATTGTAAAATGGTCTTATCTATTGGCGATTTCGTTCCAATTCACATTCCAAGTAATATTCGGCATGCTAATTACATTGCCGGTTGCCAAATTGCATTATCTGTTATAGTTTCCGAGATATGGACTATCGATAATTTACACCTTAGGCTCTGCTTCTAACTTGGGCCCAAATTGTAAAATGGTCTTATCTAATGGCGATTTCATTCCAATTCACATTCCAATTAATATTCGGCATGCTAATTACATTGCCGGTTGCCAAATTGCATTATCTCTTATAGTTTCCGAGATATGGACTATCGATAATTTACACCTTAGGCTCTGCTTCTAACTTGGGCCCAAATTGTAAAATGGTCTTATCTATTGGCGATTTCGTTCCAATTCACATTCCATGTAATATTCGGCATGCTAATTACATTGCCGGTTGCCAAATTGCATTATCTCTTATAGTTTCCGAGATATGGACTATCGATAATTTACACCTTAGGCTCTGCTTCTAACTTGGGCCCAAATAGTAAAATCGTCTTATCTATTGGCGATTTCGTTCCAATTCACATTCCAAGTAATATTCGGCATGCTAATTACATTGCCGGTTGCCAAATTGCATTATCTCTTATAGTTTCCGAGATATGGACTATCGGTAATTTACACCTTTGGCTCTGCTTCTAACTTGGGCCCAAATTGTAAAATGGTCTTATCTATTGGCGATTTCGTTCCAATTCACATTCCAAGTAATATCCGGCATGCTAATTACATTGCCGGTTGCCAAATTGAATTATCTCTTATAGTTTCCGAGATATGGACTATCGATAATTTACACCTTAGGCTCTGCTTCTAACTTGGGCCCAAATTGTAAAATGGTCTTATCTATTGGCGATTTCGTTCCAATTCACATTCCAAGTAATATTCGGCATGCTAATTACATTGCCGGTTGCCAAATTGCATTATCTCTTATAGTTTCCGAGATATGGACTATCGATAATTTACATCTTAGGCTCTGCTTCTAACTTGGGCCCAAATTGTAAAATGGCCTTATCTATTGGCGATTTCGTTCCAATTCACATTCCAAGTAATATTCGGCATGCTAATTACATTACCGGTTGCCAAATTGCATTATCTCTTATAGTTTCCGAGATATGGATTATCGATAATTTACACCTTAGGCTCTGCTTCTAACTTGGGCCCAAATTGTAAAATGGTCTTATCTATTGCCGATTTCGTTCCAATTCACATTCCAAGTAATATTCGGCATGCTAATTACATTGCCGGTTGCCAAATTGCATTATCTCTTATAGTTTCCGAGATATGAACTATCGATAATTTACACCTTAGGCTCTGCTTCTAACTTGGGCCCAAATTGTAAAATGGTCTTATCTATTGGCGATTTCATTCCAATTCACATTCCAAGTAATATTCGGCATACTAATTACATTGCCGGTTGCCAAATTGCATTATCTCTTATAGTTTCCGAGATATGGACTATCGATAATTTACACCTTAGGCTCTGCTTCTGACTTGGGCCCAAATTGTAAAATGGTCTTATCTAATGGCGATTTCGTTCCAATTCACTTTCCAAGTAATATTCGGCATGCTAATTACATTGCCGGTTGCCAAATTGCATTATCTCTTATAGTTTCCGAGATATGGACTATCGATAATTTACACCTTTGGCTCTGCTTCTAACTTGGGCCCAAATTGTAAAATCGTCTTATCTATTGGCGATTTCGTTCCAATTCACATTCCAAGTAATATTCGGCATGCTAATTACATTGCCGGTTGCCAAATTGCATTATCTCTTATAGTTTCCGAGATATGGACTATCGATAATTTACACCTTAGGCTCTGCCTCTAACTTGGGCCCAAATTGTAAAATGGTTTTATCTATTGGCGATTTCGTTCCAATTCACATTCCAAGTAATATCCGGCATGCTAATTACATTGCCGGTTGCCAAATTGAATTATCTCTTATAGTTTCCGAGATATGGACTATCGATAATTTACACCTTAGGTTCTGTTTCTAACTTGGGCCCAAATTGTAAAATGGTATTACCTATTGGCGATTTCGTTCCAATTCACATTCCAAGTAATATTCGGCATGCTAATTACATTGCCGGTTGCCAAATTGCATTATCTCTTATAGTTTCCGAGATATGGACTATCGATAATTTACACCTTAGGCTCTGCTTCTAACTTGGGCCCAAATTGTAAAATGGTCTTATCTAATGGCGATTTCATTCCAATTCACATTCCAATTAATATTCGGCATGCTAATTACATTGCCGGTTGCCAAATTGCATTATCTCTTATAGTTTCCGAGATATGGACTATCGATAATTTACACCTTAGGCTCTGCTTCTAACTTGGGCCCAAATTGTAAAATGGTCTTATCTATTGGCGATTTCGTTCCAATTCACATTCCATGTAATATTCGGCATGCTAATTACATTGCCGGTTGCCAAATTGCATTATCTCTTATAGTTTCCGAGATATGGACTATCGATAATTTACACCTTAGGCTCTGCTTCTAACTTGGGCCCAAATAGTAAAATCGTCTTATCTATTGGCGATTTCGTTCCAATTCACATTCCAAGTAATATTCGGCATGCTAATTACATTGCCGGTTGCCAAATTGCATTATCTCTTATAGTTTCCGAGATATGGACTATCGGTAATTTACACCTTTGGCTCTGCTTCTAACTTGGGCCCAAATTGTAAAATGGTCTTATCTATTGGCGATTTCGTTCCAATTCACATTCCAAGTAATATCCGGCATGCTAATTACATTGCCGGTTGCCAAATTGAATTATCTCTTATAGTTTCCGAGATATGGACTATCGATAATTTACACCTTAGGCTCTGCTTCTAACTTGGGCCCAAATTGTAAAATGGTCTTATCTATTGGCGATTTCGTTCCAATTCACATTCCAAGTAATATTCGGCATGCTAATTACATTGCCGGTTGCCAAATTGCATTATCTCTTATAGTTTCCGAGATATGGACTATCGATAATTTACATCTTAGGCTCTGCTTCTAACTTGGGCCCAAATTGTAAAATGGCCTTATCTATTGGCGATTTCGTTCCAATTCACATTCCAAGTAATATTCGGCATGCTAATTACATTACCGGTTGCCAAATTGCATTATCTCTTATAGTTTCCGAGATATGGATTATCGATAATTTACACCTTAGGCTCTGCTTCTAACTTGGGCCCAAATTGTAAAATGGTCTTATCTATTGCCGATTTCGTTCCAATTCACATTCCAAGTAATATTCGGCATGCTAATTACATTGCCGGTTGCCAAATTGCATTATCTCTTATAGTTTCCGAGATATGAACTATCGATAATTTACACCTTAGGCTCTGCTTCTAACTTGGGCCCAAATTGTAAAATGGTCTTATCTATTGGCGATTTCATTCCAATTCACATTCCAAGTAATATTCGGCATACTAATTACATTGCCGGTTGCCAAATTGCATTATCTCTTATAGTTTCCGAGATATGGACTATCGATAATTTACACCTTAGGCTCTGCTTCTGACTTGGGCCCAAATTGTAAAATGGTCTTATCTAATGGCGATTTCGTTCCAATTCACTTTCCAAGTAATATTCGGCATGCTAATTACATTGCCGGTTGCCAAATTGCATTATCTCTTATAGTTTCCGAGATATGGACTATCGATAATTTACACCTTTGGCTCTGCTTCTAACTTGGGCCCAAATTGTAAAATCGTCTTATCTATTGGCGATTTCGTTCCAATTCACATTCCAAGTAATATTCGGCATGCTAATTACATTGCCGGTTGCCAAATTGCATTATCTCTTATAGTTTCCGAGATATGGACTATCGATAATTTACACCTTAGGCTCTGCCTCTAACTTGGGCCCAAATTGTAAAATGGTTTTATCTATTGGCGATTTCGTTCCAATTCACATTCCAAGTAATATCCGGCATGCTAATTACATTGCCGGTTGCCAAATTGAATTATCTCTTATAGTTTCCGAGATATGGACTATCGATAATTTACACCTTAGGTTCTGTTTCTAACTTGGGCCCAAATTGTAAAATGGTATTACCTATTGGCGATTTCGTTCCAATTCACATTCCAAGTAATATTCGGCATGCTAATTACATTGCCGGTTGCCAAATTGCATTATCTCTTATAGTTTCCGAGATATGGACTATCGATAATTTACACCTTAGGCTCTGCTTCTAACTTGGGCCCAAATTGTAAAATGGTCTTATCTATTAGCGATTTCGTTCCAATTCACATTCCAAGTAATATTCGGCATGCTAATTACATTGCCGGTTGCCAAATTGCATTATCTCTTATAGTTTCCGAGATATGGACTATCGATAATTTACATCTTAGGCTCTGCTTCTAACTTGGGCCCAAATTGTAAAATGGTCTTATCTATTGGCGATTTCGTTCCAATTCACATTCCAAGTAATATTCGGCATGCTAATTACATTGCCGGTTGCCAAATTGCATTATCTGTTATAGTTTCCGAGATATGGACTATCGATAATTTACACCTTAGGCTCTGCTTCTAACTTGGGCCCAAATTGTAAAATGGTCTTATCTAATGGCGATTTCATTCCAATTCACATTCCAATTAATATTCGGCATGCTAATTACATTGCCGGTTGCCAAATTGCATTATCTCTTATAGTTTCCGAGATATGGACTATCGATAATTTACACCTTAGGCTCTGCTTCTAACTTGGGCCCAAATTGTAAAATGGTCTTATCTATTGGCGATTTCGTTCCAATTCACATTCCATGTAATATTCGGCATGCTAATTACATTGCCGGTTGCCAAATTGCATTATCTCTTATAGTTTCCGAGATATGGACTATCGATAACTTACACCTTAGGCTCTGCTTCTAACTTGGGCCCAAATTGTAAAATGGTCTTATCTATTGGCGATTTCGTTCCAATTCACATTCCAAGTAATATTCGGCATGCTAATTACATTGCCAGTTGCCAAATTGCATTATCTCTTATAGTTTCCGAGATATGGACTATCGATAATTTACACCTTAGGCTCTGCTTCTAACTTGGGCCCAAATTGTAAAATGGTCTTATCTATTGGCGATTTCGTTCCAATTCACATTCCAAGTAATATTCGGCATGCTAATTACATTTCCGGTTGCCAAATTGCATTATCTCTTATAGTTTCCGAGATATGGACTATCGATAATTTACACCTTAGGCTCTGCTTCTAACTTGGGCCCAAATTGTAAAATGGTCTTATCTATTGGCGATTTCGTTCCAATTCACTTTCCAAGTAATAGTCGGCATGCTAATTACATTGCCGGTTGCCAAATTGCATTATCTCTTATAGTTTTCGAGATATGGACTATCGATAATTTTCACCTTACTCTCTGCTTCTAACTTGGGCCCAAATTGTAAAATGGCCTTATCTATTGGCGATTTCGTTCCAATTCACTCTCCAAGTAATATTCGGCATGCTAATTACATTGCCGGTTGCCAAATTGCATTATCTCTTATAGTTTCCGAGATATGGACTATCGATAATTTACACCTTAGGCTCTGCTTCTAACTTGGGCTCAAATTGTAAAATGGTCTTATCTATTGGCGATTTCGTTCCAATTCACATTTCAAGTAATATTCGGCATGCTAATTGCATTGCCGGTTGCCAAATTGCATTATCTCTTATAGTTTCCGAGATATGGACTATCGATAATTTACACCTTAGGCTCTGCTTCTAACTTGGGCCCAAATTGTAAAATGGTCTTATCTATTGGCGATTTCGTTCCAATTCACTTTCCAAGTAATAGTCGGCATGCTAATTACATTGCCGGTTGCCAAATTGCATTATCTCTTATAGTTTGCGAGATATGGACTATCGATAATTTACACCTTAGGCTCTGCTTCTAACTTGGGCCCAAATTGTAAAATGGTCTTATCTATTGGCGATTTCGTTCCAATTCACTTTCCAAGTAATAGTCGGCATGCTAATTACATTGCCGGTTGCCAAATTGCATTATCTCTTATAGTTTCCGAGATATGGACTATCGATAATTTACACCTTAGGCTCTGCTTCTAACTTGGGCTCAAATTGTAAAATGGTCTTATCTATTGGCGATTTCGTTCCAATTCACATTCCAAGTAATATTCGGCATGCTAATTGCATTGCCGGTTGCCAAATTGCATTATCTCTTATAGTTTCCGAGATATGGACTATCGATAATTTACACCTTAGGCTCTGCTTCTAACTTGGGCCCAAATTGTAAAATGGTCTTATCTATTGGCAATTTCGTTCCAATTCACATTCCAAGTAATATTCGGCATGCTAATTACATTGCCGGTGACCAAGTTGCATTATCTCTTATAGTTTCCGAGATATGGACTATCGATAATTTACACCTTAGGCTCTGCTTCTAACTTGGGCCCAAATTGTAAAATGGTCTTATCTATTGGCGATTTCGTTCCAATTCACATTCCAAGTAATATTTGGCATGCTAATTACATTGCCGGTTGCCAAATTGCATTATCTCTTATAGTTTCCGAGATATGGACTATCGATAATTTACACCTTAGGCTCTGCTTCCAACTTGGGCCCAAATTGTAAAATGGTCTTATCTATTGGCGATTTCGTTCCAATTCACATTCCAAGTAATATTCGGCATGCTAATTACATTGCCGGTTGCCAAATTGCATTATATCTTATAGTTTCCGAGATATGGACTATCGATAATTTACACCTTAGGCTCTGCTTCTAACTTGGGCCCAAATTGTAAAATGGCCTTATCTATTGGCGATTTCGTTCCAGTTCACAATCCAAGTAATATTCGGCATGCTGATTACATTGCCGGTTGCCAAATTGCATTATCTCTTATAGTTTCCGAGATATGGACCATCGATAATTTACACCTTAGGCTCTGCTTCTAACTTGGGCCCAAATTGTAAAATGGTCTTATCTATTGGCGATTTCGTTCCAATTCACATTCCAAGTAATATTCGGCATGCTAATTACATTGCCGGTTGCCAAATTGCATTATCTCTTATAGTTTCCGAGATATGGACTATCGATAATTTACACCTTAGGCTCTGCTTCTAACTTGGGCCCAAATTGTAAAATGGCCTTATCTATTGGCGATTTCGTCCCAATTCACATTCCAAGTAATATTCGGCATGCTAATTACATTGCCGGTTGCGAAATTGCATTATCTCTTATAGTTTCAGAGATATGGACTATCGATAATTTACACCTTAGGCTCTGCTTCTAACTTGGGCCCAAATTGTAAAATGGTCTTATCTATTGGCGATTTCGTTCCAATTCACATTCCAAGTAATATTCGGCATGCTAATTACATTGCCGGTTGCCAAATTGCATTATCTCTTACAGTTTCCGAGATATGGACTATCGATAATTTACACCTTAGGCTCTGCTTCCAACTTGGGCCCAAATTGTAAAATGGTCTTATCTATTGGCGATTTCGTTCCATTTCACATTCCAAGTAATATTCGGCATGCTAATAACATTGCCGGTTGCCAAATTGCATTATCTCTTATAGTTTCCGAGATATGGACTATCGATAATTTACACCTTAGGCTCTGCTTCTAACTTGGGCCCAAATTGTAAAATGGTCTTATCTATTGGCGATTTCGTTCCAATTCACATTCCAAGTAATATTGGACATGCTAATTACATTGCCGGTTGCCAAATTGCATTATCTCTTACAGTTTCCGAGATATGGACTATCGATAATTTACACCTTAGGCTCTGCTTCCAACTTGGGCCCAAATTGTAAAATGGTCTTATCTATTGGCGATTTCGTTCCATTTCACATTCCAAGTAATATTCGGCATGCTAATTACATTGCCGGTTGCCAAATTGCATTATCTCTTATAGTTTCCGAGATATGGACTATCGACAATTTACACCATAGGCTCTGCTTCTAACTTGGGCCCAAATTGTAAAATGGTCTTATCTATTGGCGATTTCGTTCTAATTCACATTCCAAGTAATATTCGGCATGCTAATTACATTGCCGGTTGCCAAATTGCATTATCTCTTATAGTTTCCGAGATATGGACTATCGATAATTTACACCTTAGGCTCTGCTTCTAACTTGGGCCCAAATTGTAAAATGGTCTTATCTATTGGCGATTTCGTTCCAATTCACATTCCAAGTAATATTCGGCATGCTAATTACATTGCCGGTTGCCAAATTGCATTATCTCTTATAGTTTCCGAGATATGGACTATCGATAATTTACACCTTAGGCTCTGCTTCTAACTTGGGCCCAAATTGTAAAATCGTCTTATCTATTGGCGATTTCGTTCCAATTCACATTCCAAGTAATATTCGGCATGCTAATTACATTGCCGGTTGCCAAATTGCACTATCTCTTATAGTTTCCGAGATATGGACTATCGATAATTTACACCTTAGGCTCTGCTTCTAACTTGGGCCCAAATTGTAAAATGGTCTTATCTATTGGCGATTTCGTTCCAATTCACATTCCAAGTAATATTCGGCATGCTAATTACATTGCCGGTTGCCAAATTGAATTATCTCTTATAGTTTCCGAGATATGGACTATCGATAATTTACACCTTAGGCTCTGCTTCTAACTTGGGCCCAAATTGTAAAATGGTCTTACCTATTGGCGATTTGGTTCCAATTCACATTCCAAGTAATATTCGGCATGCTAATTACATTGCCGGTTGCCAAATTGCATTATCTCTTATAGTTTCCGAGATATGGACTATCGATAATTTACACCTTAGGCTCTGCTTCTAACTTGGGCCCAAATTGTAAAATGGTCTTATCTATTGGCGATTTCGTTCCAATTCACATTCCAAGTAATACTCGCCATGCTAATTACATTGCCGGTTGCCAAATTGCATTATCTCTTATAGTTTCCGAGATATGGGCTATCGATAATTTACACCTTAGGCTCTGCTTCTAACTTGGGCCCAAATTGTAAAATCGTCTTATCTATTGGCGATTTCGTTCCAATTCACATTCCAAGTAATATTCGGCATGCTAATTACATTGCCGGTTGCCAAATTGCATTATCTCTTATAGTTTCCGAGATATGGACTATCGATAATTTACATCTTAGGCTCTGCTTCTAACTTGGGCCCAAATTGTAAAATGGCCTTATCTATTGGCGATTTCGTTCCAATTCACATTCCAAGTAATATTCGGCATGCTAATTACATTGCCGGTTGCCAAATTGCATTATCTCTTATAGTTTCCGAGATATGGGCTATCGATAATTTACACCTTAGGCTTTGCTTCTAACTTGGGCCCAAATTGTAAAATGGTCTTATCTATTGGCGATTTCGTTCCAATTCACATTCCAAGTAATATTCGGCATGCTAATTACATTGCCGGTTGCCAAATTGCATTATCTCTTATAGTTTCCGAGATATGGACTATCGATAATTTACACCTTAGGCTCTGCTTCTAACTTGGGCCCAAATTGTAAAATGGTCTTATCTATTGGCGATTTCGTTCCAATTCACATTCCAAGTAATATCCGGCATGCTATTACATTGCCGGTTGCCAAATTGAATTATCTCTTATAGTTTCCGAGATATGGACTATCGATAATTTACACCTTAGGCTCTGCTTCTAACTTGGGCCCAAATTGTAAAATGGTCTTATCTATTGGCGATTTCGTTCCATTTCACATTCCAAGTAATATTCGGCATGCTAATTACATTGCCGGTTGCCAAATTGCATTATCTCTTATAGTTTCCGAGATATGGACTATCGACAATTTACACCATAGGCTCTGCTTCTAACTTGGGCCCAAATTGTAAAATGGTCTTATCTATTGGCGATTTCGTTCCAATTCACATTCCAAGTAATATTCGGCATGCTAATTACATTGCCGGTTGCCAAATTGAATTATCTCTTATAGTTTCCGAGATATGGACTATCGATAATTTACACCTTAGGCTCTGCTTCTAACTTGGGCCCAAATTGTAAAATGGTCTTACCTATTGGCGATTTCGTTCCAATTCACATTCCAAGTAATATTCGGCATGCTAATTACATTGCCGGTTGCCAAATTGCATTATCTCTTATAGTTTCCGAGATATGGACTATCGATAATTTACACCTTAGGCTCTGCTTCTAACTTGGGCCCAAATTGTAAAATGGTCTTATCTATTGGCGATTTCGTTCCAATTCACATTCCAAGTAATACTCCCCATGCTAATTACATTGCCGGTTGCCAAATTGCATTATCTCTTATAGTTTCCGAGATATGGGCTATCGATAATTTACACCTTAGGCTCTGCTTCTAACTTGGGCCCAAATTGTAAAATCGTCTTACCTATTGGCGATTTCGTTCCAATTCACATTCCAAGTAATATTCGGCATGCTAATTACATTGCCGGTTGCCAAATTGCATTATCTCTTATAGTTTCCGAGATATGGACTATCGATAATTTACACCTTAGGCTCTGCTTCTAACTTGGGCCCAAATTGTAAAATGGCCTTATCTATTGGCGATTTCGTTCCAATTCACATTCCAAGTAATATTCGGCATGCTAATTACATTGCCGGTTGCCAAATTGCATTATCTCTTATAGTTTCCGAGATATGGGCTATCGATAATTTACACCTTAGGCTCTGCTTCTAACTTGGGCCCAAATTGTAAAATCGTCTTATCTATTGGCGATTTCGTTCCAATTCACATTCCAAGTAATATTCGGCATGCTAAATACATTGCCGGTTGCCAACTTGCATTATCTCTTATAGTTTCCGAGATATGGACTATCGATAATTTACACCTTAGGCTCTGCTTCTAACTTGGGCCCAAATTGTAAAATGGTCTTATCTATTGCCGATTTCGTTCCAATTCACATTCCAAGTAATATTCGGCATGCTAATTACATTGCCGGTTGCCAAATTGCATTATCTCTTATAGTTTCCGAGATATGGACTATCGATAATTTACACCTTAGGCTCTGCTTCTAACTTGGGCCCAAATTGTAAAATGGTCTTATCTATTGGCGATTTCATTCCAATTCACATTCCAAGTAATATTCGGCATGCTAATTACATTACCGGTTGCCAAATTGCATTATCTCTTATAGTTTCCGAGATATGGACTATCGATAATTTACACCTTAGGCTCTGCTTCTAACTTGGGCCCAAATTGTAAAATGGTCTTATCTATTGGCGATTTCGTTCCAATTCACATTCCAAGTAATATTCGGCATGCTAATTACATTGCCGGTTGCCAAATTGCATTATCTCTTATAGTTTCCGAGATATGGACTATCGATAATTTACACCTTAGGCTCTGCTTCTAACTTGGGCCCAAATTGTAAAATGGTCTTATCTATTGGCGATTTCGTTCCAATTCACATTCCAAGTAATATTCGGCATTCTAATTACATTGCCGGTTGCCAAATTGCATTATCTCTTATAGTTTCCGAGATATGGACTATCGATAATTTACACCTTAGGCTCTGCTTCTAACTTGGGCCCAAATTGTAAAATCGTCTTATCTATTGGCGATTTCGTTCCAGTTCACATTCCAAATAATATTCGGCATGCTAATTACATTGCCGGTTGCCAAATTGCATTATCTCTTATAATTTCCGAGATATGGACTATCGGTAATTTACACCTTTGGCTCTGCTTCTAACTTGGGCCCAAATTGTAAAATGGTCTTATCTATTGGCGATTTCGTTCCAATTCACATTCCAAGTAATATCCGGCATGCTAATTACATTGCCGGTTGCCAAATTGAATTATCTCTTATAGTTTCCGAGATATGGACTATCGATAATTTACACCTTAGGCTCTGCTTCTAACTTGGGCCCAAATTGTAAAATGGTCTTATCTATTGGCGATTTCGTTCCAATTCACATTCCAAGTAATATTCGGCATGCTAATTACATTGCCGGTTGCCAAATTGCATTATCTCTTATAGTTTCCGAGATATGGACTATCGATAATTTACATCTTAGGCTCTGCTTCTAACTTGGGCCCAAATTGTAAAATGGCCTTATCTATTGGCGATTTCGTTCCAATTCACATTCCAAGTAATATTCGGAATGCTAATTACATTGCCGGTTGCCAAATTGCATTATCTCTTATAGTTTCCGAGATATGGATTATCGATAATTTACACCTTAGGCTCTGCTTCTAACTTGGGCCCAAATTGTAAAATGGTCTTATCTATTGCCGATTTCGTTCCAATTCACATTCCAAGTAATATTCGGCATGCTAATTACATTGCCGGTTGCCAAATTGCATTATCTCTTATAGTTTCCGAGATATGAACTATCGATAATTTACACCTTAGGCTCTGCTTCTAACTTGGGCCCAAATTGTAAAATGGTCTTATCTATTGGCGATTTCATTCCAATTCACATTCCAAGTAATATTCGGCATACTAATTACATTGCCGGTTGCCAAATTGCATTATCTCTTATAGTTTCCGAGATATGGACTATCGATAATTTACACCTTAGGCTCTGCTTCTGACTTGGGCCCAAATTGTAAAATGGTCTTATCTAATGGCGATTTCGTTCCAATTCACTTTCCAAGTAATATTCGGCATGCTAATTACATTGCCGGTTGCCAAATTGCATTATCTCTTATAGTTTCCGAGATATGGACTATCGATAATTTACACCTTTGGCTCTGCTTCTAACTTGGGCCCAAATTGTAAAATCGTCTTATCTATTGGCGATTTCGTTCCAATTCACATTCCAAGTAATATTCGGCATGCTAATTACATTGCCGGTTGCCAAATTGCATTATCTCTTATAGTTTCCGAGATATGGACTATCGATAATTTACACCTTAGGCTCTGCCTCTAACTTGGGCCCAAATTGTAAAATGGTTTTATCTATTGGCGATTTCGTTCCAATTCACATTCCAAGTAATATCCGGCATGCTAATTACATTGCCGGTTGCCAAATTGAATTATCTCTTATAGTTTCCGAGATATGGACTATCGATAATTTACACCTTAGGTTCTGTTTCTAACTTGGGCCCAAATTGTAAAATGGTATTACCTATTGGCGATTTCGTTCCAATTCACATTCCAAGTAATATTCGGCATGCTAATTACATTGCCGGTTGCCAAATTGCATTATCTCTTATAGTTTCCGAGATATGGGCTATCGATAATTTACACCTTAGGCTCTGCTTCTAACTTGGGCCCAAATTGTAAAATCGTCTTATCTATTGGCGATTTCGTTCCAATTCACATTCCAAGTAATATTCGGCATGCTAAATACATTGCCGGTTGCCAACTTGCATTATCTCTTATAGTTTCCGAGATATGGACTATCGATAATTTACACCTTAGGCTCTGCTTCTAACTTGGGCCCAAATTGTAAAATGGTCTTATCTATTGCCGATTTCGTTCCAATTCACATTCCAAGTAATATTCGGCATGCTAATTACATTGCCGGTTGCCAAATTGCATTATCTCTTATAGTTTCCGAGATATGGACTATCGATAATTTACACCTTAGGCTCTGCTTCTAACTTGGGCCCAAATTGTAAAATGGTCTTATCTATTGGCGATTTCATTCCAATTCACATTCCAAGTAATATTCGGCATGCTAATTACATTACCGGTTGCCAAATTGCATTATCTCTTATAGTTTCCGAGATATGGACTATCGATAATTTACACCTTAGGCTCTGCTTCTAACTTGGGCCCAAATTGTAAAATGGTCTTATCTATTGGCGATTTCGTTCCAATTCACATTCCAAGTAATATTCGGCATGCTAATTACATTGCCGGTTGCCAAATTGCATTATCTCTTATAGTTTCCGAGATATGGACTATCGATAATTTACACCTTAGGCTCTGCTTCTAACTTGGGCCCAAATTGTAAAATGGTCTTATCTATTGGCGATTTCGTTCCAATTCACATTCCAAGTAATATTCGGCATTCTAATTACATTGCCGGTTGCCAAATTGCATTATCTCTTATAGTTTCCGAGATATGGACTATCGATAATTTACACCTTAGGCTCTGCTTCTAACTTGGGCCCAAATTGTAAAATCGTCTTATCTATTGGCGATTTCGTTCCAGTTCACATTCCAAATAATATTCGGCATGCTAATTACATTGCCGGTTGCCAAATTGCATTATCTCTTATAATTTCCGAGATATGGACTATCGGTAATTTACACCTTTGGCTCTGCTTCTAACTTGGGCCCAAATTGTAAAATGGTCTTATCTATTGGCGATTTCGTTCCAATTCACATTCCAAGTAATATCCGGCATGCTAATTACATTGCCGGTTGCCAAATTGAATTATCTCTTATAGTTTCCGAGATATGGACTATCGATAATTTACACCTTAGGCTCTGCTTCTAACTTGGGCCCAAATTGTAAAATGGTCTTATCTATTGGCGATTTCGTTCCAATTCACATTCCAAGTAATATTCGGCATGCTAATTACATTGCCGGTTGCCAAATTGCATTATCTCTTATAGTTTCCGAGATATGGACTATCGATAATTTACATCTTAGGCTCTGCTTCTAACTTGGGCCCAAATTGTAAAATGGCCTTATCTATTGGCGATTTCGTTCCAATTCACATTCCAAGTAATATTCGGAATGCTAATTACATTGCCGGTTGCCAAATTGCATTATCTCTTATAGTTTCCGAGATATGGATTATCGATAATTTACACCTTAGGCTCTGCTTCTAACTTGGGCCCAAATTGTAAAATGGTCTTATCTATTGCCGATTTCGTTCCAATTCACATTCCAAGTAATATTCGGCATGCTAATTACATTGCCGGTTGCCAAATTGCATTATCTCTTATAGTTTCCGAGATATGAACTATCGATAATTTACACCTTAGGCTCTGCTTCTAACTTGGGCCCAAATTGTAAAATGGTCTTATCTATTGGCGATTTCATTCCAATTCACATTCCAAGTAATATTCGGCATACTAATTACATTGCCGGTTGCCAAATTGCATTATCTCTTATAGTTTCCGAGATATGGACTATCGATAATTTACACCTTAGGCTCTGCTTCTGACTTGGGCCCAAATTGTAAAATGGTCTTATCTAATGGCGATTTCGTTCCAATTCACTTTCCAAGTAATATTCGGCATGCTAATTACATTGCCGGTTGCCAAATTGCATTATCTCTTATAGTTTCCGAGATATGGACTATCGATAATTTACACCTTTGGCTCTGCTTCTAACTTGGGCCCAAATTGTAAAATCGTCTTATCTATTGGCGATTTCGTTCCAATTCACATTCCAAGTAATATTCGGCATGCTAATTACATTGCCGGTTGCCAAATTGCATTATCTCTTATAGTTTCCGAGATATGGACTATCGATAATTTACACCTTAGGCTCTGCCTCTAACTTGGGCCCAAATTGTAAAATGGTTTTATCTATTGGCGATTTCGTTCCAATTCACATTCCAAGTAATATCCGGCATGCTAATTACATTGCCGGTTGCCAAATTGAATTATCTCTTATAGTTTCCGAGATATGGACTATCGATAATTTACACCTTAGGTTCTGTTTCTAACTTGGGCCCAAATTGTAAAATGGTATTACCTATTGGCGATTTCGTTCCAATTCACATTCCAAGTAATATTCGGCATGCTAATTACATTGCCGGTTGCCAAATTGCATTATCTCTTATAGTTTCCGAGATATGGACTATCGATAATTTACACCTTAGGCTCTGCTTCTAACTTGGGCCCAAATTGTAAAATGGTCTTATCTATTAGCGATTTCGTTCCAATTCACATTCCAAGTAATATTCGGCATGCTAATTACATTGCCGGTTGCCAAATTGCATTATCTCTTATAGTTTCCGAGATATGGACTATCGATAATTTACATCTTAGGCTCTGCTTCTAACTTGGGCCCAAATTGTAAAATGGTCTTATCTATTGGCGATTTCGTTCCAATTCACATTCCAAGTAATATTCGGCATGCTAATTACATTGCCGGTTGCCAAATTGCATTATCTGTTATAGTTTCCGAGATATGGACTATCGATAATTTACACCTTAGGCTCTGCTTCTAACTTGGGCCCAAATTGTAAAATGGTCTTATCTAATGGCGATTTCATTCCAATTCACATTCCAATTAATATTCGGCATGCTAATTACATTGCCGGTTGCCAAATTGCATTATCTCTTATAGTTTCCGAGATATGGACTATCGATAATTTACACCTTAGGCACTGCTTCTAACTTGGGCCCAAATTGTAAAATGGTCTTATCTATTGGCGATTTCGTTCCAATTCACATTCCATGTAATATTCGGCATGCTAATTACATTGCCGGTTGCCAAATTGCATTATCTCTTATAGTTTCCGAGATATGGACTATCGATAATTTACACCTTAGGCTCTGCTTCTAACTTGGGCCCAAATAGTTCGTCTTATCTATCGATGGACGAACCTGGCGATTTCGTTCCAATTCACATTCCAAGTAATATTCGGCATGCTAATTACATTGCCGGTTGCCAAATTGCATTATCTCTTATAGTTTCCGAGATATGGACTATCGGTAATTTACACCTTTGGCTCTGCTTCTAACTTGGGCCCAAATTGTAAAATGGTCTTATCTATTGGCGATTTCGTTCCAATTCACATTCCAAGTAATATCCGGCATGCTAATTACATTGCCGGTTGCCAAATTGAATTATCTCTTATAGTTTCCGAGATATGGACTATCGATAATTTACACCTTAGGCTCTGCTTCTAACTTGGGCCCAAATTGTAAAATGGTCTTATCTATTGGCGATTTCGTTCCAATTCACATTCCAAGTAATATTCGGCATGCTAATTACATTGCCGGTTGCCAAATTGCATTATCTCTTATAGTTTCCGAGATATGGACTATCGATAATTTACATCTTAGGCTCTGCTTCTAACTTGGGCCCAAATTGTAAAATGGCCTTATCTATTGGCGATTTCGTTCCAATTCACATTCCAAGTAATATTCGGCATGCTAATTACATTACCGGTTGCCAAATTGCATTATCTCTTATAGTTTCCGAGATATGGATTATCGATAATTTACACCTTAGGCTCTGCTTCTAACTTGGGCCCAAATTGTAAAATGGTCTTATCTATTGCCGATTTCGTTCCAATTCACATTCCAAGTAATATTCGGCATGCTAATTACATTGCCGGTTGCCAAATTGCATTATCTCTTATAGTTTCCGAGATATGAACTATCGATAATTTACACCTTAGGCTCTGCTTCTAACTTGGGCCCAAATTGTAAAATGGTCTTATCTATTGGCGATTTCATTCCAATTCACATTCCAAGTAATATTCGGCATACTAATTACATTGCCGGTTGCCAAATTGCATTATCTCTTATAGTTTCCGAGATATGGACTATCGATAATTTACACCTTAGGCTCTGCTTCTGACTTGGGCCCAAATTGTAAAATGGTCTTATCTAATGGCGATTTCGTTCCAATTCACTTTCCAAGTAATATTCGGCATGCTAATTACATTGCCGGTTGCCAAATTGCATTATCTCTTATAGTTTCCGAGATATGGACTATCGATAATTTACACCTTTGGCTCTGCTTCTAACTTGGGCCCAAATTGTAAAATCGTCTTATCTATTGGCGATTTCGTTCCAATTCACATTCCAAGTAATATTCGGCATGCTAATTACATTGCCGGTTGCCAAATTGCATTATCTCTTATAGTTTCCGAGATATGGACTATCGATAATTTACACCTTAGGCTCTGCCTCTAACTTGGGCCCAAATTGTAAAATGGTTTTATCTATTGGCGATTTCGTTCCAATTCACATTCCAAGTAATATCCGGCATGCTAATTACATTGCCGGTTGCCAAATTGAATTATCTCTTATAGTTTCCGAGATATGGACTATCGATAATTTACACCTTAGGTTCTGTTTCTAACTTGGGCCCAAATTGTAAAATGGTATTACCTATTGGCGATTTCGTTCCAATTCACATTCCAAGTAATATTCGGCATGCTAATTACATTGCCGGTTGCCAAATTGCATTATCTCTTATAGTTTCCGAGATATGGACTATCGATAATTTACACCTTAGGCTCTGCTTCTAACTTGGGCCCAAATTGTAAAATGGTCTTATCTATTAGCGATTTCGTTCCAATTCACATTCCAAGTAATATTCGGCATGCTAATTACATTGCCGGTTGCCAAATTGCATTATCTCTTATAGTTTCCGAGATATGGACTATCGATAATTTACATCTTAGGCTCTGCTTCTAACTTGGGCCCAAATTGTAAAATGGTCTTATCTATTGGCGATTTCGTTCCAATTCACATTCCAAGTAATATTCGGCATGCTAATTACATTGCCGGTTGCCAAATTGCATTATCTGTTATAGTTTCCGAGATATGGACTATCGATAATTTACACCTTAGGCTCTGCTTCTAACTTGGGCCCAAATTGTAAAATGGTCTTATCTAATGGCGATTTCATTCCAATTCACATTCCAATTAATATTCGGCATGCTAATTACATTGCCGGTTGCCAAATTGCATTATCTCTTATAGTTTCCGAGATATGGACTATCGATAATTTACACCTTAGGCTCTGCTTCTAACTTGGGCCCAAATTGTAAAATGGTCTTATCTATTGGCGATTTCGTTCCAATTCACATTCCATGTAATATTCGGCATGCTAATTACATTGCCGGTTGCCAAATTGCATTATCTCTTATAGTTTCCGAGATATGGACTATCGATAACTTACACCTTAGGCTCTGCTTCTAACTTGGGCCCAAATTGTAAAATGGTCTTATCTATTGGCGATTTCGTTCCAATTCACATTCCAAGTAATATTCGGCATGCTAATTACATTGCCAGTTGCCAAATTGCATTATCTCTTATAGTTTCCGAGATATGGACTATCGATAATTTACACCTTAGGCTCTGCTTCTAACTTGGGCCCAAATTGTAAAATGGTCTTATCTATTGGCGATTTCGTTCCAATTCACATTCCAAGTAATATTCGGCATGCTAATTACATTTACGGTTGCCAAATTGCATTATCTCTTATAGTTTCCGAGATATGGACTATCGATAATTTACACCTTAGGCTCTGCTTCTAACTTGGGCCCAAATTGTAAAATGGTCTTATCTATTGGCGATTTCGTTCCAATTCACTTTCCAAGTAATAGTCGGCATGCTAATTACATTGCCGGTTGCCAAATTGCATTATCTCTTATAGTTTTCGAGATATGGACTATCGGTAATTTTCACCTTACTCTCTGCTTCTAACTTGGGCCCAAATTGTAAAATGGTCTTATCTATTGGCGATTTCGTTCCAATTCACTCTCCAAGTAATATTCGGCATGCTAATTACATTGCCGGTTGCCAAATTGCATTATCTCTTATAGTTTCCGAGATATGGACTATCGATAATTTACACCTTAGGCTCTGCTTCTAACTTGGGCTCAAATTGTAAAATGGTCTTATCTATTGGCGATTTCGTTCCAATTCACATTTCAAGTAATATTCGGCATGCTAATTGCATTGCCGGTTGCCAAATTGCATTATCTCTTATAGTTTCCGAGATATGGACTATCGATAATTTACACCTTAGGCTCTGCTTCTAACTTGGGCCCAAATTGTAAAATGGTCTTATCTATTGGCGATTTCGTTCCAATTCACTTTCCAAGTAATAGTCGGCATGCTAATTACATTGCCGGTTGCCAAATTGCATTATCTCTTATAGTTTCCGAGATATGGACTATCGATAATTTACACCTTAGGCTCTGCTTCTAACTTGGGCCCAAATTGTAAAATGGTCTTATCTATTGGCGATTTCGTTCCAATTCACTTTCCAAGTAATAGTCGGCATGCTAATTACATTGCCGGTTGCCAAATTGCATTATCTCTTATAGTTTCCGAGATATGGACTATCGATAATTTACACCTTAGGCTCTGCTTCTAACTTGGGCTCAAATTGTAAAATGGTCTTATCTATTGGCGATTTCGTTCCAATTCACATTCCAAGTAATATTCGGCATGCTAATTGCATTGCCGGTTGCCAAATTGCATTATCTCTTATAGTTTCCGAGATATGGACTATCGATAATTTACACCTTAGGCTCTGCTTCTAACTTGGGCCCAAATTGTAAAATGGTCTTATCTATTGGCAATTTCGTTCCAATTCACATTCCAAGTAATATTCGGCATGCTAATTACATTGCCGGTGACCAAGTTGCATTATCTCTTATAGTTTCCGAGATATGGACTATCGATAATTTACACCTTAGGCTCTGCTTCTAACTTGGGCCCAAATTGTAAAATGGTCTTATCTATTGGCGATTTCGTTCCAATTCACATTCCAAGTAATATTTGGCATGCTAATTACATTGCCGGTTGCCAAATTGCATTATCTCTTATAGTTTCCGAGATATGGACTATCGATAATTTACACCTTAGGCTCTGCTTCCAACTTGGGCCCAAATTGTAAAATGGTCTTATCTATTGGCGATTTCGTTCCAATTCACATTCCAAGTAATATTCGGCATGCTAATTACATTGCCGGTTGCCAAATTGCATTATATCTTATAGTTTCCGAGATATGGACTATCGATAATTTACACCTTAGGCTCTGCTTCTAACTTGGGCCCAAATTGTAAAATGGCCTTATCTATTGGCGATTTCGTTCCAGTTCACAATCCAAGTAATATTCGGCATGCTGATTACATTGCCGGTTGCCAAATTGCATTATCTCTTATAGTTTCCGAGATATGGACCATCGATAATTTACACCTTAGGCTCTGCTTCTAACTTGGGCCCAAATTGTAAAATGGTCTTATCTATTGGCGATTTCGTTCCAATTCACATTCCAAGTAATATTCGGCATGCTAATTACATTGCCGGTTGCCAAATTGCATTATCTCTTATAGTTTCCGAGATATGGACTATCGATAATTTACACCTTAGGCTCTGCTTCTAACTTGGGCCCAAATTGTAAAATGGCCTTATCTATTGGCGATTTCGTCCCAATTCACATTCCAAGTAATATTCGGCATGCTAATTACATTGCCGGTTGCGAAATTGCATTATCTCTTATAGTTTCAGAGATATGGACTATCGATAATTTACACCTTAGGCTCTGCTTCTAACTTGGGCCCAAATTGTAAAATGGTCTTATCTATTGGCGATTTCGTTCCAATTCACATTCCAAGTAATATTCGGCATGCTAATTACATTGCCGGTTGCCAAATTGCATTATCTCTTACAGTTTCCGAGATATGGACTATCGATAATTTACACCTTAGGCTCTGCTTCCAACTTGGGCCCAAATTGTAAAATGGTCTTATCTATTGGCGATTTCGTTCCATTTCACATTCCAAGTAATATTCGGCATGCTAATTACATTGCCGGTTGCCAAATTGCATTATCTCTTATAGTTTCCGAGATATGGACTATCGATAATTTACACCTTAGGCTCTGCTTCTAACTTGGGCCCAAATTGTAAAATGGTCTTATCTATTGGCGATTTCGTTCCAATTCACATTCCAAGTAATATTGGACATGCTAATTACATTGCCGGTTGCCAAATTGCATTATCTCTTACAGTTTCCGAGATATGGACTATCGATAATTTACACCTTAGGCTCTGCTTCCAACTTGGGCCCAAATTGTAAAATGGTCTTATCTATTGGCGATTTCGTTCCATTTCACATTCCAAGTAATATTCGGCATGCTAATTACATTGCCGGTTGCCAAATTGCATTATCTCTTATAGTTTCCGAGATATGGACTATCGACAATTTACACCATAGGCTCTGCTTCTAACTTGGGCCCAAATTGTAAAATGGTCTTATCTATTGGCGATTTCGTTCTAATTCACATTCCAAGTAATAGTCGGCATGCTAATTACATTGCCGGTTGCCAAATTGCATTATCTCTTATAGTTTCCGAGATATGGACTATCGATAATTTACACCTTAGGCTCTGCTTCTAACTTGGGCCCAAATTGTAAAATGGTCTTATCTATTGGCGATTTCGTTCCAATTCACTTTCCAAGTAATAGTCGGCATGCTAATTACATTGCCGGTTGCCAAATTGCATTATCTCTTATAGTTTCCGAGATATGGACTATCGATAATTTACACCTTAGGCTCTGCTTCTAACTTGGGCTCAAATTGTAAAATGGTCTTATCTATTGGCGATTTCGTTCCAATTCACATTCCAAGTAATATTCGGCATGCTAATTGCATTGCCGGTTGCCAAATTGCATTATCTCTTATAGTTTCCGAGATATGGACTATCGATAATTTACACCTTAGGCTCTGCTTCTAACTTGGGCCCAAATTGTAAAATGGTCTTATCTATTGGCAATTTCGTTCCAATTCACATTCCAAGTAATATTCGGCATGCTAATTACATTGCCGGTGACCAAGTTGCATTATCTCTTATAGTTTCCGAGATATGGACTATCGATAATTTACACCTTAGGCTCTGCTTCTAACTTGGGCCCAAATTGTAAAATGGTCTTATCTATTGGCGATTTCGTTCCAATTCACATTCCAAGTAATATTTGGCATGCTAATTACATTGCCGGTTGCCAAATTGCATTATCTCTTATAGTTTCCGAGATATGGACTATCGATAATTTACACCTTAGGCTCTGCTTCCAACTTGGGCCCAAATTGTAAAATGGTCTTATCTATTGGCGATTTCGTTCCAATTCACATTCCAAGTAATATTCGGCATGCTAATTACATTGCCGGTTGCCAAATTGCATTATATCTTATAGTTTCCGAGATATGGACTATCGATAATTTACACCTTAGGCTCTGCTTCTAACTTGGGCCCAAATTGTAAAATGGCCTTATCTATTGGCGATTTCGTTCCAGTTCACAATCCAAGTAATATTCGGCATGCTGATTACATTGCCGGTTGCCAAATTGCATTATCTCTTATAGTTTCCGAGATATGGACCATCGATAATTTACACCTTAGGCTCTGCTTCTAACTTGGGCCCAAATTGTAAAATGGTCTTATCTATTGGCGATTTCGTTCCAATTCACATTCCAAGTAATATTCGGCATGCTAATTACATTGCCGGTTGCCAAATTGCATTATCTCTTATAGTTTCCGAGATATGGACTATCGATAATTTACACCTTAGGCTCTGCTTCTAACTTGGGCCCAAATTGTAAAATGGTCTTATCTATTGGCGATTTCGTTCCAATTCACATTCCAAGTAATATTGGACATGCTAATTACATTGCCGGTTGCCAAATTGCATTATCTCTTACAGTTTCCGAGATATGGACTATCGATAATTTACACCTTAGGCTCTGCTTCCAACTTGTTCCCAAATTGTAAAATGGTCTTATCTATTGGCGATTTCGTTCCATTTCACATTCCAAGTAATATTCGGCATGCTAATTACATTGCCGGTTGCCAAATTGCATTATCTCTTATAGTTTCCGAGATATGGACTATCGACAATTTACACCATAGGCTCTGCTTCTAACTTGGGCCCAAATTGTAAAATGGTCTTATCTATTGGCGATTTCGTTCCAATTCACATTCCAAGTAATAGTCGGCATGCTAATTACATTGCCGGTTGCCAAATTGCATTATCTCTTATAGTTTCCGAGATATGGACTATCGATAATTTACACCTTAGGCTCTGCTTCTAACTTGGGCCCAAATTGTAAAATGGTCTTATCTATTGGCGATTTCGTTCCAATTCACTTTCCAAGTAATAGTCGGCATGCTAATTACATTGCCGGTTGCCAAATTGCATTATCTCTTATAGTTTCCGAGATATGGACTATCGATAATTTACACCTTAGGCTCTGCTTCTAACTTGGGCTCAAATTGTAAAATGGTCTTATCTATTGGCGATTTCGTTCCAATTCACATTCCAAGTAATATTCGGCATGCTAATTGCATTGCCGGTTGCCAAATTGCATTATCTCTTATAGTTTCCGAGATATGGACTATCGATAATTTACACCTTAGGCTCTGCTTCTAACTTGGGCCCAAATTGTAAAATGGTCTTATCTATTGGCAATTTCGTTCCAATTCACATTCCAAGTAATATTCGGCATGCTAATTACATTGCCGGTGACCAAGTTGCATTATCTCTTATAGTTTCCGAGATATGGACTATCGATAATTTACACCTTAGGCTCTGCTTCTAACTTGGGCCCAAATTGTAAAATGGTCTTATCTATTGGCGATTTCGTTCCAATTCACATTCCAAGTAATATTTGGCATGCTAATTACATTGCCGGTTGCCAAATTGCATTATCTCTTATAGTTTCCGAGATATGGACTATCGATAATTTACACCTTAGGCTCTGCTTCCAACTTGGGCCCAAATTGTAAAATGGTCTTATCTATTGGCGATTTCGTTCCAATTCACATTCCAAGTAATATTCGGCATGCTAATTACATTGCCGGTTGCCAAATTGCATTATATCTTATAGTTTCCGAGATATGGACTATCGATAATTTACACCTTAGGCTCTGCTTCTAACTTGGGCCCAAATTGTAAAATGGCCTTATCTATTGGCGATTTCGTTCCAGTTCACAATCCAAGTAATATTCGGCATGCTGATTACATTGCCGGTTGCCAAATTGCATTATCTCTTATAGTTTCCGAGATATGGACCATCGATAATTTACACCTTAGGCTCTGCTTCTAACTTGGGCCCAAATTGTAAAATGGTCTTATCTATTGGCGATTTCGTTCCAATTCACATTCCAAGTAATATTCGGCATGCTAATTACATTGCCGGTTGCCAAATTGCATTATCTCTTATAGTTTCCGAGATATGGACTATCGATAATTTACACCTTAGGCTCTGCTTCTAACTTGGGCCCAAATTGTAAAATGGTCTTATCTATTGGCGATTTCGTTCCAATTCACATTCCATGTAATATTCGGCATGCTAATTACATTGCCGGTTGCCAAATTGCATTATCTCTTATAGTTTCCGAGATATGGACTATCGATAACTTACACCTTAGGCTCTGCTTCTAACTTGGGCCCAAATTGTAAAATGGTCTTATCTATTGGCGATTTCGTTCCAATTCACATTCCAAGTAATATTCGGCATGCTAATTACATTGCCAGTTGCCAAATTGCATTATCTCTTATAGTTTCCGAGATATGGACTATCGATAATTTACACCTTAGGCTCTGCTTCTAACTTGGGCCCAAATTGTAAAATGGTCTTATCTATTGGCGATTTCGTTCCAATTCACATTCCAAGTAATATTCGGCATGCTAATTACATTTACGGTTGCCAAATTGCATTATCTCTTATAGTTTCCGAGATATGGACTATCGATAATTTACACCTTAGGCTCTGCTTCTAACTTGGGCTCAAATTGTAAAATGGTCTTATCTATTGGCGATTTCGTTCCAATTCACATTCCAAGTAATATTCGGCATGCTAATTGCATTGCCGGTTGCCAAATTGCATTATCTCTTATAGTTTCCGAGATATGGACTATCGATAATTTACACCTTAGGCTCTGCTTCTAACTTGGGCCCAAATTGTAAAATGGTCTTATCTATTGGCAATTTCGTTCCAATTCACATTCCAAGTAATATTCGGCATGCTAATTACATTGCCGGTGACCAAGTTGCATTATCTCTTATAGTTTCCGAGATATGGACTATCGATAATTTACACCTTAGGCTCTGCTTCTAACTTGGGCCCAAATTGTAAAATGGTCTTATCTATTGGCGATTTCGTTCCAATTCACATTCCAAGTAATATTTGGCATGCTAATTACATTGCCGGTTGCCAAATTGCATTATCTCTTATAGTTTCCGAGATATGGACTATCGATAATTTACACCTTAGGCTCTGCTTCCAACTTGGGCCCAAATTGTAAAATGGTCTTATCTATTGGCGATTTCGTTCCAATTCACATTCCAAGTAATATTCGGCATGCTAATTACATTGCCGGTTGCCAAATTGCATTATATCTTATAGTTTCCGAGATATGGACTATCGATAATTTACACCTTAGGCTCTGCTTCTAACTTGGGCCCAAATTGTAAAATGGCCTTATCTATTGGCGATTTCGTTCCAGTTCACAATCCAAGTAATATTCGGCATGCTGATTACATTGCCGGTTGCCAAATTGCATTATCTCTTATAGTTTCCGAGATATGGACCATCGATAATTTACACCTTAGGCTCTGCTTCTAACTTGGGCCCAAATTGTAAAATGGTCTTATCTATTGGCGATTTCGTTCCAATTCACATTCCAAGTAATATTCGGCATGCTAATTACATTGCCGGTTGCCAAATTGCATTATCTCTTATAGTTTCCGAGATATGGACTATCGATAATTTACAACCTTAGGCTCTGCTTCTAACTTGGACCCAAATTGTAAAATGGCCTTATCTATTGGCGATTTCGTCCCAATTCACATTCCAAGTAATATTCGGCATGCTAATTACATTGCCGGTTGCGAAATTGCATTATCTCTTATAGTTTCAGAGATATGGACTATCGATAATTTACACCTTAGGCTCTGCTTCTAACTTGGGCCCAAATTGTAAAATGGTCTTATCTATTGGCGATTTCGTTCCAATTCACATTCCAAGTAATATTCGGCATGCTAATTACATTGCCGGTTGCCAAATTGTATTATCTCTTACAGTTTCCGAGATATGGACTATCGATAATTTACACCTTAGGCTCTGCTTCCAACTTGGGCCCAAATTGTAAAATGGTCTTATCTATTGGCGATTTCGTTCCATTTCACATTCCAAGTAATATTCGGCATGCTAATTACATTGCCGGTTGCCAAATTGCATTATCTCTTATAGTTTCCGAGATATGGACTATCGATAATTTACACCTTAGGCTCTGCTTCTAACTTGGGCCCAAATTGTAAAATGGTCTTATCTATTGACGATTTCGTTCCAATTCACATTCCAAGTAATATTCGACATGCTAATTACATTGCCGGTTGCCAAATTGCATTATCTCTTACAGTTTCCGAGATATGGACTATCGATAATTTACACCTTAGGCTCTGCTTCCAACTTGGGCCCAAATTGTAAAATGGTCTTATCTATTGGCGATTTCGTTCCATTTCACATTCCAAGTAATATTCGGCATGCTAATTACATTGCCGGTTGCCAAATTGCATTATCTCTTATAGTTTCCGAGATATGGACTATCGATAATTTACACCATAGGCTCTGCTTCTAACTTGGGCCCAAATTGTAAAATGGTCTTATCTATTGGCGATTTCGTTCTAATTCACATTCCAAGTAATATTCGGCATGCTAATTACATTGCCGGTTGCCAAATTGCATTATCTCTTATAGTTTCCGAGATATGGACTATCGATAATTTACACCTTAGGCTCTGCTTCTAACTTGGGCCCAAATTGTAAAATGGTCTTATCTATTGGCGATTTCGTTCCAATTCACATTCCAAGTAATATTCGGCATGCTAATTACATTGCCGGTTGCCAAATTGCATTATCTCTTATAGTTTCCGAGATATGGACTATCGATAATTTACACCTTAGGCTCTGCTTCTAACTTGGACCCAAATTGTAAAATCGTCTTATCTATTGGCGATTTCGTTCCAATTCACATTCCAAGTAATATTCGGCATGCTAATTACATTGCCGGTTGCCAAATTGCATTATCTCTTATAGTTGCCGAGATATGGACTATCGATTATTTACACCTTAGGCTCTGCTTCTAACTTGGGCCCAAATTGTAAAATGGTCTTATCTATTGGCGATTTCGTTCCAATTCACATTCCAAGTAATATTCGGCATGCTAATTACATTGCCGGTTGCCAAATTGCATTATCTCTTATAGTTTCCGAGATATGGACTATCGATAATTTACACCTTAGGCTCTGCTTCTAACTTGGGCCCAAATTGTAAAATGGTCTTATCTATTGGCGATTTCGTTCCAATTCACTCTCCAAGTAATATTCGGCATGCTAATTACATTGCCGGTTGCCAAATTGCATTATCTCTTATAGTTTCCGAGATATGGACTATAGATAATTTACACCTTAGGCTCTGCTTCTAACTTGGGCCAAAATTGTAAAATGGTCTTATCTATTGGCGATTTCTTTCCAATTCACTTTCCAAGTAATATTCGGCATGCTAATTACATTGCCGGTTGCCAAATTGCATTATCTCTTATAGTTTCCGAGATATGGACTATCGATAATTTACACCTTAGGCTCTGCTTCTAACTTGGGCCCAAATTGTAAAATGGTCTTATCTATTGGCGATTTCGTTCCAATTCACATTCCAAGTAATATTCGGCATGCTAATTACATTGCCGGTGGCCATGTTGCATTATCTCTTATAGTTTCCGAGATATGGACTATCGATAATTTACACCTTAGGCTCTGCTTCTAACTTGGGCTCAAATTGTAAAATGGTCTTATCTATTGGCGATTTCGTTCCAATTCACATTCCAAGTAATATTCGGCATGCTAATTACATTGCCGGTTGCCAAATTGCATTATCTCTTATAGTTTCCGAGATATGGACTATCGATTATTTTTAACCTTAGGGTCTGCTTCTAACTTGGACCCAAACTGTAAAATGGTCTTATCTATTGGCGATTTCGTTCCAATTCACATTCCAAGTAATATTCGGCATGCTAATTACATTGCCGGTTACCAAATTGCATTATCTCTTATAGTTTCCGAGATATGGACTATCGATAATTTACACCTTAGGCTCTGCTTCTAACTTGGGCCCAAATAGTAAAATGGTCTTATCTATTGGCGATTTCGTTCCAATTCACATTCCAAGTAATATTCGGCATGCTAATTACATTGCCGGTTGCCAAATTGCATTATCTCTTATAGTTTCCGAGATATGGACTATCGATAATTTACACCTTAGGCTCTGCTTCTAACTTGGGCCCAAATTGTAAAATGGTCTTATCTATTGGCGATTTAGTCCCAATTCACATTCCAAGTAATATTCGGCATGCTAATTACATTGCCGGTTGCGAAATTGTATTATCTCTTATAGTTTCCGAGATATGGACTATCGATAATTTACACCTTAGGCTCTGCTTCTAACTTGGGCCCAAATTGTAAAATGGTCTTATCTATTGGCGATTTCGTTCCAATTCACATTCCAAGTAATATTCGGCATGCTAATTACATTGCCGGTTGCCAAATTGCATTATCTCTTTTAGTTTCCGAGATATGGACTATCGATAATTTACACCTTAGGCTCTGCTTCTAACTTGGGCCCAAATTGTAAAATGGTCTTATCTATTGGCGATTTCGTTCCAATTCACATTCCAAGTAATATTCGGCATGCTAATTACATTGCCGGTTGCCAAATTGCATTATCTCTTATAGTTTCCGAGATATGGACTATCGATAATTTACACCTTAGGCTCTGCTTCTAACTTGGGCCCAAATTGTAAAATGGCTTTATCTATTGGCGATTTCGTTCCAATTCACATTCCAAGTAATATTCGGCATGCTAATTACATTGCCGGTTGCCAAATTGCATTATCTCTTATAGTTTCCGAGATATGGACTATCGATAATTTACACCTTAGGCTCTGCTTCTAACTTGGGCCCAAATTGTAAAATGGTCTTATCTATTGGCGATTTCGTTCCAATTCACATTCCAAGTAATATTCGGCATGCTAATTACATTGCCGGTGGCCAAATTGAATTATCTCTTATAGTTTCCGAGATATGGACTATCGATAATTTACACCTTAGGCTCTGCTTCTAACTTGGGCCTAAATTGTAAAATGGTCTTACCTATTGGCGATTTCGTTCCAATTCACATTCCAAGTAATATTCGGCATGCTAATTACATTGCCGGTTGCCAAATTGCATTATCTCTTATAGTTTCCGAGATATGGACTATCGATAATTTACACCTTAGGCTCTGCTTCTAACTTGGGCCCAAATTGTAAAATGGTCTTATCTATTGGCGATTTCGTTCCAATTCACATTCCAAGTAATATTCGGCATGCTAATTACATTGCCGTTTGCCAAATTGCATTATCTCTTATAGTTTCCGAGATATGGACTATCGATAATTTACACCTTAGGCTCTGCTTCTAACTTGGGCCCAAATTGTAAAATGGTCTTATCTATTGGCGATTTCGTTCCAATTCACACTCCAAGTAATATTCTGCATGCTAATTACATTGCCGGTTGCGAAATTGCATTATCTCTTATAGTTTCCGAGATATGGACTATCAATAATTAACACCTTAGGCTCTGCTTCTAACTTGGGCCCAAATTGTAAAATGGTCTTATCTATTGGCGATTTCGTTCCAATTCACATTCCAAGTAATATTCGGCATGCTAATTACATTGCCGGTTGCCAAATTGCATTATCTCTTATAGTTTCCGAGATATGGACTATCGATAATTTACACCTTAGGCTCTGCTTCTAACTTGGGCCCAAATTGTAAAATGGTCTTATCTATTGGCGATTTCGTTCCAATTCACTTTCCAAGTAATATTCGGCATGCTAATTACATTGCCGGTTGCCAAATTGCATTATCTCTTATAGTTTCCGAGATATGGACTATCGATAATTTACACCTTAGGCTCTGCTTCTAACTTGGGCCCAAATTGTAAAATGGTCTTATCTATTGGCGATTTCGTTCCAATTCACATTCCAAGTAATATTCGGCATGCTAATTACATTGCCGGTTGCCAAATTGCATTATCTCTTATAGTTTCCGAGATATGGACTATCGATAATTTACACCTTAGGCTCTGCTTCTAACTTGGGCCCAAATTGTAAAATGGTCTTATCTATTGGCGATTTCGTTCCAATTCACATTCCAAGTAATATTCGGCATGCTAATTACATTGCCGGTTGCCAAATTGCATTATCTCTTATAGTTTCCGAGATATGGACTATCGATAATTTACACCTTAGGCTCTGCTTCTAACTTGGGACCAAATTGTAAAATCGTCTTATCTATTGGCGATTTCGTTCCAATTCACATTCCAAGTAATATTCGGCATGCTAATTACATTGCCGGTTGCCAAATTGCATTATCTCTTATAGTTTCCGAGATATGGACTATCGGTAATTTACACCTTAGGCTCTGCTTCTAACTTGGGCCCAATTTGTAAAAAGGTCTTATCTATTGGCGATTTCGTTCCAATTCACATTCCAAGTAATATCCGGCATGCTAATTACATTGCCGGTTGCCAAATTGAATTATCTCTTATAGTTTCCGAGATATGGACTATCGATAATTTACACCTTAGGCTCTGTTTCTAACTTGGGCCCAAATTGTAAAATGGTCTTACCTATTGGCGATTTCGTTCCAATTCACATTCCAAGTAATATTCGGCATGCTAATTACATTGCCGGTTGCCAAATTGCATTATCTCTTATAGTTTCCGAGATATGGACTATCGATAATTTACACCTTAGGCTCTGCTTCTAACTTGGGCCCAAATTGTAAAATGGTCTTATCTATTGGCGATTTCGTTCCAATTCACATTCCAAGTAATATTCGGCATGCTAATTACATTGCCGGTTGCCAAATTGCATTATCTCTTATAGTTTCCGAGATATGGACTATCGATAATTTACACCTTAGGCTCTGCTTCTAACTTGGGCCCAAATTGTAAAATGGTCTTATCTATTGGCGATTTTATTCCAATTCACATTCCAAGTAATATTCGGCATGCTAATTACATTGCCGGTTGCCAAATTGCATTATCTCTTATAGTTTCCGAGATATGGACTAACGATAATTTACACCTTAGGCTCTGCTTCTAACTTGGGCCCAAATTGTAAAATGGTCTTATCTATTGGCGATTTCGTTCCAATTCACATTCCAAGTAATATTCGGCATGCTAATTACATTGCCGGTTGCCAAATTGCATTATCTCTTATAGTTTCCGAGATATGGACTATCGATAATTTACACCTTAGGCTCTGCTTCTAACTTGGGCGCAAATTGTAAAATCGTCTTATCTATTGGCGATTTCGTTCCAATTCACATTCCAAGTAATATTCGGCATGCTAATTACATTGCCGGTTGCCAAATTGCATTATCTCTTATAGTTTCCGAGATATGGACTATCGATAATTTACACCTTAGGCTCTGCTTCTAACTTGGGCCCAAATTGCAAAATGGTCTTATCTATTGGCGATTTCGTTCCAATTCACATTCCAAGTAATATCCGGCATGCTAATTACATCGCCGGTTGCCAAATTGAATTATCTCTTATAGTTTCCGAGATATGGACTATCGATAATTTACACCTTAGGCTCTGCTTCTAACTTGGCCCAAATTGTAAAATGGTCTTACCTATTGGCGATTTCGTTCCAATTCACATTCCAAGTAATATTCGGCTTGCTAATTACTTTGCCGGTTGCCAAATTGCATTATCTCTTATAGTTTCCGAGATATGGACTATCGATAATTTACACCTTAGGCTCTGCTTCTAACTTGGGCCCAAATTGTAAAATGGTCTTATCTATTGGCGATTTCGTTCCAATTCACATTCCAAGTAATATTCGGCATGCTAATTACATTGCCGGTTGCCAAATTGCATTACCTCTTATAGTTTCCGAGATATGGACTATCGATTATTTACATCTTAGGCTCTGCTACTAACTTGTGCCCAAATTGTAAAATGGTCTTATCTATTGGCGATTTCGTTCCAATTCACATTCCAAGTAATATTCGGCATGCTAATTACATTGCCGGTTGCCAAATTGCATTATCTCTTATAGTTTCCGAGATATGGACTATCGATAATTTACACCTTAGGCTCTGCTTCTAACTTGGGCCCAAATTGTAAAAGGGTCTTATCTATTGGCGATTTCATTCCAATTCACATTCCATGTAATATTCGACATGCTAATTACATTGCCGGTTGCCAAATTGCATTATCTCTTATAGTTTCCTAGATATGGACTATCGATAATTTACACCTTAGGCTCTGCTTCTAACTTGGGCCCAAATTGTAAAATGGTCTTATCTATTGGCGATTCCGTTCCAATTCACATTCCAAGTAATATTCGGCATGCTAATTACATTGCCGGTTGCCAAATTGCATTATCTCTTATAGTTTCCGAGATATGGACTATCGATAATTTACACCTTAGGTTCTGCTTCTAACTTGGGCCCAAATTGTAAAATCGTCTTATCTATTGGCGATTTCGTTCCAATTCACATTCCAAGTAATATTCGGCATGCTAATTACATTGCCGGTTGCCAAATTGCATTATCTCTTATAGTTTCCGAGATATGGACTATCGATAATTTACACCTTAGGCTCTGCTTCTAACTTGGGCCCAAATTGTAAAATGGTCTTATCTATTGGCGATTTCGTTCCAATTCACATTCCAAGTAATATTCGGCATGCTAATTACATTGCCGGTTGCCAAATTGAATTATCTCTTATAGTTTCCGAGATATGGACTATCGATAATTTACACCTTAGGCTCTGCTTCTAACTTGGGCCCAAATTGTAAAATGGTCTTATCTATTGGCGATTTCGTTCCAATTCACATTCCAAGTAGTATTCGGCATGCTAATTACATTGCCGGTTGCCAAATTGCATTATCTCTTATAGTTTCCGAGATATGGACTATCGATAATTTACACCTTAGGCTCTGCTTCTAACTTGGGCCCAAATTGTAAAATGGTCTTATCTATTGGCGATTTCGTTCCAATTCACATTCCAAGTAATATTCGGCATGCTAATTACATTGCCGGTTGCCAAATTGCATTATCTCTTATAGTTTCCGAGATATGGACTATCGATAATTTACACCTTAGGCTCTGCTTCTAACTTGGGCCCAAATTGTAAAATGGTCTTATCTATTGGCGATTTCGTTCCAATTCACATTCCAAGTAATATTCGGCATGCTAATTACATTGCCGGTTGCCAAATTGCATTATCTCTTATAGTTTCCGAGATATGGACTATCGATAATTTACACCTTAGGCTCTGCTTCTAACTTGGGCCCAAATTGTAAAATGGTCTTATCTATTGGCGATTTTATTCCAATTCACATTCCAAGTAATATTCGGCATGCTAATTACATTGCCGGTTGCCAAATTGCATTATCTCTTATAGTTTCCGAGATATGGACTAACGATAATTTACACCTTAGGCTCTGCTTCTAACTTGGGCCCAAATTGTAAAATGGTCTTATCTATTGGCGATTTCGTTCCAATTCACATTCCAAGTAATATTCGGCATGCTAATTACATTGCCGGTTGCCAAATTGCATTATCTCTTATAGTTTCCGAGATATGGACTATCGATAATTTACACCTTAGGCTCTGCTTCTAACTTGGGCGCAAATTGTAAAATCGTCTTATCTATTGGCGATTTCGTTCCAATTCACAATCCAAGTAATATTCGGCATGCTAATTACATTGCCGGTTGCCAAATTGCATTATCTCTTATAGTTTCCGAGATATGGACTATCGATAATTTACACCTTAGGCTCTGCTTCTAACTTGGGCCCAAATTGCAAAATGGTCTTATCTATTGGCGATTTCGTTCCAATTCACATTCCAAGTAATATCCGGCATGCTAATTACATTGCCGGTTGCCAAATTGAATTATCTCTTATAGTTTCCGAGATATGGACTATCGCTAATTTACACCTTAGGCTCTGCTTCTAACTTGGCCCAAATTGTAAAATGGTCTTACCTATTGGCGATTTCGTTCCAATTCACATTCCAAGTAATATTCGGCTTGCTAATTACTTTGCCGGTTGCCAAATTGCATTATCTCTTATAGTTTCCGAGATATGGACTATCGATAATTTACACCTTAGGCTCTGCTTCTAACTTGGGCCCAAATTGCAAAATGGTCTTATCTATTGGCGATTTCGTTCCAATTCACATTCCAAGTAATATTCGGCATGCTAATTACATTGCCGGTTGCCAAATTGCATTACCTCTTATAGTTTCCGAGATATGGACTATCGATTATTTACATCTTAGGCTCTGCTACTAACTTGGGCCCAAATTGTAAAATGGTCTTATCTATTGGCGATTTCGTTCCAATTCACATTCCAAGTAATATTCGGCATGCTAATTACATTGCCGGTTGCCAAATTGCATTATTCTTATAGTTTCCGAGATATGGACTATCGATAATTTACACCTTAGGCTCTGCTTCTAACTTGGGCCCAAATTGTAAAATGGTCTTATCTATTGCCGATTTCGTTCCAATTCTCATTCCAAGTAATATTCGGCATGCTAATTACATTGCCGGTTGCCAAATTGCATTATCTCTTATAGTTTCCGAGATATGGACTATCGATAATTTACACCTTAGGTTCTGCTTCTAACTTAGGCCCAAATTGTAAAATCGTCTTATCTATTGGCGATTTCGTTCCAATTCACATTCCAAGTAATATTCGGCATGCTAATTGCATTGCCGGTTGCCAAATTGCATTATCTCTTATAGTTTCCGAGATATGGACTATCGATAATTTTCACCTTAGGCTCTGCTTCTAACTTGGGCCCAAATTGTAAAATGGTCTTATCTATTGGCGATTTCGTTCCAATTCACATTCCAAGTAATATTCGGCATGCTAATTACATTGCCGGTTGCCAAATTGAATTATCTCTTATAGTTTCCGAGATATGGACTATCGATAATTTACACCTTAGGCTCTGCTTCTAACTTGGGCCCAAATTGTAAAATGGTCTTATCTATTGGCGATTTCGTTCCAATTCACATTCCAAGTAGTATTCGGCATGCTAATTACATTGCCGGTTGCCAAATTGCATTATCTCTTATAGTTTCCGAGATATGGACTATCGATAATTTACACCTTAGGCTCTGCTTCTAACTTGGGCCCAAATTGTAAAATGGTCTTATCTATTGGCGATTTCGTTCCAATTCACATTCCAAGTAATATTCGGCATGCTAATTACATTGCCGGTTGCCAAATTGCATTATCTCTTATAGTTTCCGAGATATGGACTATCGATAATTTACACCTTAGGCTCTGCTTCTAACTTGGGCCCAAATTGTAAAATGGTCTTATCTATTGGCGATTTCGTCCCAATTCACATTCCAAGTAATATTCGGCATGCTAATTACATTGCCGGTTGCGAAATTGCATTATCTCTTATAGTTTCCGAGATATGGACTATCGATAATTTACACCTTAGGCTCTGCTTCTAACTTGGGCCCAAATTGTAAAATGGTCTTATCTATTGGCGATTTCGTTCCAATTCACAATCCAAGTAATATTCGGCATGCTAATTACATTGCCGGTTGCCAAATTGCATTATCTCTTTTAGTTTCCGAGATATGGACTATCGATAATTTACACCTTAGGCTCTGCTTCTAACTTGGGCCCAAATTGTAAAATGGTCTTATCTATTGGCGATTTCGTCCCAATTCACATTCCAAGTAATATTCGGCATGCTAATTACATTGCAGGTTGCCAAATTGCATTATCTCTTATAGTTTCCGAGATATGGACTATCGATAATTTACACCTTAGGCTCTGCTTCTAACTTGGGACCAAATTGTAAAATCGTCTTATCTATTGGCGATTTCGTTCCAATTCACATTCCAAGTAATATTCGGCATTCTAATTACATTGCCGGTTGCCAAATTGCATTATCTCTTATAGTTTGCGAGATATGGACTATCGGTAATTTACACCTTAGGCTCTGCTTCTAACTTGGGCCCAAATTGTAAAAAGGTCTTATCTATTGGCGATTTCGTTCCAATTCACATTCCAAGTAATATCCGGCATGCTAATTACATTGCCGGTTGCCAAATTGAATTATCTCTTATAGTTTCCGAGATATGGACTATCGATAATTTACACCTTAGGATCTGTTTCTAACTTGGGCCCAAATTGTAAAATGGTCTTACCTATTGGCGATTTCGTTCCAATTCACATTCCAAGTAATATTCGGCATGCTAATTACATTGCCGGTTGCCAAATTGCATTATCTCTTATAGTTTCCGAGATATGGACTATCGATAATTTACACCTTAGGCTCTGCTTCTAACTTGGGCCCAAATTGTAAAATGGTCTTATCTATTGGCGATTTCGTTCCAATTCACATTCCAAGTAATATTCGGCATGCTAATTACATTGCCGGTTGCCAAATTGCATTATCTCTTATAGTTTCCGAGATATGGACTATCGATAATTTACACCTTAGGCTCTGCTTCTAACTTGGGCCCAAATTGTAAAATGGTCTTATCTATTGGCGATTTCGTCCCAATTCACATTCCAAGTAATATTCGGCATGCTAATTACATTGCCGGTTGCGAAATTGCATTATCTCTTATAGTTTCCGAGATATGGACTATCGATAATATACACCTTAGGCTCTGCTTCTAACTTGGGCCCAAATTGTAAAATGGTCTTATCTATTGGCGATTTCGTTCCAATTCACATTCCAAGTAATATTCGGCATGCTAATTACATTGCCGGTTGCCAAATTGCATTATCTCTTTTAGTTTCCGAGATATGGACTATCGATAATTTACACCTTAGGCTCTGCTTCTAACTTGGGCCCAAATTGTAAAATGGTCTTATCTATTGGCGATTTCGTTCCAATTTACATTCCTAGTAATATTCGGCATGCTAATTACATTGCCGGTTGCCAAATTGCATTATCTCTTATAGTTTCCGAGATATGGACTATCGATAATTTACACCTTAGGCTCTGCTTCTAACTTGGGCCCAAATTGTAAAATGGCCTTATCTATTGGCGATTTCGTTCCAATTCACATTCCAAGTAATATTCGGCATGCTAATTACATTGCCGGTTGCCAAATTGCATTATCACTTATAGTTTCCGAGATATGGACTATCGATAATTTACACCTTAGGCTCTGCTTCTAACTTGGGCCCAAATTGTAAAATGGTCTTATCTATTGGCGATTTCGTTCCAATTCACATTCCAAGTAATATTCGGCATGCTAATTACATTGCCGGTGGCCAAATTGAATTATCTCTTATAGTTTCCGAGATATGGACTATCGATAATTTATACCTTAGGCTCTGCTTCTAACTTGGGCCCAAACTGTAAAATGGTCTTATCTATTGGCGATTTCGTTCCAATTCACATTCCAAGTAGTATTCGGCATGCTAATTACATTGCCGGTTGCCAAATTGCATTATCTCTTATAGTTTCCGAGATATGGACTATCGATAATTTACACCTTAGGCTCTGCTTCTAACTTGGGCCCAAATTGTAAAATGGTCTTATCTATTGGCGATTTCGTTCCAATTCACATTCCAAGTAATATTCGGCATGCTAATTACATTGCCGGTTGCCAAATTGCATTATCTCTTATAGTTTCCGAGATATGGACTATCGATAATTTACACCTTAGGCTCTGCTTCTAACTTGGGCCCAAATTGTAAAATGGTCTTATCTATTGGCGATTTCGTCCCAATTCACATTCCAAGTAATATTCGGCATGCTAATTACATTGCCGGTTGCGAAATTGCATTATCTCTTATAGTTTCCGAGATATGGACTATCGATAATATACACCTTAGGCTCTGCTTCTAACTTGGGCCCAAATTGTAAAATGGTCTTATCTATTGGCGATTTCGTTCCAATTCACATTCCAAGTAATATTCGGCATGCTAATTACATTGCCGGTTGCCAAATTGCATTATCTCTTTTAGTTTCCGAGATATGGACTATCGATAATTTACACTTTAGGCTCTGCTTCTAACTTGGGCCCAAATTGTAAAATGGTCTTATCTATTGGCGATTTCGTTCCAATTCACATTCCAAGTAATATTCGGCATGCTAATTACATTGCCGGTTGCCAAATTGCATTATCTCTTTTAGTTTCCGAGATATGGACTATCGATAATTTACACCTTAGGCTCTGCTTCTAACTTGGGCCCAAATTGTAAAATGGTCTTATCTATTGGCGATTTCGTCCCAATTCACATTCCAAGTAATATTCGGCATGCTAATTACATTGCAGGTTGCCAAATTGCATTATCTCTTATAGTTTCCGAGATATGGACTATCGATAATTTACACCTTAGGCTCTGCTTCTAACTTGGGACCAAATTGTAAAATCGTCTTATCTATTGGCGATTTCGTTCCAATTCACATTCCAAGTAATATTCGGCATGCTAATTACATTGCCGGTTGCCAAATTGCATTATCTCTTATAGTTTCCGAGATATGGACTATCGGTAATTTACACCTTAGGCTCTGCTTCTAACTTGGGCCCAAATTGTAAAAAGGTCTTATCTATTGGCGATTTCGTTCCAATTCACATTCCAAGTAATATCCGGCATGCTAATTACATTGCCGGTTGCCAAATTGAATTATCTCTTATAGTTTCCGAGATATGGACTATCGATAATTTACACCTTAGGCTCTGTTTCTAACTTGGGCCCAAATTGTAAAATGGTCTTACCTATTGGCGATTTCGTTCCAATTCACATTCCAAGTAATATTCGGCATGCTAATTACATTGCCGGTTGCCAAATTGCATTATCTCTTATAGTTTCCGAGATATGGACTATCGATAATTTACACCTTAGGCTCTGCTTCTAACTTGGGCCCAAATTGTAAAATGGTCTTATCTATTGGCGATTTCGTTCCAATTCACATTCCAAGTAATATTCGGCATGCTAATTACATTGCCGGTTGCCAAATTGCATTATCTCTTATAGTTTCCGAGATATGGACTATCGATAATTTACACCTTAGGCTCTGCTTCTAACTTGGGCCCAAATTGTAAAATGGACTTATCTATTGGCGATTTCGTTCCAATTCACATTCCAAGTAATATTCGGCATGCTAATTACATTGCCGGTTGCCAAATTGCATTATCTCTTATAGTTTCCGAGATATGGACTATCGATAATTTACACCTTAGGCTCTGCTTCTAACTTGGGCCCAAATTGTAAAATGGTCTTATCTATTGGCGATTTCGTCCCAATTCACATTCCAAGTAATATTCGGCATGCTAATTACATTGCCGGTTGCGAAATTGCATTATCTCTTATAGTTTCCGAGATATGGACTATCGATAATATACACCTTAGGCTCTGCTTCTAACTTGGGCCCAAATTGTAAAATGGTCTTATCTATTGGCGATTTCGTTCCAATTCACATTCCTAGTAATATTCGGCATGCTAATTACATTGCCGGTTGCCAAATTGCATTATCTCTTATAGTTTCCGAGATATGGACTATCGATAATTTACACCTTAGGCTCTGCTTCTAACTTGGGCCCAAATTGTAAAATGGCCTTATCTATTGGCGATTTCGTTCCAATTCACATTCCAAGTAATATTCGGCATGCTAATTACATTGCCGGTTGCCAAATTGCATTATCACTTATAGTTTCCGAGATATGGACTATCGATAATTTACACCTTAGGCTCTGCTTCTAACTTGGGCCCAAATTGTAAAATGGTCTTATCTATTGGCGATTTCGTTCCAATTCACATTCCAAGTAATATTCGGCATGCTAATTACATTGCCGGTGGCCAAATTGAATTATCTCTTATAGTTTCCGAGATATGGACTATCGATAATTTATACCTTAGGCTCTGCTTCTAACTTGGGCCCAAACTGTAAAATGGTCTTATCTATTGGCGATTTCGTTCCAATTCACATTCCAAGTAGTATTCGGCATGCTAATTACATTGCCGGTTGCCAAATTGCATTATCTCTTATAGTTTCCGAGATATGGACTATCGATAATTTACACCTTAGGCTCTGCTTCTAACTTGGGCCCAAATTGTAAAATGGTCTTATCTATTGGCGATTTCGTTCCAATTCACATTCCAAGTAATATTCGGCATGCTAATTACATTGCCGGTTGCCAAATTGCATTATCTCTTATAGTTTCCGAGATATGGACTATCGATAATTTACACCTTAGGCTCTGCCTCTAACTTGGGCCCAAATTGTAAAATGGTCTTATCTATTGGCGATTTCGTCCCAATTCACATTCCAAGTAATATTCGGCATGCTAATTACATTGCCGGTTGCGAAATTGCATTATTTCTTATAGTTTCCGAGATATGGACTATCGATAATATACACCTTAGGCTCTGCTTCTAACTTGGGCCCAAATTGTAAAATGGTCTTATCTATTGGCGATTTCGTTCCAATTCACATTCCAAGTAATATTCGGCATGCTAATTACATTGCCGGTTGCCAAATTGCATTATCTCTTATAGTTTCCGAGATATGGACTATCGATAATTTACACCTTAGGCTCTGCTTCTAACTTGGGCCCAAATTGTAAAATGGTCTTATCTATTGGCGATTTCGTTCCAATTCACATTCCAAGTAATATTCGGCATGCTAATTACATTGCCGGTTGCCAAATTGCATTATCTCTTATAGTTTCCGAGATATGGACTATCGATAATTTACACGTTAGGCTCTGCCTCTAACTTGGGCCCAAATTGTAAAATGGTCTTATCTATTGGCGATTTCGTCCCAATTCACATTCCAAGTAATATTCGGCATGCTAATTACATTGCCGGTTGCGAAATTGCATTATTTCTTATAGTTTCCGAGATATGGACTATCGATAATATACACCTTAGGCTCTGCTTCTAACTTGGGCCTAAATTGTAAAATGGTCTTATCTATTGGCGATTTCGTTCCAATTCACATTCCAAGTAATATTCGGCATGCTAATTACATTGCCGGTTGCCAAATTGCATTATCTCTTTTAGTTTCCGAGATATGGACTATCGATAATTTACACCTTAGGCTCTGCTTCTAACTTGGGCCCAAATTGTAAAATGGTCTTATCTATTGGCGATTTCGTTCCAATTCACATTCCTAGTAATATTCGGCATGCTAATTACATTGCCGGTTGCCAAATTGCATTATCTCTTATAGTTTCCGAGATATGGACTATCGATAATTTGCACATTAGGCTCTGCTTCTAACTTGGGCCCAAATTGTAAAATGGCCTTATCTATTGGCGATTTCGTTCCAATTCACATTCCAAGTAATATTCGGCATGCTAATTACATTGCCGGTTGCCAAATTGCATTATCTCTTATAGTTTCCGAGATATGGACTATCGATAATTTACACCTTAGGCTCTGCTTCTAACTTGGGCCCAAATTGTAAAATGGTCTTATCTATTGGCGATTTCGTTCCAATTCACATTCCAAGTAATATTCGGCATGCTAATTACATTGCCGGTGGCCAAATTGAATTATCTCTTATAGTTTCCGAGATATGGACTATCGATAATTTACACCTTAGGCTCTGCTTCTAACTTGGGCCCAAATTGTAAAATGGTCTTACCTATTGGCGATTTCGTTCCAATTCACATTCCAAGTAATATTCGGCATGCTAATTACATTGCCGGTTGCCAAATTGCATTATCTCTTATAGTTTCCGAGATATGGACTATGGATAATTTACACCTTAGGCTCTGCTTCTAACTTGGGCCCAAATTGTAAAATGGTCTTATCTATTGGCGATTTCGTTCCAATTCACATTCCAAGTAATATTGGGCATGCTAATTACATTGCCGGTTGCCAGATTGCATTATCTCATATAGTTTCCGAGATATGGACTATCGATTATTTTTAACCTTAGGCTCTGCTTCTAACTTGGGCCCAAACTGTAAAATGGTCTTATCTATTGGCGATTTCGTTCCAATTCACATGCCAAGTAGTATTCGGCATGCTAATTACATTGCCGGTTGCCAAATTGCATTATCTCTTATAGTTTCCGAGATATGGACTATCGATAATTTACACCTTAGGCTCTGCTTCTAACTTGGGCCCAAATTGTAAAATGGTCTCATCTATTGGCGATTTCGTTCCAATTCACATTCCAAGTAATATTCGGCATGCTAATTACATTGCCGGTGGCCAAATTGAATTATCACTTATAGTTTCCGAGATATGGACTATCGATAATTTACACCTTAGGCTCTGCTTCTAACTTGGGCCCAAACTGTAAAATGGTCTTATCTATTGGCGATTTCGTTCCAATTCACATTCCAAGTAGTATTCGGCATGCTAATTACATTGCCGGTTGCCAAATTGCATTATCTCTTATAGTTTCCGAGATATGGACTATCGATAATTTACACCTTAGGCTCTGCTTCTAACTTGGGCCCAAATTGTAAAATGGTCTTATCTATTGGCGATTTCGTTCCAATTCACATTCCAAGTAGTATTCGGCATGCTAATTACATTGCCGGTTGCCAAATTGCATTATCTCTTATAGTTTCCGAGATATGGACTATCGATAATTTACACCTTAGGCTCTGCTTCTAACTTGGGCCCAAATTGTAAAATGGTCTTATCTATTGGCGATTTCGTTCCAATTCACATTCCAAGTAATATTCGGCATGCTAATTACATTGCCAGTTGCCAAATTGCATTATCTATTATAGTTTCCGAGATATGGACTATCGATAATTTACACCTTAGGCTCTGCTTCTATCTTGGGCCCAAATTGTAAAATGGTCTTATCTATTGGCGATTTCGGTCCAATTCACATTCCAAGTAATATTCGGCATGTTAATTAAATTGCCGGTTGCCAAATTGCATTATCTCTTATAGTTTCCGAGATATGGACTATCGATAATTTACACCTTAGGCTCTGCTTCTAACTTGGGCCCAAATTCTAAAATCGTCTTATCTATTGGCGATTTCGTTCCAATTCACATTCCAAGTAATATTCGGCATGCTAATTACATTGCCGGTTGCCAAATTGCATTATCTCTTATAGTTTCCGAGATATGGACTATCGATAATTTACACCTTAGGCTCTGCTTCTAACTTGGGCCCAAATTGTAAAATGGACTTATCTATTGGCGATTTCGTTCCAATTCACATTCCAAGTAATATTCGGCATGCTAATTACATTGCCGGTTGCCAAATTGCATTATCTCTTATAGTTTCCGAGATATGGACTATCGATAATTTACACCTTAGGCTCTGCTTCTAACTTGGGCCCAAATTGTAAAATGGTCTTATCTATTGGCGATTTCGTCCCAATTCACATTCCAAGTAATATTCGGCATGCTAATTACATTGCCGGTTGCGAAATTGCATTATCTCTTATAGTTTCCGAGATATGGACTATCGATAATATACACCTTAGGCTCTGCTTCTAACTTGGGCCCAAATTGTAAAATGGTCTTATCTATTGGCGATTTCGTTCCAATTCACATTCCAAGTAATATTCGGCATGCTAATTACATTGCCGGTTGCCAAATTGCATTATCTCTTTTAGTTTCCGAGATATGGACTATCGATAATTTACACCTTAGGCTCTGCTTCTAACTTGGGCCCAAATTGTAAAATGGTCTTATCTATTGGCGATTTCGTTCCAATTCACATTCCTAGTAATATTCGGCATGCTAATTACATTGCCGGTTGCCAAATTGCATTATCTCTTATAGTTTCCGAGATATGGACTATCGATAATTTACACCTTAGGCTCTGCTTCTAACTTGGGCCCAAATTGTAAAATGGCCTTATCTATTGGCGATTTCGTTCCAATTCACATTCCAAGTAATATTCGGCATGCTAATTACATTGCCGGTTGCCAAATTGCATTATCACTTATAGTTTCCGAGATATGGACTATCGATAATTTACACCTTAGGCTCTGCTTCTAACTTGGGCCCAAATTGTAAAATGGTCTTATCTATTGGCGATTTCGTTCCAATTCACATTCCAAGTAATATTCGGCATGCTAATTACATTGCCGGTGGCCAAATTGAATTATCTCTTATAGTTTCCGAGATATGGACTATCGATAATTTATACCTTAGGCTCTGCTTCTAACTTGGGCCCAAACTGTAAAATGGTCTTATCTATTGGCGATTTCGTTCCAATTCACATTCCAAGTAGTATTCGGCATGCTAATTACATTGCCGGTTGCCAAATTGCATTATCTCTTATAGTTTCCGAGATATGGACTATCGATAATTTACACCTTAGGCTCTGCTTCTAACTTGGGCCCAAACTGTAAAATGGTCTTATCTATTGGCGATTTCGTTCCAATTCACATTCCAAGTAGTATTCGGCATGCTAATTACATTGCCGGTTGCCAAATTGCATTATCTCTTATAGTTTCCGAGATATGGACTATCGATAATTTACACCTTAGGCTCTGCTTCTAACTTGGGCCCAAATTGTAAAATGGTCTTATCTATTGGCGATTTCGTTCCAATTCACATTCCAAGTAGTATTCGGCATGCTAATTACATTGCCGGTTGCCAAATTGCATTATCTCTTATAGTTTCCGAGATATGGACTATCGATAATTTACACCTTAGGCTCTGCTTCTAACTTGGGCCCAAATTGTAAAATGGTCTTATCTATTGGCGATTTCGTTCCAATTCACATTCCAAGTAATATTCGGCATGCTAATTACATTGCCAGTTGCCAAATTGCATTATCTCTTATAGTTTCCGAGATATGGACTATCGATAATTTACACCTTAGGCTCTGCTTCTATCTTGGGCCCAAATTGTAAAATGGTCTTATCTATTGGCGATTTCGTTCCAATTCACATTCCAAGTAATATTCGGCATGTTAATTAAATTGCCGGTTGCCAAATTGCATTATCTCTTATAGTTTCCGAGATATGGACTATCGATAATTTACACCTTAGGCTCTGCTTCTAACTTGGGCCCAAATTCTAAAATCGTCTTATCTATTGGCGATTTCGTTCCAATTCACATTCCAAGTAATATTCGGCATGCTAATTACATTGCCGGTTGCCAAATTGCATTATCTCTTATAGTTTCCGAGATATGGACTATCGATAATTTACACCTTAGGCTCTGCTTCTAACTTGGGCCCAAATTGTAAAATGGACTTATCTATTGGCGATTTCGTTCCAATTCACATTCCAAGTAATATTCGGCATGCTAATTACATTGCCGGTTGCCAAATTGCATTATCTCTTATAGTTTCCGAGATATGGACTATCGATAATTTACACCTTAGGCTCTGCTTCTAACTTGGGCCCAAATTGTAAAATGGTCTTATCTATTGGCGATTTCGTCCCAATTCACATTCCAAGTAATATTCGGCATGCTAATTACATTGCCGGTTGCGAAATTGCATTATCTCTTATAGTTTCCGAGATATGGACTATCGATAATATACACCTTAGGCTCTGCTTCTAACTTGGGCCCAAATTGTAAAATGGTCTTATCTATTGGCGATTTCGTTCCAATTCACATTCCAAGTAATATTCGGCATGCTAATTACATTGCCGGTTGCCAAATTGCATTATCTCTTTTAGTTTCCGAGATATGGACTATCGATAATTTACACCTTAGGCTCTGCTTCTAACTTGGGCCCAAATTGTAAAATGGTCTTATCTATTGGCGATTTCGTTCCAATTCACATTCCTAGTAATATTCGGCATGCTAATTACATTGCCGGTTGCCAAATTGCATTATCTCTTATAGTTTCCGAGATATGGACTATCGATAATTTACACCTTAGGCTCTGCTTCTAACTTGGGCCCAAATTGTAAAATGGCCTTATCTATTGGCGATTTCGTTCCAATTCACATTCCAAGTAATATTCGGCATGCTAATTACATTGCCGGTTGCCAAATTGCATTATCACTTATAGTTTCCGAGATATGGACTATCGATAATTTACACCTTAGGCTCTGCTTCTAACTTGGGCCCAAATTGTAAAATGGTCTTATCTATTGGCGATTTCGTTCCAATTCACATTCCAAGTAATATTCGGCATGCTAATTACATTGCCGGTGGCCAAATTGAATTATCTCTTATAGTTTCCGAGATATGGACTATCGATAATTTATACCTTAGGCTCTGCTTCTAACTTGGGCCCAAACTGTAAAATGGTCTTATCTATTGGCGATTTCGTTCCAATTCACATTCCAAGTAGTATTCGGCATGCTAATTACATTGCCGGTTGCCAAATTGCATTATCTCTTATAGTTTCCGAGATATGGACTATCGATAATTTACACCTTAGGCTCTGCTTCTAACTTGGGCCCAAATTGTAAAATGGTCTTATCTATTGGCGATTTCGTTCCAATTCACATTCCAAGTAATATTCGGCATGCTAATTACATTGCCGGTTGCCAAATTGCATTATCTCTTATAGTTTCCGAGATATGGACTATCGATAATTTACACCTTAGGCTCTGCCTCTAACTTGGGCCCAAATTGTAAAATGGTCTTATCTATTGGCGATTTCGTCCCAATTCACATTCCAAGTAATATTCGGCATGCTAATTACATGGCCGGTTGCGAAATTGCATTATCTCTTATAGTTTCCGAGATATGGACTATCGATAATATACACCTTAGGCTCTGCTTCTAACTTGGGCCCAAATTGTAAAATGGTCTTATCTATTGGCGATTTCGTTCCAATTCACATTCCAAGTAATATTCGGCATGCTAATTACATTGCCGGTTGCCAAATTGCATTATCTCTTTTAGTTTCCGAGATATGGACTATCGATAATTTACACCTTAGGCTCTGCTTCTAACTTGGGCCCAAATTGTAAAATGGTCTTATCTATTGGCGATTTCGTTCCAATTCACATTCCTAGTAATATTCGGCATGCTAATTACATTGCCGGTTGCCAAATTGCATTATCTCTTATAGTTTCCGAGATATGGACTATCGATAATTTACACATTAGGCTCTGCTTCTAACTTGGGCCCAAATTGTAAAATGGCCTTATCTATTGGCGATTTCGTTCCAATTCACATTCCAAGTAATATTCGGCATGCTAATTACATTGCCGGTTGCCAAATTGCATTATCTCTTATAGTTTCCGAGATATGGACTATCGATAATTTACACCTTAGGCTCTGCTTCTAACTTGGGCCCAAATTGTAAAATGGTCTTATCTATTGGCGATTTCGTTCCAATTCACATTCCAAGTAATATTCGGCATGCTAATTACATTGCTGGTGGCCAAATTGAATTATCTCTTATAGTTTCCGAGATATGGACTATCGATAATTTACACCTTAGGCTCTGCTTCTAACTTGGGCCCAAATTGTAAAATGGTCTTACCTATTGGCGATTTCGTTCCAATTCACAATCCAAGTAATATTCGGCATGCTAATTACATTGCCGGTTGCCAAATTGCATTATCTCTTATAGTTTCCGAGATATGGACTATGGATAATTTACACCTTAGGCTCTGCTTCTAACTTGGGCCCAAATTGTAAAATGGTCTTATCTATTGGCGATTTCGTTCCAATTCACATTCCAAGTAATATTGGGCATGCTAATTACATTGCCGGTTGCCAAATTGCATTATCTCATATAGTTTCCGAGATATGGACTATCGATTATTTTTAACCTTAGGCTCTGCTTCTAACTTGGGCCCAAACTGTAAAATGGTCTTATCTATTGGCGATTTCGTTCCAATTCACATGCCAAGTAGTATTCGGCATGCTAATTACATTGCCGGTTGCCAAATTGCATTATCTCTTATAGTTTCCGAGATATGGACTATCGATAATTTACACCTTAGGCTCTGCTTCTAACTTGGGCCCAAATTGTAAAATGGTCTTATCTATTGGCGATTTCGTTCCAATTCACATTCCAAGTAATATTCGGCATGCTAATTACATTGCCCGTGGCCAAATTGAATTATCACTTATAGTTTCCGAGATATGGACTATCGATAATTTACACCTTAGGCTCTGCTTCTAACTTGGGGCCCAAACTGTAAAATGGTCTTATCTATTGGCGATTTCGTTCCAATTCACATTCCAAGTAGTATTCGGCATGCTAATTACATTGCCGGTTGCCAAATTGCATTATCTCTTATAGTTTCCGAGATATGGACTATCGATAATTTACACCTTAGGCTCTGCTTCTAACTTGGGCCCAAATTGTAAAATGGTCTTATCTATTGGCGATTTCGTTCCAATTCACATTCCAAGTAGTATTCGGCATGCTAATTACATTGCCGGTTGCCAAATTGCATTATCTCTTATAGTTTCCGAGATATGGACTATCGATAATTTACACCTTAGGCTCTGCTTCTAACTTGGGCCCAAATTGTAAAATGGTCTTATCTATTGGCGATTTCGTTCCAATTCACATTCCAAGTAATATTCGGCATGCTAATTACATTGCCAGTTGCCAAATTGCATTATCTCTTATAGTTTCCGAGATATGGACTATCGATAATTTACACCTTAGGCTCTGCTTCTATCTTGGGCCCAAATTGTAAAATGGTCTTATCTATTGGCGATTTCGTTCCAATTCACATTCCAAGTAATATTCGGCATGTTAATTAAATTGCCGGTTGCCAAATTGCATTATCTCTTATAGTTTCCGAGATATGGACTATCGATAATTTACACCTTAGGCTCTGCTTCTAACTTGGGCCCAAATTGTAAAATCGTCTTATCTATTGGCGATTTCGTTCCAATTCACATTCCAAGTAATATTCGGCATGCTAATTACATTGCCGGTTGCCAAATTGCATTATCTCTTATAGTTTCCGAGATATGGACTATCGATAATTTACACCTTAGGCTCTGCTTCTAACTTGGGCCCAAATTGTAAAATGGTCTTATCTATTGGCGATTTCGTTCCAATTCACATTCCAAGTAATATTCGGCATGCTAATTACATTGCCGGTTGCCAAATTGAATTATCTCCTATAGTTTCCGAGATATGGACTATCGATAATTTACACCTTAGGCTCTGCTTCTAACTTGGGCCCAAATTGTAAAATGGTCTTACCTATTGGCCATTTCGTTCCAATTCACATTCCAAGTAATATTCGGCATGCTAATTACATTGCCGGTGGCCAAGTTGCATTATCTCTTATAGTTTCCGAGATATGGACTATCGATAATTTACACCTTAGGCTCTGCTTCTAACTTGGGCCCAAATTGTAAAATGGTCTTATCTATTGGCGATTTCGTTCCAATTCACATTCCAAGTAATATTCGGCATGCTAATTACATTGCCGGTTGCCAAATTGCATTATCTCTTTTAGTTTCCGAGATATGGACTATCGATAATTTACACCTTAGGCTCTGCTTCTAACTTGGGCCCAAATTGTAAAATGGTCTTATCTATTGGCGATTTCGTTCCAATTCACATTCCAAGTAATATTCGGCATGCTAATTACATTGCCGGTTGCCAAATTGCATTATCTCTTTTAGTTTCCGAGATATGGACTATCGATAATTTACACCTTAGGCTCTGCTTCTAACTTGGGCCCAAATTGTAAAATGGCCTTATCTATTGGCGATTTCGTTCCAATTCACATTCCAAGTAATATTCGGCATGCTAATTACATTGCCGGTTGCCAAATTGCATTATCACTTATAGTTTCCGAGATATGGACTATCGATAATTTACACCTTAGGCTCTGCTTCTAACTTGGGCCCAAATTGTAAAATGGTCTTATCTATTGGCGATTTCGTTCCAATTCACATTCCTAGTAATATTCGGCATGCTAATTACATTGCCGGTGGCCAAATTGAATTATCTCTTATAGTTTCCGAGATATGGACTATCGATAATTTATACCTTAGGCTCTGCTTCTAACTTGGGCCCAAACTGTAAAATGGTCTTATCTATTGGCGATTTCGTTCCAATTCACATTCCAAGTAGTATTCGGCATGCTAATTACATTGCCGGTTGCCAAATTGCATTATCTCTTATAGTTTCCGAGATATGGACTATCGATAATTTACACCTTAGGCTCTGCTTCTAACTTGGGCCCAAATTGTAAAATGGTCTTATCTATTGGCGATTTCGTTCCAATTCACATTCCAAGTAATATTCGGCATGCTAATTACATTGCCGGTTGCCAAATTGCATTATCTCTTATAGTTTCCGAGATATGGACTATCGATAATTTACACCTTAGGCTCTGCCTCTAACTTGGGCCCAAATTGTAAAATGGTCTTATCTATTGGCGATTTCGTCCCAATTCACATTCCAAGTAATATTCGGCATGCTAATTACATTGCCGGTTGCGAAATTGCATTATTTCTTATAGTTTCCGAGATATGGACTATCGATAATATACACCTTAGGCTCTGCTTCTAACTTGGGCCTAAATTGTAAAATGGTCTTATCTATTGGCGATTTCGTTCCAATTCACATTCCAAGTAATATTCGGCATGCTAATTACATTGCCGGTTGCCAAATTGCATTATCTCTTTTAGTTTCCGAGATATGGACTATCGATAATTTACACCTTAGGCTCTGCTTCTAACTTGGGCCCAAATTGTAAAATGGTCTTATCTATTGGCGATTTCGTTCCAATTCACATTCCTAGTAATATTCGGCATGCTAATTACATTGCCGGTTGCCAAATTGCATTATCTCTTATAGTTTCCGAGATATGGACTATCGATAATTTGCACATTAGGCTCTGCTTCTAACTTGGGCCCAAATTGTAAAATGGCCTTATCTATTGGCGATTTCGTTCCAATTCACATTCCAAGTAATATTCGGCATGCTAATTACATTGCCGGTTGCCAAATTGCATTATCTCTTATAGTTTCCGAGATATGGACTATCGATAATTTACACCTTAGGCTCTGCTTCTAACTTGGGCCCAAATTGTAAAATGGTCTTATCTATTGGCGATTTCGTTCCAATTCACATTCCAAGTAATATTCGGCATGCTAATTACATTGCCGGTGGCCAAATTGAATTATCTCTTATAGTTTCCGAGATATGGACTATCGATAATTTACACCTTAGGCTCTGCTTCTAACTTGGGCCCAAATTGTAAAATGGTCTTACCTATTGGCGATTTCGTTCCAATTCACATTCCAAGTAATATTCGGCATGCTAATTACATTGCCGGTTGCCAAATTGCATTATCTCTTATAGTTTCCGAGATATGGACTATGGATAATTTACACCTTAGGCTCTGCTTCTAACTTGGGCCCAAATTGTAAAATGGTCTTATCTATTGGCGATTTCGTTCCAATTCACATTCCAAGTAATATTGGGCATGCTAATTACATTGCCGGTTGCCAGATTGCATTATCTCATATAGTTTCCGAGATATGGACTATCGATTATTTTTAACCTTAGGCTCTGCTTCTAACTTGGGCCCAAACTGTAAAATGGTCTTATCTATTGGCGATTTCGTTCCAATTCACATGCCAAGTAGTATTCGGCATGCTAATTACATTGCCGGTTGCCAAATTGCATTATCTCTTATAGTTTCCGAGATATGGACTATCGATAATTTACACCTTAGGCTCTGCTTCTAACTTGGGCCCAAATTGTAAAATGGTCTTATCTATTGGCGATTTCGTTCCAATTCACATTCCAAGTAATATTCGGCATGCTAATTACATTGCCGGTGGCCAAATTGAATTATCACTTATAGTTTCCGAGATATGGACTATCGATAATTTACACCTTAGGCTCTGCTTCTAACTTGGGCCCAAATTGTAAAATGGTCTTATCTATTGGCGATTTCGTTCCAATTCACATTCCAAGTAGTATTCGGCATGCTAATTACATTGCCGGTTGCCAAATTGCATTATCTCTTATAGTTTCCGAGATATGGGCTATCGATAATTTACACCTTAGGCTCTGCTTCTAACTTGGGCCCAAATTGTAAAATGGTCTTATCTATTGGCGATTTCGTTCCAATTCACATTCCAAGTAGTATTCGGCATGCTAATTACATTGCCGGTTGCCAAATTGCATTATCTCTTATAGTTTCCGAGATATGGACTATCGATAATTTACACCTTAGGCTCTGCTTCTAACTTGGGCCCAAATTGTAAAATGGTCTTATCTATTGGCGATTTCGTTCCAATTCACATTCCAAGTAATATTCGGCATGCTAATTACATTGCCAGTTGCCAAATTGCATTATCTCTTATAGTTTCCGAGATATGGACTATCGATAATTTACACCTTAGGCTCTGCTTCTATCTTGGGCCCAAATTGTAAAATGGTCTTATCTATTGGCGATTTCGTTCCAATTCACATTCCAAGTAATATTCGGCATGTTAATTAAATTGCCGGTTGCCAAATTGCATTATCTCTTATAGTTTCCGAGATATGGACTATCGATAATTTACACCTTAGGCTCTGCTTCTAACTTGGGCCCAAATTGTAAAATCGTCTTATCTATTGGCGATTTCGTTCCAATTCACATTCCAAGTAATATTCGGCATGCTAATTACATTGCCGGTTGCCAAATTGCATTATCTCTTATAGTTTCCGAGATATGGACTATCGATAATTTACACCTTAGGCTCTGCTTCTAACTTGGGCCCAAATTGTAAAATGGTCTTATCTATTGGCGATTTCGTTCCAATTCACATTCCAAGTAATATTCGGCATGCTAATTACATTGCCGGTTGCCAAATTGAATTATCTCCTATAGTTTCCGAGATATGGACTATCGATAATTTACACCTTAGGCTCTGCTTCTAACTTGGGCCCAAATTGTAAAATGGTCTTACCTATTGGCCATTTCGTTCCAATTCACATTCCAAGTAATATTCGGCATGCTAATTACATTGCCGGTGGCCAAGTTGCATTATCTCTTATAGTTTCCGAGATATGGACTATCGATAATTTACACCTTAGGCTCTGCTTCTAACTTGGGCCCAAATTGTAAAATGGTCTTATCTATTGGCGATTTCGTTCCAATTCACATTCCAAGTAATATTCGGCATGCTAATTACATTGCCGGTTGCCAAATTGCATTATCTCTTTTAGTTTCCGAGATATGGACTATCGATAATTTACACCTTAGGCTCTGCTTCTAACTTGGGCCCAAATTGTAAAATGGTCTTATCTATTGGCGATTTCGTTCCAATTCACATTCCAAGTAATATTCGGCATGCTAATTACATTGCCGGTTGCCAAATTGCATTATCTCTTTTAGTTTCCGAGATATGGACTATCGATAATTTACACCTTAGGCTCTGCTTCTAACTTGGGCCCAAATTGTAAAATGGTCTTATCTATTGGCGATTTCGTTCCAATTCACATTCCAAGTAATATTCGGCATGCTAATTACATTGCCGGTTGCCAAATTGCATTATCTCTTATAGTTTCCGAGATATGGACTATCGATAATTTACACCTTACGCTCTGCTTCTAACTTGGGCCCAAATTGTAAAATGGCCTTATCTATTGGCGATTTCGTTCCAATTCACATTCCAAGTAATATTCGGCATGCTAATTACATTGCCGGTGGCCAAATTGAATTATCTCTTATAGTTTCCGAGATATGGACTATCGATAATTTACACCTTAGGCTCTGCTTCTAACTTGGGCCCAAATTGTAAAATGGTCTTACCTATTGGCGATTTCGTTCCAATTCACATTCCAAGTAATATTCGGCATGCTAATTACATTGCCGGTTGCCAAATTGCATTATCTCTTATAGTTTCCGAGATATGGACTATGGATAATTTACACCTTAGGCTCTGCTTCTAACTTGGGCCCAAATTGTAAAATGGTCTTATCTATTGGCGATTTCGTTCCAATTCACATTCCAAGTAATATTCGGCATGCTAATTACATTGCCGGTTGCCAAATTGCATTATCTCATATAGTTTCCGAGATATGGACTATCGATTATTTTTAACCTTAGGCTCTGCTTCTAACTTGGGCCCAAACTGTAAAATGGTCTTATCTATTGGCGATTTCGTTCCAATTCACATGCCAAGTAGTATTCGGCATGCTAATTACATTGCCGGTTGCCAAATTGCATTATCTCTTATAGTTTCCGAGATATGGACTATCGATAATTTACACCTTAGGCTCTGCTTCTAATTTGGGCCCAAATTGTAAAATGGTCTTATCTATTGGCGATTTCGTTCCAATTCACATTCCAAGTAATATTCGGCATGCTAATTACATTGCCAGTTGCCAAATTGCATTATCTCTTATAGTTTCCGAGATATGGACTATGGATAATTTACACCTTAGGCTCTGCTTCTAACTTGGACCCAAATTGTAAAATGGTCTTATCTATTGCCGATTTCGTTCCAATTCACATTCCAAGTAATATTCGGCATGCTAATTACATTGCCGGTTGCCAAATTGCATTATCTCTTATAGTTTCCGAGATATGAACTATCGATAATTTACACCTTAGGCTCTGCTTCTAACTTGGGCCCAAATTGTAAAATGGTCTTATCTATTGGCGATTTCGTTCCAATTCACATTCCAAGTAATATTCGGCATGCTAATTACATTGCCGGTTGCCAAATTGCATTATCTCTTATAGTTTCCGAGATATGGACTATGGATAATTTACACCTTAGGCTCTGCTTCTAACTTGGGCCCAAATTGTAAAATGGTCTTATCTATTGGCGATTTCGTTCCAATTCACATTCCAAGTAATATTCGGCATGCTAATTACATTGCCGGTTGCCAAATTGCATTATCTCTTATAGTTTCCGAGATATGGACTATCGATAATTTACACCTTAGGCTCTGCTTCTAACTTGGGCCCAAATTGTAAAACGGTCTTATCTATTGGCGATTTCGTTCCAATTCACATTCCAAGTAATATTCGGCATGCTAATTACATTGCCGGTTGGCAAATTGCATTATCTCTTATAGTTTCCGAGATATGGACTATCGATAATTTACACCTTAGGCTCTGCTTCTAACTTGGGCCCAAATTGTAAAATGGTCTTATCTATTGGCGATTTCGTTCCAATTCACATTCCAAGTAGTATTCGGCATGCTAATTACATTGCCGGTTGCCAAATTGCATTATCTCTTATAGTTTCCGAGATATGGACTATCGATAATTTACACCTTAGGCTCTGCTTCTAACTTGGGCCCAAATTGTAAAATGGTCTTATCTATTGGCGATTTCGTTCCAATTCACATTCCAAGTAATATTCGGCATGCTAATTACATTGCCAGTTGCCAAATTGCATTATCTCTTATAGTTTCCGAGATATGGACTATCGATAATTTACACCTTAGGCTCTGCTTCTAACTTGGGCCCAAATTGTAAAATGGTCTTATCTATTGGCGATTTCGTTCCAATTCACATTCCAAGTAATATTCGGCATGTTAATTAAATTGCCGGTTGCCAAATTGCATTATCTCTTATAGTTTCCGAGATATGGACTATCGATAATTTACACCTTAGGCTCTGCTTCTAACTTGGGCCCAAATTGTAAAATCGTCTTATCTATTGGCGATTTCGTTCCAATTCACATTCCAAGTAATATTCGGCATGCTAATTACATTGCCGGTTGCCAAATTGCATTATCTCTTATAGTTTCCGAGATATGGACTATCGATAATTTACACCTTAGGCTCTGCTTCTAACTTGGGCCCAAATTGTAAAATGGTCTTATCTATTGGCGATTTCGTTCCAATTCACATTCCAAGTAATATTCGGCATGCTAATTACATTGCCAGTTGCCAAATTGAATTATCTCCTATAGTTTCCGAGATATGGACTATCGATAATTTACACCTTAGGCTCTGCTTCTAACTTGGGCCCAAATTGTAAAATGGTCTTACCTATTGGCCATTTCGTTCCAATTCACATTCCAAGTAATATTCGGCATGCTAATTACATTGCCGGTGGCCAAGTTGCATTATCTCTTATAGTTTCCGAGATATGGACTATCGAAAATTTACACCTTAGGCTCTGCTTCTAACTTGGGCCCAAATTGTAAAATGGTCTTATCTATTGGCGATTTCGTTCCAATTCACATTCCAAGTAATATTCGGCATGCTAATTACATTGCCGGTTGCCAAATTGCATTATCTCTTATAGTTTCCGAGATATGGACTATCGATAATTTACACCTTAGGCTCTGCTTCTAACTTGGGCCCAAATTGTAAAATGGTCTTATCTATTGGCGATTTCGTTCCAATTCACACTCCAAGTAATATTCGGCATGCTAATTACATTGCCGGTTGCGAAATTGCATTATCTCTTATAGTTTCCTAGATATGGACTATCAATAATTTACACCTTAGGCTCTGCTTCTAACTTGGGCCCAAATTGTAAAATGGTCTTATCTATTGGCGATTTCGTTCCAATTCACATTCCAAGTAATATTCGGCATGCTAATTACATTGCCGGTTGCCAAATTGCATTATCTCTTATAGTTTCCGAGATATGGACTATCGTTAATTTACACCTTAGGCTCTGCTTCTAACTTGGGCCCAAATTGTAAAATGGTCTTATCTATTGGCGATTTCGTTCCAATTCACATTCCAAGTAATATTCGGCATGCTAATTACATTGCCGGTTGCCAAATTGCATTATCTCTTATAGTTTCCGAGATATGGACTATCGGTAATTTATACCTTAGGCTCTGCTTCTAACTTGGGCCCAAATTGTAAAATGGTCTTATCTATTGGCGATTTCATTCCAATTCACATTCCAAGTAATATTCGGCATGCTAATTACATTGCCGGTTGCCAAACTGCATTAGCTCTTATAGTTTCCGAGATATGGACTATCGATAATTTACACCTTAGGCTCTGCTTCTAACTTGGGCCCAAATTGTAAAATGGTCTTATCTATTGGCGATTTCGTTCCAATTCACATTCCAAGTAATATCCGGCATATTAATTACATTGCCGGTTGCCAAATTGAATTATCTCTTATAGTTTCCGAGATATGGACTATCGATAATTTACACCTTGGGCTCTGCTTCTAACTTGGGCCCAAATTGTAAAATGGTCTTACCTATTGGCGATTTCGTTCCAATTCACATTCCAAGTAATATTCGGCATGCTAATTACATTGCCGGTTGCCAAATTGCATTATCTCTTATAGTTGCCGAGATATGGACAATCGATAATTTACACCTTAGGCTCTGCTTCTAACTTGGGCCCAAATTGTAAAATGGTCTTATCTATTGGCGATTTCGTTCCAATTCACATTCCAAGTAATATTCGGCATGCTAATTACATTGCCGGTTGCCAAATTGCATTATCTCTTATAGTTTCCGAGATATGGACTATCGATAATTTACACCTTAGGCTCTGCTTCTAACTTGGGCCCAAATTGTAAAATGGTCTTATCTATTGGCGATTTCGTTCCAATTCACTTTCCAAGTAATATTCGGCATGCTAATTACATTGCCGGTTGCCAAATTGCATTATCTCTTATAGTTTCAGAGATATGGACTATAGATAACTTACACCTTAGGCTCTGCTTCTAACTTGGGCCCAAATTGTAAAATGGTCTTATCTATTGGCGATTTCTTTCCAATTCACTTTCCAAGTAATATTCGGCATGCTAATTACATTGCCGGTTGCCAAATTGCATTATCTCTTATAGTTTCCGAGATATGGACTATCGATAATTTACACCTTAGGCTCTGCTTCTAACTTGGGCCCAAATTGTAAAATGGTCTTATCTATTGGCGATTTCGTTCCAATTCACATTCCAAGTAATATTCGGCATGCTAATTACATTGCCGGTTGCCAAATTGCATTATCTCTTATAGTTTCCGAGATATGGACTATCGATAATTTACTCCTTAGGCTCTGCTTCTAACTTGGGCCCAAATTGTAAAATGGTCTTATCTATTGGCGATTTCGTTCCAATTCACATTCCAAGTAATATTCGGCATGCTAATTACATTGCCGGTGGCCAAGTTGCATTATCTCTTATAGTTTCCGAGATATGGACTATCGATAATTTACACCTTAGGCTCTGCTTCTAACTTGGGCCCAAATTGTAAAATGGTCTTATCTATTGGCGATTTCGTTCCAATTCACATTCCAAGTAATATTCGGCATGCTAATTACATTGCCGGTTGCGAAATTGCATTATCTCTTATAGTTTCCGAGATATGGACTATCGATAATATACACCTTAGGCTCTGCTTCTAACTTGGGCCCAAATTGTAAAATGGTCTTACCTATTGGCCATTTCGTTCCAATTCACATTCCAAGTAATATTCGGCATGCTAATTACATTGCCGGTGGCCAAGTTGCATTATCTCTTATAGTTTCCGAGATATGGACTATCGATAATTTACACCTTAGGCTCTGCTTCTAACTTGGGCCCAAATTGTAAAATGGTCTTATCTATTGGCGATTTCGTTCCAATTCACATTCCAAGTAATATTCGGCATGCTAATTACATTGCCGGTTGCCAAATTGAATTATCTCCTATAGTTTCCGAGATATGGACTATCGATAATTTACACCTTAGGCTCTGCTTCTAACTTGGGCCCAAATTGTAAAATGGTCTTACCTATTGGCCATTTCGTTCCAATTCACATTCCAAGTAATATTCGGCATGCTAATTACATTGCCGGTGGCCAAGTTGCATTATCTCTTATAGTTTCCGAGATATGGACTATCGATAATTTACACCTTAGGCTCTGCTTCTAACTTGGGCCCAAATTGTAAAATGGTCTTATCTATTGGCGATTTCGTTCCAATTCACATTCCAAGTAATATTCGGCATGCTAATTACATTGCCGGTTGCCAAATTGCATTATCTCTTATAGTTTCCGAGATATGGACTATCGATAATTTACACCTTAGGCTCTGCTTCTAACTTGGGCCCAAATTGTAAAATGGTCTTATCTATTGGCGATTTCGTCCCAATTCACATTCCAAGTAATATTCGGCATGCTAATTACATTGCCGGTTGCGAAATTGCATTATCTCTTATAGTTTCCGAGATATGGACTATCGATAATATACACCTTAGGCTCTGCTTCTAACTTGGGCCCAAATTGTAAAATGGTCTTATCTATTAGCGATTTCGTTCCAATTCACATTCCAAGTAATATTCGGCATGCTAATTACATTGCCGGTTGCCAAATTGCATTATCTCTTTTAGTTTCCGAGATATGGACTATCGATAATTTACACCTTAGGCTCTGCTTCTAACTTGGGCCCAAATTGTAAAATGGTCTTATCTATTGGCGATTTCGTTCCAATTCACATTCCAAGTAATATTCGGCATGCTAATTACATTGCCGGTTGCCAAATTGCATTATCTCTTTTAGTTTCCGAGATATGGACTATCGATAATTTACACCTTAGGCTCTGCTTCTAACTTGGGCCCAAATTGTAAAATGGTCTTATCTATTGGCGATTTCGTTCCAATTCACATTCCAAGTAATATTCGGCATGCTAATTACATTGCCGGTTGCCAAATTGCATTATCTCTTATAGTTTCCGAGATATGGACTATCGATAATTTACACCTTACGCTCTGCTTCTAACTTGGGCCCAAATTGTAAAATGGCCTTATCTATTGGCGATTTCGTTCCAATTCACATTCCAAGTAATATTCGGCATGTTAATTATATTGCCGGTGGCCAAATTGAATTATCTCTTATAGTTTCCGAGATATGGACTATCGATAATTTACACCTTAGGCTCTGCTTCTAACTTGGGCCCAAATTGTAAAATGGTCTTACCTATTGGCGATTTCGTTCCAATTCACATTCCAAGTAATATTCGGCATGCTAATTACATTGCCGGTTGCCAAATTGCATTATCTCTTATAGTTTCCGAGATATGGACTATGGATAATTTACACCTTAGGCTCTGCTTCTAACTTGGGCCCAAATTGTAAAATGGTCTTATCTATTGGCGATTTCGTTCCAATTCACATTCCAAGTAATATTCGGCATGCTAATTACATTGCCGGTTGCCAAATTGCATTATCTCATATAGTTTCCGAGATATGGACTATCGATTATTTTTAACCTTAGGCTCTGCTTCTAACTTGGGCCCAAACTGTAAAATGGTCTTATCTATTGGCGATTTCGTTCCAATTCACATGCCAAGTAGTATTCGGCATGCTAATTACATTGCCGGTTGCCAAATTGCATTATCTCTTATAGTTTCCGAGATATGGACTATCGATAATTTACACCTTAGGCTCTGCTTCTAACTTGGGCCCAAATTGTAAAATGGTCTTATCTATTGGCGATTTCGTTCCAATTCACATTCCAAGTAATATTCGGCATGCTAATTACATTGCCAGTTGCCAAATTGCATTATCTCTTATAGTTTCCGAGATATGGACTATGGATAATTTACACCTTAGGCTCTGCTTCTAACTTGGACCCAAATTGTAAAATGGTCTTATCTATTGCCGATTTCGTTCCAATTCACATTCCAAGTAATATTCGGCATGCTAATTACATTGCCGGTTGCCAAATTGCATTATCTCTTATAGTTTCCGAGATATGAACTATCGATAATTTACACCTTAGGCTCTGCTTCTAACTTGGGCCCAAATTGTAAAATGGTCTTATCTATTGGCGATTTCGTTCCAATTCACATTCCAAGTAATATTCGGCATGCTAATTACATTGCCGGTTGCCAAATTGCATTATCTCTTATAGTTTCCGAGATATGGACTATGGATAATTTACACCTTAGGCTCTGCTTCTAACTTCGGCCCAAATTGTAAAATGGTCTTATCTATTGGCGATTTCGTTCCAATTCACATTCCAAGTAATATTCGGCATGCTAATTACATTGCCTTTTGCCAAATTGCATTATCTCTTATAGTTTCCGAGATATGGACTATCGATAATTTACACCTTAGGCTCTGCTTCTAACTTGGGCCCAAATTGTAAAACGGTCTTATCTATTGGCGATTTCGTTCCAATTCACATTCCAAGTAATATTCGGCATGCTAATTACATTGCCGGTTGGCAAATTGCATTATCTCTTATAGTTTCCGAGATATGGACTATCGATAATTTACACCTTAGGCTCTGCTTCTAACTTGGGCCCAAATTGTAAAATGGTCTTATCTATTGGCGATTTCGTTCCAATTCACATTCCAAGTAGTATTCGGCATGCTAATTACATTGCCGGTTGCCAAATTGCATTATCTCTTATAGTTTCCGAGATATGGACTATCGATAATTTACACCTTAGGCTCTGCTTCTAACTTGGGCCCAAATTGTAAAATGGTCTTATCTATTGGCGATTTCGTTCCAATTCACATTCCAAGTAATATTCGGCATGCTAATTACATTGCCAGTTGCCAAATTGCATTATCTCTTATAGTTTCCGAGATATAGACTATCGATAATTTGCACCTTAGGCTCTGCTTCTAACTTGGGCCCAAATTGTAAAATGGTCTTATCTATTGGCGATTTCGTCCCAATTCACATTCCAAGTAATATTCGGCATGTTAATTAAATTGCCGGTTGCCAAATTGCATTATCTCTTATAGTTTCCGAGATATGGACTATCGATAATTTACACCTTAGGCTCTGCTTCTAACTTGGGCCCAAATTGTAAAATCGTCTTATCTATTGGCGATTTCGTTCCAATTCACATTCCAAGTAATATTCGGCATGCTAATTACATTGCCGGTTGCCAAATTGCATTATCTCTTATAGTTTCCGAGATATGGACTATCGATAATTTACACCTTAGGCTCTGCTTCTAACTTGGGCCCAAATTGTAAAATGGTCTTATCTATTGGCGATTTCGTTCCAATTCACATTCCAAGTAATATTCGGCATGCTAATTACATTGCCGGTTGCCAAATTGAATTATCTCCTATAGTTTCCGAGATATGGACTATCGATAATTTACACCTTAGGCTCTGCTTCTAACTTGGGCCCAAATTGTAAAATGGTCTTACCTATTGGCCATTTCGTTCCAATTCACATTCCAAGTAATATCCGGCATGCTAATTACATTGCCGGTTGCGAAATTGCATTATCTCTTATAGTTTCCTAGATATGGACTATCAATAATTTACACCTTAGGCTCTGCTTCTAACTTGGGCCCAAATTGTAAAATGGTCTTATCTATTGGCGATTTCGTTCCAATTCACATTCCAAGTAATATTCGGCATGCTAATTACATTGCCGGTTGCCAAATTGCATTATCTCTTATAGTTTCCGAGATATGGACTATCGTTAATTTACACCTTAGGCTCTGCTTCTAACTTGGGCCCAAATTGTAAAATGGTCTTATCTATTGGCGATTTCGTTCCAATTCACATTCCAAGTAATATTCGGCATGCTAATTACATTGCCGGTTGCCAAATTGCATTATCTCTTATAGTTTCCGAGATATGGACTATCGGTAATTTATACCTTAGGCTCTGCTTCTAACTTGGGCCCAAATTGTAAAATGGTCTTATCTATTGGCGATTTCATTCCAATTCACATTCCAAGTAATATTCGGCATGCTAATTACATTGCCGGTTGCCAAATTGCATTAGCTCTTATAGTTTCCGAGATATGGACTATCGATAATTTACACCTTAGGCTCTGCTTCTAACTTGGGCCCAAATTGTAAAATGGTCTTATCTATTGGCGATTTCGTTCCAATTCACATTCCAAGTAATATCCGGCATATTAATTACATTGCCGGTTGCCAAATTGAATTATCTCTTATAGTTTCCGAGATATGGACTATCGATAATTTACACCTTAGGCTCTGCTTCTAACTTGGGCCCAAATTGTAAAATGGTCTTACCTATTGGCGATTTCGTTCCAATTCACATTCCAAGTAATATTCGGCATGCTAATTACATTGCCGGTTGCCAAATTGCATTATCTCTTATAGTTTCCGAGATATGGACTATCGATAATTTACATCTTAGGCTCTGCTTCTAACTTGGGCCCAAATTGTAAAATGGTCTTATCTATTGGCGATTTCGTTCCAATTCACATTCCAAGTAATATTCGGCATGCTAATTACATTGCCGGTTGCCAAATTGCATTATCTCTTATAGTTTCCGAGATATGGACTATCGATAATTTACACCTTAGGCTCTGCTTCTAACTTGGGCCCAAATTGTAAAATGGTCTTATCTATTGCCGATTTCGTTCCAATTCACATTCCAAGTAATATTCGGCAGGCTAATTACATTGCCGGTTGCCAAATTGCATTATCTCTTATAGTTTCCGAGATATGGACTATCGATAATTTACACCTTAGGCTCTGCTTCTAACTTGGGCCCAAATTGTAAAATGGTCTTATCTATTGGCGATTTCATTCCAATTCACATTCCAAGTAATATTCGGCATGCTAATTACATTGCCGGTTGCCAAATTGCATTATCTCTTATAGTTTCCGAGATATGGACTATCGATAATTTACACCTTAGGCTCTGCTTCTAACTTGGGCCCAAATTGTAAAATCGTCTTATCTATTGGCGATTTCGTTCCAATTCACATTCCAAGTAATATTCCGCATGCTAATTACATTGCCGGTTGCCAAATTGCATTATCTCTTATAGTTTCCGAGATATAGACTATCGATAATTTACACCTTAGGCTCTGCTTCTAACTTGGGCCCAAATTGTAAAATGGTCTTATCTATTGGCGATTTCGTTCCAATTCACATTCCAAGTAATATCCGGCATGCTAATTACATTGCCGGTTGGAAAATTGAATTATCTCTTATAGTTTCCGAGATATGGACTATCGATAATTTACACCTTAGGCTCTGCTTCTAACTTGGGCCCAAATTGTAAAATGGTCTTACCTATTGGCGATTTCGTTCCAATTCACATTCCAAGTAATATTCGGCATGCTAATTACTTTGCCGGTTGCCAAATTGCATTATCTCTTATAGTTTCCGAGATATGGACTATCGATAATTTACACCTTAAGCTCTGCTTCTAACTTGGGCACAAATTGTAAAATGGTCTTATCTATTGGCGATTTCGTTCCAATTCACATTCCAAGTAATATTCGGCATGTTAATTACATTGCCGGTTGCCAAATTGCATTATCTCTTATAGTTTCCGAGATATGGACTATCGATTATTTACATCTTAGGCTCTGCTTCAAACTTGGGCCCAAATTGTAAAATGGTCTTATCTATTGGCGATTTCGTTCCAATTCACATTCCAAGTAATATTCGGCATGCTAATTACATTGCCGGTTGCCAAATTGCATTATCTCTTATAGTTTCCGAGATATGGACTATCGATAATTTACAACTTAGGCTCTGCTTCTAACTTGGGCCCAAATTGTAAAATGGTCTTATCTATTGCCGATTTCGTTCCAATTCACATTCCAAGTAATATTCGGCATGCTAATTACATTGCCGGTTGCCAAATTGCATTATCTCTTATAGTTTCCGAGATATGGACTATCGATTATTTACACCTTAGGCTCTGCTTCTAACTTGGGCCCAAATTGTAAAATGGCCTTATCTATTGGCGATTTCGTTCCAATTCACATTCCAAGTAATATTCGGCATGCTAATTACATTGCCGGTTGCCAAATTGCATTATCTCTTATAGTTTCCAAGATATGGACTATCGATAATTTACACCTTAGGCTCTGCTTCTAACTTGGGCCCAAATTGTAAAATGGTCTTATCTATTGGCGATTTCGTTCCAATTCACATTCCAAGTAATATTCGGCATGCTAATTACATTGCCGGTTGCCAAATTGAATTATCTCTTATAGTTTCCGAGATATGGACTATCGATAATTTACACCTTAGGCTCTGCTTCTAACTTGGGCCCAAATTGTAAAATGGTCTTACCTATTGGCGATTTCGTTCCAATTCACATTCCAAGTAATATTCGGCATGCTAATTACATTGGCGGTTGCCAAATTGCATTATCTCTTATAGTTTCCGAGATATGGACTATAGATAATTTACACCTTAGGCTCTGCTTCTAACTTGGGCCCAAATTGTAAAATGGTCTTATCTATTGGCGATTTCATTCCAATTCACATTCCAAGTAATATTCGGCATGCTAATTACATTGCCGGTTGCCAAATTGCATTATCTCTTATAGTTTCCGAGATATGGACTATCGATAATTTACACCTTAGGCTCTGCTTCTAACTTGGGCCCAAATTGTAAAATCGTCTTATCTATTGGCGATTTCGTTCCAATTCACATTCCAAGTAATATTCCGCATGCTAATTACATTGCCGGTTGCCAAATTGCATTATCTCTTATAGTTTCCGAGATATAGACTATCGATAATTTACACCTTAGGCTCTGCTTCTAACTTGGGCCCAAATTGTAAAATGGTCTTATCTATTGGCGATTTCGTTCCAATTCACATTCCAAGTAATATCCGGCATGCTAATTACATTGCCGGTTGGAAAATTGAATTATCTCTTATAGTTTCCGAGATATGGACTATCGATAATTTACACCTTAGGCTCTGCTTCTAACTTGGGCCCAAATTGTAAAATGGTCTTACCTATTGGCGATTTCGTTCCAATTCACATTCCAAGTAATATTCGGCATGCTAATTACTTTGCCGGTTGCCAAATTGCATTATCTCTTATAGTTTCCGAGATATGGACTATCGATAATTTACACCTTAAGCTCTGCTTCTAACTTGGGCACAAATTGTAAAATGGTCTTATCTATTGGCGATTTCGTTCCAATTCACATTCCAAGTAATATTCGGCATGTTAATTACATTGCCGGTTGCCAAATTGCATTATCTCTTATAGTTTCCGAGATATGGACTATCGATTATTTACATCTTAGGCTCTGCTTCTAACTTGGGCCCAAATTGTAAAATGGTCTTATCTATTGGCGATTTCGTTCCAATTCACATTCCAAGTAATATTCGGCATGCTAATTACATTGCCGGTTGCCAAATTGCATTATCTCTTATAGTTTCCGAGATATGGACTATCGATAATTTACAACTTAGGCTCTGCTTCTAACTTGGGCCCAAATTGTAAAATGGTCTTATCTATTGCCGATTTCGTTCCAATTCACATTCCAAGTAATATTCGGCATGCTAATTACATTGCCGGTTGCCAAATTGCATTATCTCTTATAGTTTCCGAGATATGGACTATCGATTATTTACACCTTAGGCTCTGCTTCTAACTTGGGCCCAAATTGTAAAATGGCCTTATCTATTGGCGATTTCGTTCCAATTCACATTCCAAGTAATATTCGGCATGCTAATTACATTGCCGGTTGCCAAATTGCATTATCTCTTATAGTTTCCAAGATATGGACTATCGATAATTTACACCTTAGGCTCTGCTTCTAACTTGGGCCCAAATTGTAAAATGGTCTTATCTATTGGCGATTTCGTTCCAATTCACATTCCAAGTAATATTCGGCATGCTAATTACATTGCCGGTTGCCAAATTGAATTATCTCTTATAGTTTCCGAGATATGGACTATCGATAATTTACACCTTAAGCTCTGCTTCTAACTTGGGCACAAATTGTAAAATGGTCTTATCTATTGGCGATTTCGTTCCAATTCACATTCCAAGTAATATTCGGCATGTTAATTACATTGCCGGTTGCCAAATTGCATTATCTCTTATAGTTTCCGAGATATGGACTATCGATTATTTACATCTTAGGCTCTGCTTCAAACTTGGGCCCAAATTGTAAAATGGTCTTATCTATTGGCGATTTCGTTCCAATTCACATTCCAAGTAATATTCGGCATGCTAATTACATTGCCGGTTGCCAAATTGCATTATCTCTTATAGTTTCCGAGATATGGACTATCGATAATTTACAACTTAGGCTCTGCTTCTAACTTGGGCCCAAATTGTAAAATGGTCTTATCTATTGCCGATTTCGTTCCAATTCACATTCCAAGTAATATTCGGCATGCTAATTACATTGCCGGTTGCCAAATTGCATTATCTCTTATAGTTTCCGAGATATGGACTATCGATTATTTACACCTTAGGCTCTGCTTCTAACTTGGGCCCAAATTGTAAAATGGCCTTATCTATTGGCGATTTCGTTCCAATTCACATTCCAAGTAATATTCGGCATGCTAATTACATTGCCGGTTGCCAAATTGCATTATCTCTTATAGTTTCCAAGATATGGACTATCGATAATTTACACCTTAGGCTCTGCTTCTAACTTGGGCCCAAATTGTAAAATGGTCTTATCTATTGGCGATTTCGTTCCAATTCACATTCCAAGTAATATTCGGCATGCTAATTACATTGCCGGTTGCCAAATTGAATTATCTCTTATAGTTTCCGAGATATGGACTATCGATAATTTACACCTTAGGCTCTGCTTCTAACTTGGGCCCAAATTGTAAAATGGTCTTACCTATTGGCGATTTCGTTCCAATTCACATTCCAAGTAATATTCGGCATGCTAATTACATTGGCGGTTGCCAAATTGCATTATCTCTTATAGTTTCCGAGATATGGACTATAGATAATTTACACCTTAGGCTCTGCTTCTAACTTGGGCCCAAATTGTAAAATGGTCTTATCTATTGGCGATTTCATTCCAATTCACATTCCAAGTAATATTCGGCATGCTAATTACATTGCCGGTTGCCAAATTGCATTATCTCTTATAGTTTCCGAGATATGGACTATCGATAATTTACACCTTAGGCTCTGCTTCTAACTTGGGCCCAAATTGTAAAATCGTCTTATCTATTGGCGATTTCGTTCCAATTCACATTCCAAGTAATATTCCGCATGCTAATTACATTGCCGGTTGCCAAATTGCATTATCTCTTATAGTTTCCGAGATATAGACTATCGATAATTTACACCTTAGGCTCTGCTTCTAACTTGGGCCCAAATTGTAAAATGGTCTTATCTATTGGCGATTTCGTTCCAATTCACATTCCAAGTAATATCCGGCATGCTAATTACATTGCCGGTTGGAAAATTGAATTATCTCTTATAGTTTCCGAGATATGGACTATCGATAATTTACACCTTAGGCTCTGCTTCTAACTTGGGCCCAAATTGTAAAATGGTCTTACCTATTGGCGATTTCGTTCCAATTCACATTCCAAGTAATATTCGGCATGCTAATTACTTTGCCGGTTGCCAAATTGCATTATCTCTTATAGTTTCCGAGATATGGACTATCGATAATTTACACCTTAAGCTCTGCTTCTAACTTGGGCACAAATTGTAAAATGGTCTTATCTATTGGCGATTTCGTTCCAATTCACATTCCAAGTAATATTCGGCATGTTAATTACATTGCCGGTTGCCAAATTGCATTATCTCTTATAGTTTCCGAGATATGGACTATCGATTATTTACATCTTAGGCTCTGCTTCTAACTTGGGCCCAAATTGTAAAATGGTCTTATCTATTGGCGATTTCGTTCCAATTCACATTCCAAGTAATATTCGGCATGCTAATTACATTGCCGGTTGCCAAATTGCATTATCTCTTATAGTTTCCGAGATATGGACTATCGATAATTTACAACTTAGGCTCTGCTTCTAACTTGGGCCCAAATTGTAAAATGGTCTTATCTATTGCCGATTTCGTTCCAATTCACATTCCAAGTAATATTCGGCATGCTAATTACATTGCCGGTTGCCAAATTGCATTATCTCTTATAGTTTCCGAGATATGGACTATCGATTATTTACACCTTAGGCTCTGCTTCTAACTTGGGCCCAAATTGTAAAATGGCCTTATCTATTGGCGATTTCGTTCCAATTCACATTCCAAGTAATATTCGGCATGCTAATTACATTGCCGGTTGCCAAATTGCATTATCTCTTATAGTTTCCAAGATATGGACTATCGATAATTTACACCTTAGGCTCTGCTTCTAACTTGGGCCCAAATTGTAAAATGGTCTTATCTATTGGCGATTTCGTTCCAATTCACATTCCAAGTAATATTCGGCATGCTAATTACATTGCCGGTTGCCAAATTGAATTATCTCTTATAGTTTCCGAGATATGGACTATCGATAATTTACACCTTAGGCTCTGCTTCTAACTTGGGCCCAAATTGTAAAATGATCTTACCTATTGGCGATTTCGTTCCAATTCACATTCCAAGTAATATTCGGCATGCTAATTACATTGGCGGTTGCCAAATTGCATTATCTCTTATAGTTTCCGAGATATGGACTATAGATAATTTACACCTTAGGCTCTGCTTCTAACTTGGGCCCAAATTGTAAAATGGTCTTATCTATTGGCGATTTCGTTCCATTTCACATTCCAAGTAATATTCGGCATGCTAATTACATTGCCGGTTGCCAAATTGCATTATCTCTTATAGTTTCCGAGATATGGACTATCGATAATTTACACCTTAGGGTCTGCTTCTAACTTGAGCCCAAATTGTAAAATGGTCTTATCTATTGGCGATTTCGTTCCAATTCACTCTCCAAGTAATATTCGGCATGCTAATTACATTGCCGGTTGCCAAATTGCATTATCTCTTATAGTTTCCGAGATATGGACTATAGATAATTTACACCTTAGGCTCTGCTTCTAACTTGGGCCCAAATTGTAAAATGGTCTTATCTATTGGCGATTTCTTTCCAATTCACTCTCCAAGTAATATTCGGCATGCTAATTACATTGCCGGTTGCCAAATTGCATTATCTCTTATAGTTTCCGAGATATGGACTATCGATAATTTACACCTTAGGCTCTGCTTCTAACTTGGGCCCAAATTGTAAAATGGTCTTATCTATTGGCGATTTCGTTCCAATTCACATTCCAAGTAATATTCGGCATGCTAATTACATTGCCGGTTGCCAAATTGCCTTATCTCTTATAGTTTCCGAGATATGGACTATCGATAATTTACTCCTTAGGCTCTGCTTCTAACTTGGGTCCAAATTGTAAAATGGTCTTATCTATTGGCGATTTCGTTCCAATTCACATTCCAAGTAATATTCGGCATGCTAATTACATTGCCGGTGGCCAAGTTGCATTATCTCTTATAGTTTCCGAGATATGGACTATCGATAATTTACACCTTAGGCTCGGCTTCTAACTTGGGCCCAAATTGTAAAATGGTCTTATCTATTGGCGATTTCGTTCCAATTCACATTCCAAGTAATATTCGGCATGCTAATTACATTGCCGGTTGCCAAATTGCATTATCTCTTATAGTTTCCGAGATATGGACTATCGATTATTTTTAACCTTAGGCTCTGCTTCTAACTTGGACCCAAACTGTAAAATGGTCTTATCTATTGGCGATTTCGTTCCAATTCACATTCCAAGTAATATTCGGCATGCTAATTACATTGCCGGTTGCCAAATTGCATTATCTCTTATAGTTTCCGAGATATGGACTATCGATAATTTACACCTTAGGCTCTGCTTCTAACTTGGGCCCAAATTGTAAAATCGTCTTATCTATTGGCGATTTCGTTCCAATTTACATTCCAAGTAATATTCGGCATGCTAATTACATTGCCGGTTGCCAAATTGCATTATCTCTTATAGTTTCCGAGATATGGACTATCGGTAATTTACACCTTAGGCTCTGCTTCTAACTTGGGCCCAAATTGTAAAATGGTCTTATCTACTGGCGATTTCGTTCCAATTCACATTCCAAGTAATATCCGGCATGCTAATTACATTGCCGGTTGCCAAATTGAATTATCTCTTATAGTTTCCGAGATATGGACTATCGATAATTTACACCTTAGGCTCTGCTTCTAACTTGGGCCCAAATTGTAAAATGGTCTTACCTATTGGCGATTTCGTTCCAATTCACATTCCAAGTAATATTCGGCATGCTAATTACATTGCCGGTTGCCAAATTGCATTATCTCTTATAGTTTCCGAGATATGGACTATCGATAATTTACACCTTAGGCTCTGCTTCTAACTTGGGCCCAAATTGTAAAATGGTCTTATCTATTGGCGATTTCGTTCCAATTCACATTCCAAGTAATATTCGGCATGCTAATTACATTGCCGGTTGCCAAATTGCATTATCTCTTATAGTTTCCGAGATATGGACTATCGATAATTTACATCTTAGGCTCTGCTTCTAACTTGGGCCCAAATTGTAAAATGGTCTTATCTATTGGCGATTTCGTTCCAATTCACATTCCAAGTAATATTCGGCATGCTAATTACATTGCCGGTTGCCAAATTGCATTATCTCTTATAGTTTCCGAGATATGGACTATCGATAATTTACACCTTAGGCTCTGCTTCTAACTTGGGCCCAAATTGTAAAATGGTCTTATCTATTGCCGATTTCGTTCCAATTCACATTCCAAGTAATATTCGGCAGGCTAATTACATTGCCGGTTGCCAAATTGCATTATCTCTTATAGTTTCCGAGATATGGACTATCGATAATTTACACCTTAGGCTCTGCTTCTAACTTGGGCCCAAATTGTAAAATGGTCTTATCTATTGGCGATTTCATTCCAATTCACATTCCAAGTAATATTCGGCATGCTAATTACATTGCCGGTTGCCAAATTGCATTATCTCTTATAGTTTCCGAGATATGGACTATCGATAATTTACACCTTACGCTCTGCTTCTAACTTGGGCCCAAATTGTAAAATCGTCTTATCTATTGGCGATTTCGTTCCAATTCACATTCCAAGTAATACTCCGCATGCTAATTACATTGCCGGTTGCCAAATTGCATTATCTCTTATAGTTTCCGAGATATGGACTATCGATAATTTACACCTTAGGCTCTGCTTCTAACTTGGGCCCAAATTGTAAAATGGTCTTATCTATTGGCGATTTCGTTCCAATTCACATTCCAAGTAATATCCGGCATGCTAATTACATTGCCGGTTGCCAAATTGAATTATCTCTTATAGTTTCCGAGATATGGACTATCGATAATTTACACCTTAGGCTCTGCTTCTAACTTGGGCCCAAATTGTAAAATGGTCTTACCTATTGGCGATTTCGTTCCAATTCACATTCCAAGTAATATTCGGCATGCTAATTACTTTGCCGGTTGCCAAATTGCATTATCTCTTATAGTTTCCGAGATATGGACTATCGATAATTTACACCTTAGGCTCTGCTTCTAACTTGGGCACAAATTGTAAAATGGTCTTATCTATTGGCGATTTCGTTCCAATTCACATTCCAAGTAATATTCCGCATGCTAATTACATTGCCGGTTGCCAAATTGCATTATCTCTTATAGTTTCCGAGATATGGACTATCGATAATTTACACCTTAGGCTCTGCTTCTAACTTGGGCCCAAATTGTAAAATGGTCTTATCTATTGGCGATTTCGTTCCAATTCACACTCCAAATAATATCCGGCATGCTAATTACATTGCCGGTTGCCAAATTGAATTATCTCTTATAGTTTCCGAGATATGGACTATCGATAATTTACACCTTAGGCTCTGCTTCTAACTTGGGCCCAAATTGTAAAATGGTCTTATCTATTGCCGATTTCGTTCCAATTCACATTCCAAGTAATATTCGGCATGCTAATTACATTGCCGGTTGCCAAATTGCATTATCTCTTATAGTTTCCGAGATATGGACTATCGATAATTTACACCTTAGGCTCTGCTTCTAACTTGGGCCCAAATTGTAAAAGGGTCTTATCTATTGGCGATTTCATTCCAATTCACATTCCAAGTAATATTCGGCATGCTAATTACTTTGCCGGTTGCCAAATTGCATTATCTCTTATAGTTTCCGAGATATGGACTATCGATAATTTACACCTTAGGCTCTGCTTCTAACTTGGGCCCAAATTGTAAAATGGTCTTATCTATTGGCGATTTCGTTCCAATTCACATTCCAAGTAATATTCGGCATGCTAATTACATTGCCGGTTGCCAAATTGAATTATCTCTTATAGTTTCCGAGATATGGACTATCGATAATTTACACCTTAGGCTCTGCTTCTAACTTGGGCCCAAATTGTAAAATGGTCTTATCTATTGGCGATTTCGTTCCAATTCACATTCCAAGTAGTATTCGGCATGCTAATTACATTGCCGGTTGCCAAATTGCATTATCTCTTATAGTTTCCGAGATATGGACTATCGATAATTTACACCTTAGGCTCTGCTTCTAACTTGGGCCCAAATTGTAAAATGGTCTTATCTATTGGCGATTTCGTCCCAATTCACATTCCAAGTAATATTCGGCATGCTAATTACATTGCCGGTTGCGAAATTGCATTATCTCTTATAGTTTCCGAGATATGGACTATCGATAATTTACACCTTAGGCTCTGCTTCTAACTTGGGCCCAAATTGTAAAATGGTCTTATCTATTGGCGATTTCGTTCCAATTCACATTCCAAGTAATATTCGGCATGCTAATTACATTGCCGGTTGCCAAATTGCATTATCTCTTATAGTTTCCGAGATATGGACTATCGATAATTTACACCTTAGGCTCTGCTTCTAACTTGGGCCCAAATTGTAAAATGGCCTTATCTATTGGCGATTTCGTTCCAATTCACATTCCAATTAATATCCGGCATGCTAATTACATTGCCGGTTGCCAAATTGAATTATCTCTTATAGTTTCCGAGATATGGACTATCGATAATTTACACCTTAGGCTCTGCTTCTAACTTGGGCCCAAATTGTAAAATGGTCTTACCTATTGGCGATTTCGTTCCAATTCACATTCCAAGTAATATTCGGCATGCTAATTACATTGCCGGTGGCCAAATTGAATTATCTCTTATAGTTTCCGAGATATGGACTATCGATAATTTACACCTTAGGCTCTGCTTCTAACTTGGGCCCAAATTGTAAAATGGTCTTACCTATTGGCGATTTCGTTCCAATTCACATTCCAAGTAATATTCGGCATGCTAATTACATTGCCGGTTGCCAAATTGCATTATCTCTTATAGTTTCCGAGATATGGACTATAGATAATTTACACCTTAGGCTCTGCTTCTAACTTGGGCCCAAATTGTAAAATGGTCTTATCTATTGGCGATTTCGTTCCATTTCACATTCCAAGTAATATTCGGCATGCTAATTACATTGCCGGTTGCCAAATTGCATTATCTCTTATAGTTTCCGAGATATGGACTATCGATAATTTACACTTTAGGCTCTTCTTCTAACTTGGGCCCAAATTGTAAAATCGTCTTATCTATTGGCGATTTCGTTCCATTTCACATTCCAAGTAATATTTGGCATGCTAATTACATTGCCGGTTGCCAAATTGCATTATCTCTTATAGTTTCCGAGATATGGACTATCGATAATTTACACTTTAGGCTCTTCTTCTAACTTGGGCCCAAATTGTAAAATCGTCTTATCTATTGGCGATTTCGTTCCAATTTACATTCCAAGTAATATTCGGCATGCTAATTACATTGCCGGTTGCCAAATTGCATTATCTCTTATAGTTTCCGAGATATGGACTATCGATAATTTACACCTTAGGCTCTGCTTCTAACTTGGGCCCAAATTGTAAAATGGTCTTACCTATTGGCGATTTCGTTCCAATTCACATTCCAAGTAATATTCGGCATGCTAATTACATTGCCGGTTGCCAAATTGCATTATCTCTTATAGTTTCCGAGATATGGACTATCGATAATTTACACCTTAGGCTCTGCTTCTAACTTGGGCCCAAATTGTAAAATGGTCTTATCTATTGGCGATTTCGTTCCAATTCACATTCCAAGTAATATTCGGCATGCTAATTACATTGCCGGTTGCCAAATTGCATTATCTCTTATAGTTTCCGAGATATGGACTATCGATAATTTACATCTTAGGCTCTGCTTCTAACTTGGGCCCAAATTGTAAAATGGTCTTATCTATTGGCGATTTCGTTCCAATTCACATTCCAAGTAATATTCGGCATGCTAATTACATTGCCGGTTGCCAAATTGCATTATCTCTTATAGTTTCCGAGATATGGACTATCGATAACTTACACCTTAGGCTCTGCTTCTAACTTGGGCCCAAATTGTAAAATGGTCTTATCTATTGCCGATTTCGTTCCAATTCACATTCCAAGTAATATTCGGCAGGCTAATTTCATTGCCGGTTGCCAAATTGCATTATCTCTTATAGTTTCCGAGATATGGACTATCGATAATTTACACCTTAGGCTCTGCTTCTAACTTGGGCCCAAATTGTAAAATGGTCTTATCTATTGGCGATTTCATTCCAATTCACATTCAAAGTAATATTCGGCATGCTAATTACATTGCCGGTTGCCAAATTGCATTATCTCTTATAGTTTCCGAGATATGGACTAACGATAATTTACACCTTAGGCTCTGCTTCTAACTTGGGCCCAAATTTTAAAATGGTCTTATCTATTCCCGATTTCGTTCCAATTGACAATCCAAGTAATATTCGGCATGCTAATTACATTGCCGGTTGCCAAATTGCATTATCTCTTATAGTTTCCGAGATATGGACTATCGATAATTTACACCTTAGGCTCTGCTTCTAACTTGGGCCCAAATTGTAAAATCGTCTTATCTATTGGCGATATCGTTCCAATTCACATTCCAAGTAATATTCGGCATGCTAATTACATTGCCGGTTGCCAAATTGCATTATCTCTTATAGTTTCCGAGATATGGACTATCGATAATTTACACCTTAGGCTCTGCTTCTAACTTGGGCCCAAATTGTAAAATGGTCTTATCTATTGGCGATTTCGTTCCAATTCACATTCCAATTAATATCCGGCATGCTAATTACATTGCCGGTTGCCAAATTGAATTATCTCTTATAGTTTCCGAGATATGGACTATCGATAATTTACACCTTAGGCTCTGCTTCTAACTTGGGCCCAAATTGTAAAATGGTCTTACCTATTGGCGATTTCGTTCCAATTCACATTCCAAGTAATATTCGGCATGCTAATTACATTGCCGGTTGCCAAATTGAATTATCTCTTATAGTTTCCGAGATATGGACTATCGATAATTTACACCTTAGGCTCTGCTTCTAACTTGGGCCCAAATTGTAAAATGGTCTTATCTATTGGCGATTTCGTTCCAATTCACATTCCAAGTAGTATTCGGCATGCTAATTACATTGCCGGTTGCCAAATTGCATTATCTCTTATAGTTTCCGAGATATGGACTATCGATAATTTACACCTTAGGCTCTGCTTCTAACTTGGGCCCAAATTGTAAAATGGTCTTATCTATTGGCGATTTCGTCCCAATTCACATTCCAAGTAATATTCGGCATGCTAATTACATTGCCGGTTGCGAAATTGCATTATCTCTTATAGTTTCCGAGATATGGACTATCGATAATTTACACCTTAGGCTCTGCTTCTAACTTGGGCCCAAATTGTAAAATGGTCTTATCTATTGGCGATTTCGTTCCAATTCACATTCCAAGTAATATTCGGCATGCTAATTACATTGCCGGTTGCCAAATTGCATTATCTCTTATAGTTTCCGAGATATGGACTATCGATAATTTACACCTTAGGCTCTGCTTCTAACTTGGGCCCAAATTGTAAAATGGCCTTATCTATTGGCGATTTCGTTCCAATTCACATTCCAATTAATATCCGGCATGCTAATTACATTGCCGGTTGCCAAATTGAATTATCTCTTATAGTTTCCGAGATATGGACTATCGATAATTTACACCTTAGGCTCTGCTTCTAACTTGGGCCCAAATTGTAAAATGGTCTTACCTATTGGCGATTTCGTTCCAATTCACATTCCAAGTAATATTCGGCATGCTAATTACATTGCCGGTGGCCAAATTGAATTATCTCTTATAGTTTCCGAGATATGGACTATCGATAATTTACACCTTAGGCTCTGCTTCTAACTTGGGCCCAAATTGTAAAATGGTCTTACCTATTGGCGATTTCGTTCCAATTCACATTCCAAGTAATATTCGGCATGCTAATTACATTGCCGGTTGCCAAATTGCATTATCTCTTATAGTTTCCGAGATATGGACTATAGATAATTTACACCTTAGGCTCTGCTTCTAACTTGGGCCCAAATTGTAAAATGGTCTTATCTATTGGCGATTTCGTTCCATTTCACATTCCAAGTAATATTCGGCATGCTAATTACATTGCCGGTTGCCAAATTGCATTATCTCTTATAGTTTCCGAGATATGGACTATCGATAATTTACACTTTAGGCTCTTCTTCTAACTTGGGCCCAAATTGTAAAATCGTCTTATCTATTGGCGATTTCGTTCCATTTCACATTCCAAGTAATATTCGGCATGCTAATTACATTGCCGGTTGCCAAATTGCATTATCTCTTATAGTTTCCGAGATATGGACTATCGATAATTTACACTTTAGGCTCTTCTTCTAACTTGGGCCCAAATTGTAAAATCGTCTTATCTATTGGCGATTTCGTTCCAATTTACATTCCAAGTTATATTCGGCATGCTAATTACATTGCCGGTTGCCAAATTGCATTATCTCTTATAGTTTCCGAGATATGGACTATCGATAATTTACACCTTAGGCTCTGCTTCTAACTTGGGCCCAAATTGTAAAATGGTCTTACCTATTGGCGATTTCGTTCCAATTCACATTCCATGTAATATTCGGCATGCTAATTACATTGCCGGTTGCCAAATTGCATTATCTCTTATAGTTTCCGAGATATGGACTATCGATAATTTACACCTTAGGCTCTGCTTCTAACTTGGGCCCAAATTGTAAAATGGTCTTATCTATTGGCGATTTCGTTCCAATTCACATTCCAAGTAATATTCGGCATGCTAATTACATTGCCGGTTGCCAAATTGCATTATCTCTTATAGTTTCCGAGATATGGACTATCGATAATTTACATCTTAGGCTCTGCTTCTAACTTGGGCCCAAATTGTAAAATGGTCTTATCTATTGGCGATTTCGTTCCAATTCACATTCCAAGTAATATTCGGCATGCTAATTACATTGCCGGTTGCCAAATTGCATTATCTCTTATAGTTTCCGAGATATGGACTATCGATAACTTACACCTTAGGCTCTGCTTCTAACTTGGGCCCAAATTGTAAAATGGTCTTATCTATTGCCGATTTCGTTCCAATTCACATTCCAAGTAATATTCGGCAGGCTAATTACATTGCCGGTTGCCAAATTGCATTATCTCTTATAGTTTCCGAGATATGGACTATCGATAATTTACACCTTAGGCTCTGCTTCTAACTTGGGCCCAAATTGTAAAATGGTCTTATCTATTGGCGATTTCATTCCAATTCACATTCCAAGTAATATTCGGCATGCTAATTACATTGCCGGTTGCCAAATTGCATTATCTCTTATAGTTTCCGAGATATGGACTAACGATAATTTACACCTTAGGCTCTGCTTCTAACTTGGGCCCAAATTTTAAAATGGTCTTATCTATTCCCGATTTCGTTCCAATTGACATTCCAAGTAATATTCGGGATGCTAATTACATTGCCGGTTGCCAAATTGCATTATCTCTTATAGTTTCCGAGATATGGACTATCGATAATTTACACCTTAGGCTCTGCTTCTAACTTGGGCCCAAATTGTAAAATCGTCTTATCTATTGGCGATTTCGTTCCAATTCACATTCCAAGTAATATTCGGCATGCTAATTACATTGCCGGTTGCCAAATTGCATTATCTCTTATAGTTTCCGAGATATGGACTATCGATAATTTACACCTTAGGCTCTGCTTCTAACTTGGGCCCAAATTGTAAAATGGTCTTATCTATTGGCGATTTCGTTCCAATTCACATTCCAATTAATATCCGGCATGCTAATTACATTGCCGGTTGCCAAATTGAATTATCTCTTATAGTTTCCGAGATATGGACTATCGATAATTTACACCTTAGGCTCTGCTTCTAACTTGGGCCCAAATTGTAAAATGGTCTTACCTATTGGCGATTTCGTTCCAATTCACATTCCAAGTAATATTCGGCATGCTAATAACTTTGCCGGTTGCCAAATTGCATTATCTCTTATAGTTTCCGAGATATGGAATATCGATAATTTACACCTTAGGCTCTGCTTCTAACTTGGGCCCAAATTGTAAAATGGTCTTATCTATTGGCGATTTCGTTCCAATTCACATTCCAAGTAATATTCGGCATGCTAATTACATTGCCGGTTGCCAAATTGCATTATCTCTTATAGTTTCCGAGATATGGACTATCGATTATTTACATCTTAGGCTCTGCTTCTAACTTGGGCCCAAATTGTAAAATGGTCTTATCTATTGGCGATTTCGTTCCAATTCACATTCCAAGTAATATTCGGCATGCTAATTACATTGCCGGTTGCCAAATTGCATTATCTCTTATAGTTTCCGAGATATGGACTATCGATAATTTACACCTTAGGCTCTGCTTCTAACTTGGGCCCAAATTGTAAAATGGTTTTATCTATTGCCGATTTCGTTCCAATTCACATTCCAAGTAATATTCGGCATGCTAATTACATTGCCGGTTGCCAAATTGCATTATCTCTTATAGTTTCCGAGATATGGACTATCGATAATTTACACCTTAGGCTCTGCTTCTAACTTGGGCCCAAATTGTAAAAGGGTCTTATCTATTGGTGATTTCATTCCAATTCACATTCCAAGTAATATTCGGCATGCTAATTACATTGCCGGTTGCCAAATTGCATTATCTCTTATAGTTTCCGAGATATGGGCTATCGATAATTTACACCTTAGGCTCTGCTTCTAACTTGGGCCCAAATTGTAAAATGGTCTTATCTATTGGCGATTTCGTTCCAATTCACATTCCAAGTAATATTCGGCATGCTAATTACATTGCCGGTTGCCAAATTGCATTATCTCTTATAGTTTCCGAGATATGGACTATCGATAATTTACACCTTAGGCTCTGCTTCTAACTTGGGCCCAAATTGTAAAATGGTCTTATCTATTGGCGATTTCGTTCCAATTCACATTCCAAGTAATATTCGGCATGCTAATTACATTGCCGGTTGCCAAATTGAATTATCTCTTATAGTTTCCGTGATATGGACTATCGATAATTTACACCTTAGGCTCTGCTTCTAACTTGGGCCCAAATTGTAAAATGGTCTTATCTATTGGCGATTTCTTTCCAATTCACATTCCAAGTAGTATTCGGCATGCTAATTACATTGCCGGTTGCCAAATTGCATTATCTCTTATAGTTTCCGAGATATGGACTATCGATAATTTACACCTTAGGTTCTGCTTATAACTTGGGCCCAAATTGTAAAATGGTCTTATCTATTGGCGATTTCGTTCCAATTCACATTCCAAGTAATATTCGGCATGCTAATTACATTGCCGGTTGCCAAATTGCATTATCTCTTATAGTTTCCGAGATATGGACTATCGATAATTTACACCTTAGGCTCTGCTTCTAACTTGGGCCCAAATTGTAAAATGGTCTTATCTATTGGCGATTTCGTTCCAATTCACATTCCAAGTAATATTCGGCATGCTAATTACATTGCCGGTTGCCAAATTGCATTATCTCTTATAGTTTCCGAGATATGGACTATCGATAATTTACACCTTAGGCTCTGCTTCTAACTTGGGCCCAAATTGTAAAATGGTCTTATCTATTGGCGATTTCGTCCCAATTCACATTCCAAGTAATATTCGGCATGCTAATTACATTGCCGGTTGCGAAATTGCATTATCTCTTATAGTTTCCGAGATATGGACTATCGATAATTTACACCTTAGGCTCTGCTTCTAACTTGGGCCCAAATTGTAAAATGGTCTTATCTATTGGCGATTTCGTTCCAATTCACATTCCAAGTAATATTCGGCATGCTAATTACATTGCCGGTTGCCAAATTGCATTATCTCTTTTAGTTTCCGAGATATGGACTATCGATAATTTACACCTTAGGCTCTGCTTCTAACTTGGGCCCAAATTGTAAAATGGCCTTATCTATTGGCGATTTCGTTCCAATTCATATTCCAAGTAATATTCGGCATGCTAATTACATTGCCGGTTGCCAAATTGCATTATCTCTTATAGTTTCCGAGATATGGACTATCGATAATTTACACCTTAGGCTCTGCTTCTAACTTGGGCCCAAATTGTAAAATGGTCTTATCTATTGGCGATTTCGTTCCAATTCACATTCCAAGTAATATTCGGCATGCTAATTACATTGCCGGTTGCCAAATTGCATTATCTCTTTTAGTTTCCGAGATATGGACTATCGATAATTTACACCTTAGGCTCTGCTTCTAACTTGGGCCCAAATTGTAAAATGGCCTTATCTATTGGCGATTTCGTTCCAATTCACATTCCAAGTAATATTCGGCATGCTAATTACATTGCCGGTTGCCAAATTGCATTATCTCTTATAGTTTCCGAGATATGGACTATCGATAATTTACACCTTAGGCTCTGCTTCTAACTTGGGCCCAAATTGTAAAATGGTCTTATCTATTGGCGATTTCGTTCTAATTCACATTCCAAGTAATATTCGGCATGCTAATTACATTGCCGGTGGCCAAATTGAATTATCTCTTATAGTTTCCGAGATATGGACTATCGATAATTTACACCTTAGGCTCTGCTTCTAACTTGGGCCCAAATTGTAAAATGGTCTTACCTATTGGCGATTTCGTTCCAATTCACATTCCAAGTAATATTCGGCATGCTAATTACATTGCCGGTTGCCAAATTGCATTATCTCTTATAGTTTCCGAGATATGGACTATAGATAATTTACACCTTAGGCTCTGCTTCTAACTTGGGCCCAAATTGTAAAATGGTCTTATCTATTGGCGATTTCGTTCCATTTCACATTCCAAGTAATATTCGGCATGCTAGTTACATTGCCGGTTGCCAAATTGCATTATCTCTTATAGTTTCCGAGATATGGACTATCGATAATTTACACCTTAGGCTCTGCTTCTAACTTGGGCCCAAATTGTAATATGGTCTTATCTATTGGCGATTTCGTTCCAATTCACATTCCAAGTAATATTCGGCATGCTAATTACATTGCCGGTTGCCAAATTGCATTATCTCTTATAGTTTCCGAGATATGGACTATCGATAATTTACACCTAAGGCTCTGCTTCTAACTTGGGCCCAAATTGTAAAATGGTCTTATCTATTGGCGATTTCGTTCCAATTCACATTCCAAGTAATATTCGGCATGCTAATTACATTGCCGGTTGCCAAATTGCATTATCTCTTATAGTTTCCGAGATATGGACTATCGATAATTTACACCTTAGGCTCTGCTTCTAACTTGGGCCCAAATTGTAAAATGGTCTTATCTATTGGCGATTTCGTTCCAATTCACATTCCAAGTAATATTCGGCATGCTAATTACATTGCCGGTTGCCAAATTGCATTATCTCTTATAGTTTCCGAGATATGGACTATCGATAATTTACACCTTAGGCTCTGCTTCTAACTTGGGCCCAAATTGTAAAATGGTCTTATCTATTGGCGATTTCGTTCCAATTCACATTCCATGTAATATTCGGCATGCTAATTACATTGCCGGTTGCCAAATTGTATTATCTCTTATAGTTTCCGAGATATGGACTATCGATAATTTACACCTTAGGCTCTGCTTCTAACTTGGGCCCAAATTGTAATATGGTCTTATCTATTGGCGATTTCGTTCCAATTCACATTCCAAGTAATATTCGGCATGCTAATTACATTGCCGGTTGCCAAATTGCATTATCTCTTATAGTTTCCGAGATATGGACTATCGATAATTTACACCTAAGGCTCTGCTTCTAACTTGGGCCCAAATTGTAAAATGGTCTTATCTATTGGCGATTTCGTTCCAATTCACATTCCAAGTAATATTCGGCATGCTAATTACATTGCCGGTTGCCAAATTGCATTATCTCTTATAGTTTCCGAGATATGGACTATCGATAATTTACACCTTAGGCTCTGCTTCTAACTTGGGCCCAAATTGTAAAATGGTCTTATCTATTGGCGATTTCATTCCAATTCACATTCCATGTAATATTCGGCATGCTAATTACATTGCCGGTTGCCAAATTGCATTATCTCTTATAGTTTCCGAGATATGGACTATCGATAATTTACACCTTAGGCTCTGCTTCTAACTTGGGCCCAAATTGTAAAATGGTCTTATCTATTGGCGATTTCGTTCCAATTCACATTCCAAGTAATATTCGGCATGCTAATTACATTGCCGGTTGCCAAATTGCATTATCTCTTATAGTTTCCGAGATATGGACTATCGATAATTTACACCTTAGGCTCTGCTTCTAACATGGGCCCAAATTGTAAAATCGTCTTATCTATTGGCGATTTCGTTCCAATTTACATTCCAAGTAATATTCGGCATGCTAATTACATTGCCGGTTGCCAAATTGCATTATCTCTTATAGTTTCCGAGATATGGACTATCGGTAATTTACACCTTAGGCTCTGCTTCTAACTTGGGCCCAAATTGTAAAATGGTCTTATCTACTGGCGATTTCGTTCCAATTCACATTCCAAGTAATATCCGGCATGCTAATTACATTGCCGGTTGCCAAATTGAATTATCTCTTATAGTTTCCGAGATATGGACTATCGATAATTTACACCTTAGGCTCTGCTTCTAACTTGGGCCCAAATTGTAAAATGGTCTTACCTATTGGCGATTTCGTTCCAATTCACATTCCAAGTAATATTCGGCATGCTAATTACATTGCCGGTTGCCAAATTGCATTATCTCTTATAGTTTCCGAGATATGGACTATCGATAATTTACACCTTAGGCTCTGCTTCTAACTTGGGCCCAAATTGTAAAATGGTCTTATCTATTGGCGATTTCGTTCCAATTCACATTCCAAGTAATATTCGGCATGCTAATTACATTGCCGGTTGCCAAATTGCATTATCTCTTATAGTTTCCGAGATATGGACTATCGATAATTTACATCTTAGGCTCTGCTTCTAACTTGGGCCCAAATTGTAAAATGGTCTTATCTATTGGCGATTTCGTTCCAATTCACATTCCAAGTAATATTCGGCATGCTAATTACATTGCCGGTTGCCAAATTGCATTATCTCTTATAGTTTCCGAGATATGGACTATCGATAATTTACACCTTAGGCTCTGCTTCTAACTTGGGCCCAAATTGTAAAATGGTCTTATCTATTGCCGATTTCGTTCCAATTCACATTCCAAGTAATATTCGGCAGGCTAATTACATTGCCGGTTGCCAAATTGCATTATCTCTTATAGTTTCCGAGATATGGACTATCGATAATTTACACCTTAGGCTCTGCTTCTAACTTGGGCCCAAATTGTAAAATGGTCTTATCTATTGGCGATTTCATTCCAATTCACATTCCAAGTAATATTCGGCATGCTAATTACATTGCCGGTTGCCAAATTGCATTATCTCTTATAGTTTCCGAGATATGGACTATCGATAATTTACACCTTACGCTCTGCTTCTAACTTGGGCCCAAATTGTAAAATCGTCTTATCTATTGGCGATTTCGTTCCAATTCACATTCCAAGTAATACTCCGCATGCTAATTACATTGCCGGTTGCCAAATTGCATTATCTCTTATAGTTTCCGAGATATGGACTATCGATAATTTACACCTTAGGCTCTGCTTCTAACTTGGGCCCAAATTGTAAAATGGTCTTATCTATTGGCGATTTCGTTCCAATTCACATTCCAAGTAATATCCGGCATGCTAATTACATTGCCGGTTGCCAAATTGAATTATCTCTTATAGTTTCCGAGATATGGACTATCGATAATTTACACCTTAGGCTCTGCTTCTAACTTGGGCCCAAATTGTAAAATGGTCTTACCTATTGGCGATTTCGTTCCAATTCACATTCCAAGTAATATTCGGCATGCTAATTACTTTGCCGGTTGCCAAATTGCATTATCTCTTATAGTTTCCGAGATATGGACTATCGATAATTTACACCTTAGGCTCTGCTTCTAACTTGGGCACAAATTGTAAAATGGTCTTATCTATTGGCGATTTCGTTCCAATTCACATTCCAAGTAATATTCCGCATGCTAATTACATTGCCGTTTGCCAAATTGCATTATCTCTTATAGTTTCCGAGATATGGACTATCGATAATTTACACCTTAGGCTCTGCTTCTAACTTGGGCCCAAATTGTAAAATGGTCTTATCTATTGGCGATTTCGTTCCAATTCACATTCCAAGTAATATCCGGCATGCTAATTACATTGCCGGTTGCCAAATTGAATTATCTCTTATAGTTTCCGAGATATGGACTATCGATAATTTACACCCTAGGCTCTGCTTCTAACTTGGGCCCAAATTGTAAAATGGTCTTATCTATTGCCGATTTCGTTCCAATTCACATTCCAAGTAATATTCGGCATGCTAATTACATTGCCGGTTGCCAAATTGCATTATCTCTTATAGTTTCCGAGATATGGACTATCGATAATTTACACCTTAGGCTCTGCTTCTAACTTGGGCCCAAATTGTAAAAGGGTCTTATCTATTGGCGATTTCATTCCAATTCACATTCCAAGTAATATTCGGCATGCTAATTACTTTGCCGGTTGCCAAATTGCATTATCTCTTATAGTTTCCGAGATATGGACTATCGATAATTTACACCTTAGGCTCTGCTTCTAACTTGGGCCCAAATTGTAAAATGGTCTTATCTATTGGCGATTTCGTTCCAATTCACATTCCAAGTAATATTCGGCATGCTAATTACATTGCCGGTTGCCAAATTGAATTATCTCTTATAGTTTCCGAGATATGGACTATCGATAATTTACACCTTAGGCTCTGCTTCTAACTTGGGCCCAAATTGTAAAATGGTCTTATCTATTGGCGATTTCGTTCCAATTCACATTCCAAGTAGTATTCGGCATGCTAATTACATTGCCGGTTGCCAAATTGCATTATCTCTTATAGTTTCCGAGATATGGACTATCGATAATTTACACCTTAGGCTCTGCTTCTAACTTGGGCCCAAATTGTAAAATGGTCTTATCTATTGGCGATTTCGTTCCAATTCACATTCCAAGTAATATTCGGCATGCTAATTACATTGCCGGTTGCCAAATTGCATTATCTCTTTTAGTTTCCGAGATATGGACTATCGATAATTTACACCTTAGGCTCTGCTTCTAACTTGGGCCCAAATTGTAAAATGGTCTTATCTATTGGCGATTTCGTTCCAATTCACATTCCAAGTAATATTCGGCATGCTAATTACATTGCCGGTTGCCAAATTGCATTATCTCTTATAGTTTCCGAGATATGGACTATCGATAATTTACACCTTAGGCTCTGCTTCTAACTTGGGCCCAAATTGTAAAATGGCCTTATCTATTGGCGATTTCGTTCCAATTCACATTCCAAGTAATATTCGGCATGCTAATTACATTGCCGGTTGCCAAATTGCATTATCTCTTATAGTTTCCGAGATATGGACTATCGATAATTTACACCTTAGGCTCTGCTTCTAACTTGGGCCCAAATTGTAAAATGGTCTTATCTATTGGCGATTTCGTTCCAATTCACATTCCAAGTAATATTCGGCATGCTAATTACATTGCCGGTGGCCAAATTGAATTATCTCTTATAGTTTCCGAGATATGGACTATCGATAATTTACACCTTAGGCTCTGCTTCTAACTTGGGCCCAAATTGTAAAATGGTCTTACCTATTGGCGATTTCGTTCCAATTCACATTCCAAGTAATATTCGGCATGCTAATTACATTGCCGGTTGCCAAATTGCATTATCTCTTATAGTTTCCGAGATATGGACTATAGATAATTTACACCTTAGGCTCTGCTTCTAACTTGGGCCCAAATTGTAAAATGGTCTTATCTATTGGCGATTTCGTTCCATTTCACATTCCAAGTAATATTCGGCATGCTAATTACATTGCCGGTTGCCAAATTGCATTATCTCTTATAGTTTCCGAGATATGGACTATCGATAATTTACACTTTAGGCTCTTCTTCTAACTTGGGCCCAAATTGTAAAATCGTCTTATCTATTGGCGATTTCGTTCCAATTTACATTCCAAGTAATATTCTGCATGCTAATTACATTGCCGGTTGCCAAATTGCATTATCTCTTATAGTTTCCGAGATATGGACTATCGGTAATTTACACCTTAGGCTCTGCTTCTAACTTGGGTCCAAATTGTAAAATGGTCTTATCTATTGGCGATTTCGTTCCAATTCACATTCCAAGTAATATCCGGCATGCTAATTACATTGCCGGTTGCCAAATTGAATTATCTCTTATAGTTTCCGAGATATGGACTATCGATAATTTACACCTTAGGCTCTGCTTCTAACTTGGGCCCAAATTGTAAAATGGTCTTACCTATTGGCGATTTCGTTCCAATTCACATTCCAAGTAATATTCGGCATGCTAATTACATTGCCGGTTGCCAAATTGCATTATCTCTTATAGTTTCCGAGATATGGACTATCGATAATTTACACCTTAGGCTCTGCTTCTAACTTGGGCCCAAATTGTAAAATGGTCTTATCTATTGGCGATTTCGTTCCAATTCACATTCCAAGTAATATTCGGCATGCTAATTACATTGCCGGTTGCCAAATTGCATTATCTCTTATAGTTTCCGAGATATGGACTATCGATAATTTACATCTTAGGCTCTGCTTCTAACTTGGGCCCAAATTGTAAAATGGTCTTATCTATTGGCGATTTCGTTCCAATTCACATTCCAAGTAATATTCGGCATGCTAATTACATTGCCGGTTGCCAAATTGCATTATCTCTTATAGTTTCCGAGATATGGACTATCGATAATTTACACCTTAGGCTCTGCTTCTAACTTGGGCCCAAATTGTAAAATGGTCTTATCTATTGCCGATTTCGTTCCAATTCACACTCCAAGTAATATTCGGCAGGCTAATTACATTGCCGGTTGCCAAATTGCATTATCTCTTATAGTTTCCGAGATATGGACTATCGATAATTTACACCTTAGGCTCTGCTTCTAACTTGGGCCCAAATTGTAAAATGGTCTTATCTATTGGCGATTTCATTCCAATTCACATTCCAAGTAATATTCGGCATGCTAATTACATTGCCGGTTGCCAAATTGCATTATCTCTTATAGTTTCCGAGATATGGACTAACGATAATTTACACCTTAGGCTCTGCTTCTAACTTGGGCCCAAATTTTAAAATGGTCTTATCTATTCCCGATTTCGTTCCAATTGACATTCCAAGTAATATTCGGCATGCTAATTACATTGCCGGTTGCCAAATTGCATTATCTGTTATAGTTTCCGAGATATGGACTATCGATAATTTACACCTTAGGCTCTGCTTCTAACTTGGGCCCAAATTGTAAAATCGTCTTATCTATTGGCGATTTCGTTCCAATTCACATTCCAAGTAATATTCGGCATGCTAATTACATTGCCGGTTGCCAAATTGCATTATCTCTTATAGTTTCCGAGATATGGACTATCGATAATTTACACCTTAGGCTCTGCTTCTAACTTGGGCCCAAATTGTAAAATGGTCTTATCTATTGGCGATTTCGTTCCAATTCACATTCCAATTAATATCCGGCATGCTAATTACATTGCCGGTTGCCAAATTGAATTATCTCTTATAGTTTCCGAGATATGGACTATCGATAATTTACACCTTAGGCTCTGCTTCTAACTTGGGCCCAAATTGTAAAATGGTCTTACCTATTGGCGATTTCGTTCCAATTCACAATCCAAGTAATATTCGGCATGCTAATTACTTTGCCGGTTGCCAAATTGCATTATCTCTTATAGTTTCCGAGATATGGACTATCGATAATTTACACCTTAGGCTCTGCTTCTAACTTGGGCCCAAATTGTAAAATGGTCTTATCTATTGGCGATTTCGTTCCAATTCACATTCCAAGTAATATTCGGCATGCTAATTACATTGCCGGTTGCCAAATTGCATTATCTCTTATAGTTTCCGAGATATGGACTATCGATTATTTACATCTTAGGCTCTGCTTCTAACTTGGGCCCAAATTGTAAAATGGTCTTATCTATTGGCGATTTCGTTCCAATTCACATTCCAAGTAATATTCGGCATGCTAATTACATTGCCGGTTGCCAAATTGCATTATCTCTTATAGTTTCCGAGATATGGACTATCGATAATTTACACCTTAGGCTCTGCTTCTAACTTGGGCCCAAATTGTAAAATGGTCTTATCTATTGCCGATTTCGTTCCAATTCACATTCCAAGTAATATTCGGCATGCTAATTACATTGCCGGTTGCCAAATTGCATTATCTCTTATAGTTTCCGAGATATGGACTATCGATAATTTACACCTTAGGCTCTGCTTCTAACTTGGGCCCAAATTGTAAAAGGGTCTTATCTATTGGCGATTTCATTCCAATTCACATTCCAAGTAATATTCGGCATGCTAATTAAATTGCCGGTTGCCAAATTGCATTATCTCTTATAGTTTCCGAGATATGGACTATCGATAATTTACACCTTAGGCTCTGCTTCTAACTTGGGCCCAAATTGTAAAAGGGTCTTATCTATTGGCGATTTCATTCCAATTCACATTCCAAGTAATATTCGGCATGCTAATTACATTGCCGGTTGCCAAATTGCATTATCTCTTATAGTTTCCGAGATATGGACTATCGATAATTTACACCTTAGGCTCTGCTTCTAACTTGGGCCCAAATTGTAAAATGGTCTTATCTATTGGCGATTTCGTTCCAATTCACATTCCAAGTAATATTCGGCATGCTAATTACATTGCCGGTTGCCAAACTGCATTATCTCTTATAGTTTCCTAGATATGGACTATCGATAATTTACACCTTAGGCTCTGCTTCTAACTTGGGCCCAAATTGTAAAATGGTCTTATCTATTGGCGATTTCGTTCCAATTCACATTCCAAGTAATATTCGGCATGCAAATTACATTGCCGGTTGCCAAATTGCATTATCTCTTATAGTTTCCGAGATATGGACTATCGATAATTTACACCTTAGGCTCTGCTTCTAACTTGGGCCCAAATTGTAAAATCGTCTTATCTATTGGCGATTTCGTTCCAACTCACATTCCAAGTAATATTCGGCATGCTAATTACTTTGCCGGTTGCCAAATTGCATTATCTCTTATAGTTTCCGAGATATGGACTATCGATAATTTACACCTTAGGCTCTGGTTCTAACTTGGGCCCAAATTGTAAAATGGTCTTATCTATTGGCGATTTCGTTCCAATTCACATTCCAAGTAATATTCGGCATGCTAATTACATTGCCGGTTGCCAAATTGAATTATCTCTTATAGTTTCCGAGATATGGACTATCGATAATTTACACCTTAGGCTCTGCTTCTAACTTGGGCCCAAATTGTAAAATGGTCTTATCTATTGGCGATTTCTTTCCAATTCACATTCCAAGTAGTATTCGGCATGCTAATTACATTGCCGGTTGCCAAATTGCATTATCTCTTATAGTTTCCGAGATATGGACTATCGATAATTTACACCTTAGGTTCTGCTTATAACTTGGGCCCAAATTGTAAAATGGTCTTATCTATTGGCGATTTCGTTCCAATTCACATTCCAAGTAATATTCGGCATGCTAATTACATTGCCGGTTGCCAAATTGCATTATCTCTTATAGTTTCCGAGATATGGACTATCGATAATTTACACCTTAGGCTCTGCTTCTAACTTGGGCCCAAATTGTAAAATGGTCTTATCTATTGGCGATTTCGTCCCAATTCACATTCCAAGTAATATTCGGCATGCTAATTACATTGCCGGTTGCGAAATTGCATTATCTCTTATAGTTTCCGAGATATGGACTATCGATAATTTACACCTTAGGCTCTGCTTCTAACTTGGGCCCAAATTGTAAAATGGTCTTATCTATTGGCGATTTCGTTCCAATTCACATTCCAAGTAATATTCGGCATGCTAATTACATTGCCGGTTGCCAAATTGCATTATCTCTTTTAGTTTCCGAGATATGGACTATCGATAATTTACACCTTAGGCTCTGCTTCTAACTTGGGCCCAAATTGTAAAATGGCCTTATCTATTGGCGATTTCGTTCCAATTCATATTCCAAGTAATATTCGGCATGCTAATTACATTGCCGGTTGCCAAATTGCATTATCTCTTATAGTTTCCGAGATATGGACTATCGATAATTTACACCTTAGGCTCTGCTTCTAACTTGGGCCCAAATTGTAAAATGGTCTTATCTATTGGCGATTTCGTTCCAATTCACATTCCAAGTAATATTCGGCATGCTAATTACATTGCCGGTTGCCAAATTGCATTATCTCTTTTAGTTTCCGAGATATGGACTATCGATAATTTACACCTTAGGCTCTGCTTCTAACTTGGGCCCAAATTGTAAAATGGCCTTATCTATTGGCGATTTCGTTCCAATTCACATTCCAAGTAATATTCGGCATGCTAATTACATTGCCGGTTGCCAATTTGCATTATCTCTTATAGTTTCCGAGATATGGACTATCGATAATTTACACCTTAGGCTCTGCTTCTAACTTGGGCCCAAATTGTAAAATGGTCTTATCTATTGGCGATTTCGTTCCAATTCACATTCCAAGTAATATTCGGCATGCTAATTACATTGCCGGTGGCCAAATTGAATTATCTCTTATAGTTTCCGAGATATGGACTATCGATAATTTACACCTTAGGCTCTGCTTCTAACTTGGGCCCAAATTGTAAAATGGTCTTACCTATTGGCGATTTCGTTCCAATTCACATTCCAAGTAATATTCGGCATGCTAATTACATTGCCGGTTGCCAAATTGCATTATCTCTTATAGTTTCCGAGATATGGACTATAGATAATTTACACCTTAGGCTCTGCTTCTAACTTGGGCCCAAATTGTAAAATGGTCTTATCTATTGGCGATTTCGTTCCATTTCACATTCCAAGTAATATTCGGCATGCTAATTACATTGCCGGTTGCCAAATTGCATTATCTCTTATAGTTTCCGAGATATGGACTATCGATAATTTACACCTTAGGCTCTGCTTCTAACTTGGGCCCAAATTGTAATATGGTCTTATCTATTGGCGATTTCGTTCCAATTCACATTCCAAGTAATATTCGGCATGCTAATTACATTGCCGGTTGCCAAATTGCATTATCTCTTATAGTTTCCGAGATATGGACTATCGATAATTTACACCTAAGGCTCTGCTTCTAACTTGGGCCCAAATTGTAAAATGGTCTTATCTATTGGCGATTTCGTTCCAATTCACATTCCAAGTAATATTCGGCATGCTAATTACATTGCCGGTTGCCAAATTGCATTATCTCTTATAGTTTCCGAGATATGGACTATCGATAATTTACACCTTAGGCTCTGCTTCTAACTTGGGCCCAAATTGTAAAATGGTCTTATCTATTGGCGATTTCGTTCCAATTCACATTCCAAGTAATATTCGGCATGCTAATTACATTGCCGGTTGCCAAATTGCATTATCTCTTATAGTTTCCGAGATATGGACTATCGATAATTTACACCTTAGGCTCTGCTTCTAACTTGGGCCCAAATTGTAAAATGGTCTTATCTATTGGCGATTTCGTTCCAATTCACATTCCATGTAATATTCGGCATGCTAATTACATTGCCGGTTGAGAAATTGCATTATCTCTTATAGTTTCCGAGATATGGACTATCGATAATTTACACCTTAGGCTCTGCTTCTAACTTGGGCCCAAATTGTAATATGGTCTTATCTATTGGCGATTTCGTTCCAATTCACATTCCAAGTAATATTCGGCATGCTAATTACATTGCCGGTTGCCAAATTGCATTATCTCTTATAGTTTCCGAGATATGGACTATCGATAATTTACACCTAAGGCTCTGCTTCTAACTTGGGCCCAAATTGTAAAATGGTCTTATCTATTGGCGATTTCGTTCCAATTCACATTCCAAGTAATATTCGGCATGCTAATTACATTGCCGGTTGCCAAATTGCATTATCTCTTATAGTTTCCGAGATATGGACTATCGATAATTTACACCTTAGGCTCTGCTTCTAACTTGGGCCCAAATTGTAAAATGGTCTTATCTATTGGCGATTTCGTTCCAATTCACATTCCAAGTAATATTCGGCATGCTAATTACATTGCCGGTTGCCAAATTGCATTATCTCTTATAGTTTCCGAGATATGGACTATCGATAATTTACACCTTAGGCTCTGCTTCTAACTTGGGCCCAAATTGTAAAATGGTCTTATCTATTGGCGATTTCGTTCCAATTCAATCCATGTAATATTCGGCATGCTAATTACATTGCCGGTTGCCAAATTGCATTATCTCTTATAGTTTCCGAGATATGGACTATCGATAATTTACACCTTAGGCTCTGCTTCTAACTTGGGCCCAAATTGTAAAATGGTCTTATCTATTGGCGATTTCGTTCCAATTCACATTCCAAGTAATATTCGGCATGCTAATTACATTGCCGGTTGCCAAATTGCATTATCTCTTATAGTTTCCGAGATATGGACTATCGATAATTTACACCTTAGGCTCTGCTTCTAACTTGGGCCCAAATTGTAAAATCGTCTTATCTATTGGCGATTTCGTTCCAATTTACATTCCAAGTAATATTCGGCATGCTAATTACATTGCCGGTTGCCAAATTGCATTATCTCTTATAGTTTCCGAGATATGGACTATCGGTAATTTACACCTTAGGCTCTGCTTCTAACTTGGGCCCAAATTGTAAAATGGTCTTATCTACTGGCGATTTCGTTCCAATTCACATTCCAAGTAATATCCGGCATGCTAATTACATTGCCGGTTGCCAAATTGAATTATCTCTTATAGTTTCCGAGATATGGACTATCGATAATTTACACCTTAGGCTCTGCTTCTAACTTGGGCCCAAATTGTAAAATGGTCTTACCTATTGGCGATTTCGTTCCAATTCACATTCCAAGTAATATTCGGCATGCTAATTACATTGCCGGTTGCCAAATTGCATTATCTCTTATAGTTTCCGAGATATGGACTATCGATAATTTACACCTTAGGCTCTGCTTCTAACTTGGGCCCAAATTGTAAAATGGTCTTATCTATTGGCGATTTCGTTCCAATTCACATTCCAAGTAATATTCGGCATGCTAATTACATTGCCGGTTGCCAAATTGCATTATCTCTTATAGTTTCCGAGATATGGACTATCGATAATTTACATCTTAGGCTCTGCTTCTAACTTGGGCCCAAATTGTAAAATGGTCTTATCTATTGGCGATTTCGTTCCAATTTACATTCCAAGTAATATTCGGCATGCTAATTACATTGCCGGTTGCCAAATTGCATTATCTCTTATAGTTTCCGAGATATGGACTATCGATAATTTACACCTTAGGCTCTGCTTCTAACTTGGGCCCAAATTGTAAAATGGTCTTATCTATTGCCGATTTCGTTCCAATTCACATTCCAAGTAATATTCGGCAGGCTAATTACATTGCCGGTTGCCAAATTGCATTATCTCTTATAGTTTCCGAGATATGGACTATCGATAATTTACACCTTAGGCTCTGCTTCTAACTTGGGCCCAAATTGTAAAATGGTCTTATCTATTGGCGATTTCATTCCAATTCACATTCCAAGTAATATTCGGCATGCTAATTACATTGCCGGTTGCCAAATTGCATTATCTCTTATAGTTTCCGAGATATGGACTATCGATAATTTACACCTTACGCTCTGCTTCTAACTTGGGCCCAAATTGTAAAATCGTCTTATCTATTGGCGATTTCGTTCCAATTCACATTCCAAGTAATACTCCGCATGCTAATTACATTGCCGGTTGCCAAATTGCATTATCTCTTATAGTTTCCGAGATATGGACTATCGATAATTTACACCTTAGGCTCTGCTTCTAACTTGGGCCCAAATTGTAAAATGGTCTTATCTATTGGCGATTTCGTTCCAATTCACATTCCAAGTAATATCCGGCATGCTAATTACATTGCCGGTTGCCAAATTGAATTATCTCTTATAGTTTCCGAGATATGGACTATCGATAATTTACACCTTAGGCTCTGCTTCTAACTTGGGCCCAAATTGTAAAATGGTCTTACCTATTGGCGATTTCGTTCCAATTCACATTCCAAGTAATATTCGGCATGCTAATTACTTTGCCGGTTGCCAAATTGCATTATCTCTTATAGTTTCCGAGATATGGACTATCGATAATTTACACCTTAGGCTCTGCTTCTAACTTGGGCACAAATTGTAAAATGGTCTTATCTATTGGCGATTTCGTTCCAATTCACATTCCAAGTAATATTCCGCATGCTAATTACATTGCCGGTTGCCAAATTGCATTATCTCTTATAGTTTCCGAGATATGGACTATCGATAATTTACACCTTAGGCTCTGCTTCTAACTTGGGCCCAAATTGTAAAATGGTCTTATCTATTGGCGATTTCGTTCCAATTCACATTCCAAGTAATATCCGGCATGCTAATTACATTGCCGGTTGCCAAATTGAATTATCTCTTATAGTTTCCGAGATATGGACTATCGATAATTTACACCTTAGGCTCTGCTTCTAACTTGGGCCCAAATTGTAAAATGGTCTTATCTATTGCCGATTTCGTTCCAATTCACATTCCAAGTAATATTCGGCATGCTAATTACATTGCCGGTTGCCAAATTGCATTATCTCTTATAGTTTCCGAGATATGGACTATCGATAATTTACTCCTTAGGCTCTGCTTCTAACTTGGGCCCAAATTGTAAAAGGGTCTTATCTATTGGCGATTTCATTCCAATTCACATTCCAAGTAATATTCGGCATGCTAATTACTTTGCCGGTTGCCAAATTGCATTATCTCTTATAGTTTCCGAGATATGGACTATCGATAATTTACACCTTAGGCTCTGCTTCTAACTTGGGCCCAAATTGTAAAATGGTCTTATCTATTGGCGATTTCGTTCCAATTCACATTCCAAGTAGTATTCGGCATGCTAATTACATTGCCGGTTGCCAAATTGCATTATCTCTTATAGTTTCCGAGATATGGACTATCGATAATTTACACCTTAGGCTCTGCTTCTAACTTGGGCCCAAATTGTAAAATGGTCTTATCTATTGGCGATTTCGTCCCAATTCACATTCCAAGTAATATTCGGCATGCTAATTACATTGCCGGTTGCCAAATTGCATTATCTCTTATAGTTTCCGAGATATGGACTATAGATAATTTACACCTTAGGCTCTGCTTCTAACTTGGGCCCAAATTGTAAAATGGTCTTATCTATTGGCGATTTCGTTCCATTTCACATTCCAAGTAATATTCGGCATGCTAATTACATTGCCGGTTGCCAAATTGCATTATCTCTTATAGTTTCCGAGATATGGACTATCGATAATTTACACTTTAGGCTCTTCTTCTAACTTGGGCCCAAATTGTAAAATCGTCTTATCTATTGGCGATTTCGTTCCAATTTACATTCCAAGTAATATTCGGCATGCTAATTACATTGCCGGTTGCCAAATTGCATTATCTCTTATAGTTTCCGAGATATGGACTATCGGTAATTTACACCTTAGGCTCTGCTTCTAACTTGGGCCCAAATTGTAAAATGGTCTTATCTATTGGCGATTTCGTCCCAATTCACATTCCAAGTAATATTCGGCATGCTAATTACATTGCCGGTTGCGAAATTGCATTATCTCTTATAGTTTCCGAGATATGGACTATCGATAATTTACACCTTAGGCTCTGCTTCTAACTTGGGCCCAAATTGTAAAATGGTCTTATCTATTGGCGATTTCGTTCCAATTCACATTCCAAGTAATATTCGGCATGCTAATTACATTGCCGGTTGCCAAATTGCATTATCTCTTTTAGTTTCCGAGATATGGACTATCGATAATTTACACCTTAGGCTCTGCTTCTAACTTGGGCCCAAATTGTAAAATGGTCTTATCTATTGGCGATTTCGTTCCAATTCACATTCCAAGTAATATTCGGCATGCTAATTACATTGCCGGTTGCCAAATTGCATTATCTCTTATAGTTTCCGAGATATGGACTATCGATAATTTACACCTTAGGCTCTGCTTCTAACTTGGGCCCAAATTGTAAAATGGCCTTATCTATTGGCGATTTCGTTCCAATTCACATTCCAAGTAATATTCGGCATGCTAATTACATTGCCGGTTGCCAAATTGCATTATCTCTTATAGTTTCCGAGATATGGACTATCGATAATTTACACCTTAGGCTCTGCTTCTAACTTGGGCCCAAATTGTAAAATGGTCTTATCTATTGGCGATTTCGTTCCAATTCACATTCCAAGTAATATTCGGCATGCTAATTACATTGCCGGTGGCCAAATTGAATTATCTCTTATAGTTTCCGAGATATGGACTATCGATAATTTACACCTTAGGCTCTGCTTCTAACTTGGGCCCAAATTGTAAAATGGTCTTACCTATTGGCGATTTCGTTCCAATTCACATTCCAAGTAATATTCGGCATGCTAATTACATTGCCGGTTGCCAAATTGCATTATCTCTTATAGTTTCCGAGATATGGACTATAGATAATTTACACCTTAGGCTCTGCTTCTAACTTGGGCCCAAATTGTAAAATGGTCTTATCTATTGGCGATTTCGTTCCATTTCACATTCCAAGTAATATTCGGCATGCTAATTACATTGCCGGTTGCCAAATTGCATTATCTCTTATAGTTTCCGAGATATGGACTATCGATAATTTACACTTTAGGCTCTTCTTCTAACTTGGGCCCAAATTGTAAAATCGTCTTATCTATTGGCGATTTCGTTCCAATTTACATTCCAAGTAATATTCGGCATGCTAATTACATTGCCGGTTGCCAAATTGCATTATCTCTTATAGTTTCCGAGATATGGACTATCGGTAATTTACACCTTAGGCTCTGCTTCTAACTTGGGCCCAAATTGTAAAATGGTCTTATCTATTGGCGATTTCGTTCCAATTCACATTCCAAGTAATATCCGGCATGCTAATTACATTGCCGGTTGCCAAATTGAATTATCTCTTATAGTTTCCGAGATATGGACTATCGATAATTTACACCTTAGGCTCTGCTTCTAACTTGGGCCCAAATTGTAAAATGGTCTTACCTATTGGCGATTTCGTTCCAATTCACATTCCAAGTAATATTCGGCATGCTAATTACATTGCCGGTTGCCAAATTGCATTATCTCTTATAGTTTCCGAGATATGGACTATCGATAATTTACACCTTAGGCTCTGCTTCTAACTTGGGCCCAAATTGTAAAATGGTCTTATCTATTGGCGATTTCGTTCCAATTCACATTCCAAGTAATATTCGGCATGCTAATTACATTGCCGGTTGCCAAATTGCATTATCTCTTATAGTTTCCGAGATATGGACTATCGATAATTTACATCTTAGGCTCTGCTTCTAACTTGGGCCCAAATTGTAAAATGGTCTTATCTATTGGCGATTTCGTTCCAATTCACATTCCAAGTAATATTCGGCATGCTAATTACATTGCCGGTTGCCAAATTGCATTATCTCTTATAGTTTCCGAGATATGGACTATCGATAATTTACACCTTAGGCTCTGCTTCTAACTTGGGCCCAAATTGTAAAATGGTCTTATCTATTGCCGATTTCGTTCCAATTCACATTCCAAGTAATATTCGGCAGGCTAATTACATTGCCGGTTGCCAAATTGCATTATCTCTTATAGTTTCCGAGATATGGACTATCGATAATTTACACCTTAGGCTCTGCTTCTAACTTGGGCCCAAATTGTAAAATGGTCTTATCTATTGGCGATTTCATTCCAATTCACATTCCAAGTAATATTCGGCATGCTAATTACATTGCCGGTTGCCAAATTGCATTATCTCTTATAGTTTCCGAGATATGGACTAACGATAATTTACACCTTAGGCTCTGCTTCTAACTTGGGCCCAAATTTTAAAATGGTCTTATCTATTCCCGATTTCGTTCCAATTGACATTCCAAGTAATATTCGGCATGCTAATTACATTGCCGGTTGCCAAATTGCATTATCTCTTATAGTTTCCGAGATATGGACTATCGATAATTTACACCTTAGGCTCTGCTTCTAACTTGGGCCCAAATTGTAAAATCGTCTTATTTATTGGCGATTTCGTTCCAATTCACATTCCAAGTAATATTCGGCATGCTAATTACATTGCCGGTTGCCAAATTGCATTATCTCTTATAGTTTCCGAGATATGGACTATCGATAATTTACACCTTAGGCTCTGCTTCTAACTTGGGCCCAAATTGTAAAATGGTCTTATCTATTGGCGATTTCGTTCCAATTCACATTCCAATTAATATCCGGCATGCTAATTACATTGCCGGTTGCCAAATTGAATTATCTCTTATAGTTTCCGAGATATGGACTATCGATAATTTACACCTTAGGCTCTGCTTCTAACTTGGGCCCAAATTGTAAAATGGTCTTACCTATTGGCGATTTCGTTCCAATTCACATTCCAAGTAATATTCGGCATGCTAATTACTTTGCCGGTTGCCAAATTGCATTATCTCTTATAGTTTCCGAGATATGGACTATCGATAATTTACACCTTAGGCTCTGCTTCTAACTTGGGCCCAAATTGTAAAATGGTCTTATCTATTGGCGATTTCGTTCCAATTCACATTCCAAGTAATATTCGGCATGCTAATTACATTGCCGGTTGCCAAATTGCATTATCTCTTATAGTTTCCGAGAGATGGACTATCGATTATTTACATCTTAGGCTCTGCTTCTAACTTGGGCCCAAATTGTAAAATGGTCTTATCTATTGGCGATTTCGTTCCAATTCACATTCCAAGTAATATTCGGCATGCTAATTACATTGCCGGTTGCCAAATTGCATTATCTCTTATAGTTTCCGAGATATGGACTATCGATAATTTACACCTTAGGCTCTGCTTCTAACTTGGGCCCAAATTGTAAAATGGTCTTATCTATTGCCGATTTCGTTCCAATTCACATTCCAAGTAATATTCGGCATGCTAATTACATTGCCGGTTGCCAAATTGCATTATCTCTTATAGTTTCCGAGATATGGACTATCGATAATTTACACCTTAGGCTCTGCTTCTAACTTGGGCCCAAATTGTAAAAGGGTCTTATCTATTGGCGATTTCATTCCAATTCACATTCCAAGTAATATTCGGCATGCTAATTACATTGCCGGTTGCCAAATTGCATTATCTCTTATAGTTTCCGAGATATGGACTATCGATAATTTACACCTTAGGCTCTGCTTCTAACTTGGGCCCAAATTGTAAAATGGTCTTATCTATTGGCGATTTCGTTCCAATTCACATTCCAAGTAATATTCGGCATGCTAATTACATTGCCGGTTGCCAAATTGCATTATCTCTTACAGTTTCCTAGATATGGACTATCGATAATTTACACCTTAGGCTCTGCTTCTAACTTGGGCCCAAATTGTAAAATGGTCTTATCTATTGGCGATTTCGTTCCAATTCACATTCCAAGTAATATTCGGCATGCTAATTACATTGCCGGTTGCCAAATTGCATTATCTCTTATAGTTTCCGAGATATGGACTATCGATAATTTACACCTTAGGCTCTGCTTCTAACTTGGGCCCAAATTGTAAAATCGTCTTATCTATTGGCGATTTCGTTCCAACTCACATTCCAAGTAATATTCGGCATGCTAATTACTTTGCCGGTTGCCAAATTGCATTATTTCTTATAGTTTCCGAGATATGGACTATCGATAATTTACACCTTAGGCTCTGCTTCTAACTTGGGCCCAAATTGTAAAATGGTCTTATCTATTGGCGATTTCGTTCCAATTCACATTCCAAGTAATATTCGGCATGCTAATTACATTGCCGGTTGCCAAATTGAATTATCTCTTATAGTTTCCGAGATATGGACTATCGATAATTTACACCTTAGGCTCTGCTTCTAACTTGGGCCCAAATTGTAAAATGGTCTTATCTATTGGCGATTTCTTTCCAATTCACATTCCAAGTAGTATTCGGCATGCTAATTACATTGCCGGTTGCCAAATTGCATTATCTCTTATAGTTTCCGAGATATGGACTATCGATAATTTACACCTTAGGTTCTGCTTATAACTTGGGCCCAAATTGTAAAATGGTCTTATCTATTGGCGATTTCGTTCCAATTCACATTCCAAGTAATATTCGGCATGCTAATTACATTGCCGGTTGCCAAATTGCATTATCTCTTATAGTTTCCGAGATATGGACTATCGATAATTTACACCTTAGGCTCTGCTTCTAACTTGGGCCCAAATTGTAAAATGGTCTTATCTATTGGCGATTTCGTTCCAATTCACATTCCAAGTAATATTCGGCATGCTAATTACATTGCCGGTTGCCAAATTGCATTATCTCTTATAGTTTCCGAGATATGGACTATCGATAATTTACACCTTAGGCTCTGCTTCTAACTTGGGCCCAAATTGTAAAATGGTCTTATCTATTGGCGATTTCGTCCCAATTCACATTCCAAGTAATATTCGGCATGCTAATTACATTGCCGGTTGCGAAATTGCATTATCTCTTATAGTTTCCGAGATATGGACTATCGATAATTTACACCTTAGGCTCTGCTTCTAACTTGGGCCCAAATTGTAAAATGGTCTTATCTATTGGCGATTTCGTTCCAATTCACATTCCAAGTAATATTCGGCATGCTAATTACATTGCCGGTTGCCAAATTGCATTATCTCTTTTAGTTTCCGAGATATGGACTATCGATAATTTACACCTTAGGCTCTGCTTCTAACTTGGGCCCAAATTGTAAAATGGCCTTATCTATTGGCGATTTCGTTCCAATTCATATTCCAAGTAATATTCGGCATGCTAATTACATTGCCGGTTGCCAAATTGCATTATCTCTTATAGTTTCCGAGATATGGACTATCGATAATTTACACCTTAGGCTCTGCTTCTAACTTGGGCCCAAATTGTAAAATGGTCTTATCTATTGGCGATTTCGTTCCAATTCACATTCCAAGTAATATTCGGCATGCTAATTACATTGCCGGTTGCCAAATTGCATTATCTCTTTTAGTTTCCGAGATATGGACTATCGATAATTTACACCTTAGGCTCTGCTTCTAACTTGGGCCCAAATTGTAAAATGGCCTTATCTATTGGCGATTTCGTTCCAATTCACATTCCAAGTAATATTCGGCATGCTAATTACATTGCCGGTTGCCAAATTGCATTATCTCTTATAGTTTCCGAGATATGGACTATCGATAATTTACACCTTAGGCTCTGCTTCTAACTTGGGCCCAAATTGTAAAATGGTCTTATCTATTGGCGATTTCGTTCCAATTCACATTCCAAGTAATATTCGGCATGCTAATTACATTGCCGGTGGCCAAATTGAATTATCTCTTATAGTTTCCGAGATATGGACTATCGATAATTTACACCTTAGGCTCTGCTTCTAACTTGGGCCCAAATTGCAAAATGGTCTTACCTATTGGCGATTTCGTTCCAATTCACATTCCAAGTAATATTCGGCATGCTAATTACATTGCCGGTTGCCAAATTGCATTATCTCTTATAGTTTCCGAGATATGGACTATAGATAATTTACACCTTAGGCTCTGCTTCTAACTTGGGCCCAAATTGTAAAATGGTCTTATCTATTGGCGATTTCGTTCCATTTCACATTCCAAGTAATATTCGGCATGCTAATTACATTGCCGGTTGCCAAATTGTATTATCTCTTATAGTTTCCGAGATATGGACTATCGATAATTTACACCTTAGGCTCTGCTTCTAACTTGGGCCCAAATTGTAATATGGTCTTATCTATTGGCGATTTCGTTCCAATTCACATTCCAAGTAATATTCGGCATGCTAATTACATTGCCGGTTGCCAAATTGCATTATCTCTTATAGTTTCCGAGATATGGACTATCGATAATTTACACCTAAGGCTCTGCTTCTAACTTGGGCCCAAATTGTAAAATGGTCTTATCTATTGGCGATTTCGTTCCAATTCACATTCCAAGTAATATTCGGCATGCTAATTACATTGCCGGTTGCCAAATTGCATTATCTCTTATAGTTTCCGAGATATGGACTATCGATAATTTACACCTTAGGCTCTGCTTCTAACTTGGGCCCAAATTGTAAAATGGTCTTATCTATTGGCGATTTCGTTCCAATTCACATTCCAAGTAATATTCGGCATGCTAATTACATTGCCGGTTGCCAAATTGCATTATCTCTTATAGTTTCCGAGATATGGACTATCGATAATTTACACCTTAGGCTCTGCTTCTAACTTGGGCCCAAATTGTAAAATGGTCTTATCTATTGGCGATTTCGTTCCAATTCACATTCCAAGTAATATTCGGCATGCTAATTACATTGCCGGTTGCCAAATTGCATTATCTCTTATAGTTTCCGAGATATGGACTATCGATAATTTACACCTTAGGCTCTGCTTCTAACTTGGGCCCAAATTGTAAAATGGTCTTATCTATTGGCGATTTCGTTCCAATTCACATTCCATGTAATATTCGGCATGCTAATTACATTGCCGGTTGCCAAATTGCATTATCTCTTATAGTTTCCGAGATATGGACTATCGATAATTTACACCTTAGGCTCTGCTTCTAACTTGGGCCCAAATTGTAAAATGGTCTTATCTATTGGCGATTTCGTTCCAATTCACATTCCAAGTAATATTCGGCATGCTAATTACATTGCCGGTTGCCAAATTGCATTATCTCTTATAGTTTCCGAGATATGGACTATCGATAATTTACACCTTAGGCTCTGCTTCTAACTTGGGCCCAAATTGTAAAATGGTCTTATCTATTGGCGATTTCGTTCCAATTCACATTCCAAGTAATATTCGGCATGCTAATTACATTGCCGGTTGCCAAATTGCATTATCTCTTATAGTTTCCGAGATATGGACTATCGATAATTTACACCTTAGGCTCTGCTTCTAACTTGGGCCCAAATTGTAATATGGTCTTATCTATTGGCGATTTCGTTCCAATTCACATTCCAAGTAATATTCGGCATGCTAATTACATTGCCGGTTGCCAAATTGCATTATCTCTTATAGTTTCCGAGATATGGACTATCGATAATTTACACCTAAGGCTCTGCTTCTAACTTGGGCCCAAATTGTAAAATGGTCTTATCTATTGGCGATTTCGTTCCAATTCACATTCCAAGTAATATTCGGCATGCTAATTACATTGCCGGTTGCCAAATTGCATTATCTCTTATAGTTTCCGAGATATGGACTATCGATAATTTACACCTTAGGCTCTGCTTCTAACTTGGGCCCAAATTGTAAAATGGTCTTATCTATTGGCGATTTCGTTCCAATTCACATTCCAAGTAATATTCGGCATGCTAATTACATTGCCGGTTGCCAAATTGCATTATCTCTTATAGTTTCCGAGATATGGACTATCGATAATTTACACCTTAGGCTCTGCTTCTAACTTGGGCCCAAATTGTAAAATGGTCTTATCTATTGGCGATTTCGTTCCAATTCACATTCCATGTAATATTCGGCATGCTAATTACATTGCCGGTTGCCAAATTGCATTATCTCTTATAGTTTCCGAGATATGGACTATCGATAATTTACACCTTAGGCTCTGCTTCTAACTTGGGCCCAAATTGTAAAATGGTCTTATCTATTGGCGATTTCGTTCCAATTCACATTCCAAGTAATATTCGGCATGCTAATTACATTGCCGGTTGCCAAATTGCATTATCTCTTATAGTTTCCGAGATATGGACTATCGATAATTTACACCTTAGGCTCTGCTTCTAACTTGGGCCCAAATTGTAATATGGTCTTATCTATTGGCGATTTCGTTCCAATTCACATTCCAAGTAATATTCGGCATGCTAATTACATTGCCGGTTGCCAAATTGCATTATCTCTTATAGTTTCCGAGATATGGACTATCGATAATTTACACCTAAGGCTCTGCTTCTAACTTGGGCCCAAATTGTAAAATGGTCTTATCTATTGGCGATTTCGTTCCAATTCACATTCCAAGTAATATTCGGCATGCTAATTACATTGCCGGTTGCCAAATTGCATTATCTCTTATAGTTTCCGAGATATGGACTATCGATAATTTACACCTTAGGCTCTGCTTCTAACTTGGGCCCAAATTGTAATATGGTCTTATCTATTGGCGATTTCGTTCCAATTCACATTCCAAGTAATATTCGGCATGCTAATTACATTGCCGGTTGCCAAATTGCATTATCTCTTATAGTTTCCGAGATATGGACTATCGATAATTTACACCTTAGGCTCTGCTTCTAACTTGGGCCCAAATTGTAAAATGGTCTTATCTATTGGCGATTTCGTTCCAATTCACATTCCAAGTAATATTCGGCATGCTAATTACATTGCCGGTTGCCAAATTGCATTATCTCTTATAGTTTCCGAGATATGGACTATCGATAATTTACACCTTAGGCTCTGCTTCTAACTTGGGCCCAAATTGTAAAATGGTCTTATCTATTGGCGATTTCGTTCCAATTCACATTCCATGTAATATTCGGCATGCTAATTACATTGCCGGTTGCCAAATTGCATTATCTCTTATAGTTTCCGAGATATGGACTATCGATAATTTACACCTTAGGCTCTGCTTCTAACTTGGGCCCAAATTGTAATATGGTCTTATCTATTGGCGATTTCGTTCCAATTCACATTCCAAGTAATATTCGGCATGCTAATTACATTGCCGGTTGCCAAATTGCATTATCTCTTATAGTTTCCGAGATATGGACTATCGATAATTTACACCTAAGGCTCTGCTTCTAACTTGGGCCCAAATTGTAAAATGGTCTTATCTATTGGCGATTTCGTTCCAATTCACATTCCAAGTAATATTCGGCATGCTAATTACATTGCCGGTTGCCAAATTGCATTATCTCTTATAGTTTCCGAGATATGGACTATCGATAATTTACACCTTAGGCTCTGCTTCTAACTTGGGCCCAAATTGTAAAATGGTCTTATCTATTGGCGATTTCGTTCCAATTCACATTCCAAGTAATATTCGGCATGCTAATTACATTGCCGGTTGCCAAATTGCATTATCTCTTATAGTTTCCGAGATATGGACTATCGATAATTTACACCTTAGGCTCTGCTTCTAACTTGGGCCCAAATTGTAAAATGGTCTTATCTATTGCCGATTTCGTTCCAATTCACATTCCAAGTAATATTCGGCAGGCTAATTACATTGCCGGTTGCCAAATTGCATTATCTCTTATAGTTTCCGAGATATGGACTATCGATAATTTACACCTTAGGCTCTGCTTCTAACTTGGGCCCAAATTGTAAAATGGTCTTATCTATTGGCGATTTCATTCCAATTCACATTCCAAGTAATATTCGGCATGCTAATTACATTGCCGGTTGCCAAATTGCATTATCTCTTATAGTTTCCGAGATATGGACTATCGATAATTTACACCTTACGCTCTGCTTCTAACTTGGGCCCAAATTGTAAAATCGTCTTATCTATTGGCGATTTCGTTCCAATTCACATTCCAAGTAATACTCCGCATGCTAATTACATTGCCGGTTGCCAAATTGCATTATCTCTTATAGTTTCCGAGATATGGACTATCGATAATTTACACCTTAGGCTCTGCTTCTAACTTGGGCCCAAATTGTAAAATGGTCTTATCTATTGGCGATTTCGTTCCAATTCACATTCCAAGTAATATCCGGCATGCTAATTACATTGCCGGTTGCCAAATTGAATTATCTCTTATAGTTTCCGAGATATGGACTATCGATAATTTACACCTTAGGCTCTGCTTCTAACTTGGGCCCAAATTGTAAAATGGTCTTACCTATTGGCGATTTCGTTCCAATTCACATTCCAAGTAATATTCGGCATGCTAATTACTTTGCCGGTTGCCAAATTGCATTATCTCTTATAGTTTCCGAGATATGGACTATCGATAATTTACACCTTAGGCTCTGCTTCTAACTTGGGCACAAATTGTAAAATGGTCTTATCTATTGGCGATTTCGTTCCAATTCACATTCCAAGTAATATTCCGCATGCTAATTACATTGCCGGTTGCCAAATTGCATTATCTCTTATAGTTTCCGAGATATGGACTATCGATAATTTACACCTTAGGCTCTGCTTCTAACTTGGGCCCAAATTGTAAAATGGTCTTATCTATTGGCGATTTCGTTCCAATTCACATTCCAAGTAATATCCGGCATGCTAATTACATTGCCGGTTGCCAAATTGAATTATCTCTTATAGTTTCCGAGATATGGACTATCGATAATTTACACCTTAGGCTCTGCTTCTAACTTGGGCCCAAATTGTAAAATGGTCTTATCTATTGCCGATTTCGTTCCAATTCACATTCCAAGTAATATTCGGCATGCTAATTACATTGCCGGTTGCCAAATTGCATTATCTCTTATAGTTTCCGAGATATGGACTATCGATAATTTACTCCTTAGGCTCTGCTTCTAACTTGGGCCCAAATTGTAAAAGGGTCTTATCTATTGGCGATTTCATTCCAATTCACATTCCAAGTAATATTCGGCATGCTAATTACTTTGCCGGTTGCCAAATTGCATTATCTCTTATAGTTTCCGAGATATGGACTATCGATAATTTACACCTTAGGCTCTGCTTCTAACTTGGGCCCAAATTGTAAAATGGTCTTATCTATTGGCGATTTCGTTCCAATTCACATTCCAAGTAGTATTCGGCATGCTAATTACATTGCCGGTTGCCAAATTGCATTATCTCTTATAGTTTCCGAGATATGGACTATCGATAATTTACACCTTAGGCTCTGCTTCTAACTTGGGCCCAAATTGTAAAATGGTCTTATCTATTGGCGATTTCGTCCCAATTCACATTCCAAGTAATATTCGGCATGCTAATTACATTGCCGGTTGCCAAATTGCATTATCTCTTATAGTTTCCGAGATATGGACTATAGATAATTTACACCTTAGGCTCTGCTTCTAACTTGGGCCCAAATTGTAAAATGGTCTTATCTATTGGCGATTTCGTTCCATTTCACATTCCAAGTAATATTCGGCATGCTAATTACATTGCCGGTTGCCAAATTGCATTATCTCTTATAGTTTCCGAGATATGGACTATCGATAATTTACACTTTAGGCTCTTCTTCTAACTTGGGCCCAAATTGTAAAATCGTCTTATCTATTGGCGATTTCGTTCCAATTTACATTCCAAGTAATATTCGGCATGCTAATTACATTGCCGGTTGCCAAATTGCATTATCTCTTATAGTTTCCGAGATATGGACTATCGGTAATTTACACCTTAGGCTCTGCTTCTAACTTGGGCCCAAATTGTAAAATGGTCTTATCTATTGGCGATTTCGTCCCAATTCACATTCCAAGTAATATTCGGCATGCTAATTACATTGCCGGTTGCGAAATTGCATTATCTCTTATAGTTTCCGAGATATGGACTATCGATAATTTACACCTTAGGCTCTGCTTCTAACTTGGGCCCAAATTGTAAAATGGTCTTATCTATTGGCGATTTCGTTCCAATTCACATTCCAAGTAATATTCGGCATGCTAATTACATTGCCGGTTGCCAAATTGCATTATCTCTTTTAGTTTCCGAGATATGGACTATCGATAATTTACACCTTAGGCTCTGCTTCTAACTTGGGCCCAAATTGTAAAATGGTCTTATCTATTGGCGATTTCGTTCCAATTCACATTCCAAGTAATATTCGGCATGCTAATTACATTGCCGGTTGCCAAATTGCATTATCTCTTATAGTTTCCGAGATATGGACTATCGATAATTTACACCTTAGGCTCTGCTTCTAACTTGGGCCCAAATTGTAAAATGGCCTTATCTATTGGCGATTTCGTTCCAATTCACATTCCAAGTAATATTCGGCATGCTAATTACATTGCCGGTTGCCAAATTGCATTATCTCTTATAGTTTCCGAGATATGGACTATCGATAATTTACACCTTAGGCTCTGCTTCTAACTTGGGCCCAAATTGTAAAATGGTCTTATCTATTGGCGATTTCGTTCCAATTCACATTCCAAGTAATATTCGGCATGCTAATTACATTGCCGGTGGCCAAATTGAATTATCTCTTATAGTTTCCGAGATATGGACTATCGATAATTTACACCTTAGGCTCTGCTTCTAACTTGGGCCCAAATTGTAAAATGGTCTTACCTATTGGCGATTTCGTTCCAATTCACATTCCAAGTAATATTCGGCATGCTAATTACATTGCCGGTTGCCAAATTGCATTATCTCTTATAGTTTCCGAGATATGGACTATCGATAATTTACACTTTAGGCTCTTCTTCTAACTTGGGCCCAAATTGTAAAATCGTCTTATCTATTGGCGATTTCGTTCCAATTTACATTCCAAGTAATATTCGGCATGCTAATTACATTGCCGGTTGCCAAATTGCATTATCTCTTATAGTTTCCGAGATATGGACTATCGGTAATTTACACCTTAGGCTCTGCTTCTAACTTGGGCCCAAATTGTAAAATGGTCTTATCTATTGGCGATTTCGTTCCAATTCACATTCCAAGTAATATCCGGCATGCTAATTACATTGCCGGTTGCCAAATTGAATTATCTCTTATAGTTTCCGAGATATGGACTATCGATAATTTACACCTTAGGCTCTGCTTCTAACTTGGGCCCAAATTGTAAAATGGTCTTACCTATTGGCGATTTCGTTCCAATTCACATTCCAAGTAATATTCGGCATGCTAATTACATTGCCGGTTGCCAAATTGCATTATCTCTTATAGTTTCCGAGATATGGACTATCGATAATTTACACCTTAGGCTCTGCTTCTAACTTGGGCCCAAATTGTAAAATGGTCTTATCTATTGGCGATTTCGTTCCAATTCACATTCCAAGTAATATTCGGCATGCTAATTACATTGCCGGTTGCCAAATTGCATTATCTCTTATAGTTTCCGAGATATGGACTATCGATAATTTACATCTTAGGCTCTGCTTCTAACTTGGGCCCAAATTGTAAAATGGTCTTATCTATTGGCGATTTCGTTCCAATTCACATTCCAAGTAATATTCGGCATGCTAATTACATTGCCGGTTGCCAAATTGCATTATCTCTTATAGTTTCCGAGATATGGACTATCGATAATTTACACCTTAGGCTCTGCTTCTAACTTGGGCCCAAATTGTAAAATGGTCTTATCTATTGCCGATTTCGTTCCAATTCACATTCCAAGTAATATTCGGCAGGCTAATTACATTGCCGGTTGCCAAATTGCATTATCTCTTATAGTTTCCGAGATATGGACTATCGATAATTTACACCTTAGGCTCTGCTTCTAACTTGGGCCCAAATTGTAAAATGGTCTTATCTATTGGCGATTTCATTCCAATTCACATTCCAAGTAATATTCGGCATGCTAATTACACTGCCGGTTGCCAAATTGCATTATCTCTTATAGTTTCCGAGATATGGACTAACGATAATTTACACCTTAGGCTCTGCTTCTAACTTGGGCCCAAATTTTAAAATGGTCTTATCTATTCCCGATTTCGTTCCAATTGACATTCCAAGTAATATTCGGCATGCTAATTACATTGCCGGTTGCCAAATTGCATTATCTCTTATAGTTTCCGAGATATGGACTATCGATAATTTACACCTTAGGCTCTGCTTCTAACTTGGGCCCAAATTGTAAAATCGTCTTATCTATTGGCGATTTCGTTCCAATTCACATTCCAAGTAATATTCGGCATGCTAATTACATTGCCGGTTGCCAAATTGCATTATCTCTTATAGTTTCCGAGATATGGACTATCGATAATTTACACCTTAGGCTCTGCTTCTAACTTGGGCCCAAATTGTAAAATGGTCTTATCTATTGGCGATTTCGTTCCAATTCACATTCCAATTAATATCCGGCATGCTAATTACATTGCCGGTTGCCAAATTGAATTATCTCTTATAGTTTCCGAGATATGGACTATCGATAATTTACACCTTAGGCTCTGCTTCTAACTTGGGCCCAAATTGTAAAATGGTCTTACCTATTGGCGATTTCGTTCCAATTCACATTCCAAGTAATATTCGGCATGCTAATTACTTTGCCGGTTGCCAAATTGCATTATCTCTTATAGTTTCCGAGATATGGACTATCGATAATTTACACCTTAGGCTCTGCTTCTAACTTGGGCCCAAATTGTAAAATGGTCTTATCTATTGGCGATTTCGTTCCAATTCACATTCCAAGTAATATTCGGCATGCTAATTACATTGCCGGTTGCCAAATTGCATTATCTCTTATAGTTTCCGAGATATGGACTATCGATTATTTACATCTTAGGCTCTGCTTCTAACTTGGGCCCAAATTGTAAAATGGTCTTATCTATTGGCGATTTCGTTCCAATTCACATTCCAAGTAATATTCGGCATGCTAATTACATTGCCGGTTGCCAAATTGCATTATCTCTTATAGTTTCCGAGATATGGACTATCGATAATTTACACCTTAGGCTCTGCTTCTAACTTGGGCCCAAATTGTAAAATGGTCTTATCTATTGCCGATTTCGTTCCAATTCACATTCCAAGTAATATTCGGCATGCTAATTACATTGCCGGTTGCCAAATTGCATTATCTCTTATAGTTTCCGAGATATGGACTATCGATAATTTACACCTTAGGCTCTGCTTCTAACTTGGGCCCAAATTGTAAAAGGGTCTTATCTATTGGCGATTTCATTCCAATTCACATTCCAAGTAATATTCGGCATGCTAATTACATTGCCGGTTGCCAAATTGCATTATCTCTTATAGTTTCCGAGATATGGACTATCGATAATTTACACCTTAGGCTCTGCTTCTAACTTGGGCCCAAATTGTAAAATGGTCTTATCTATTGGCGATTTCGTTCCAATTCACATTCCAAGTAATATTCGGCATGCTAATTACATTGCCGGTTGCCAAATTGCATTATCTCTTACAGTTTCCTAGATATGGACTATCGATAATTTACACCTTAGGCTCTGCTTCTAACTTGGGCCCAAATTGTAAAATGGTCTTATCTATTGGCGATTTCGTTCCAATTCACATTCCAAGTAATATTCGGCATGCTAATTACATTGCCGGTTGCCAAATTGCATTATCTCTTATAGTTTCCGAGATATGGACTATCGATAATTTACACCTTAGGCTCTGCTTCTAACTTGGGCCCAAATTGTAAAATCGTCTTATCTATTGGCGATTTCGTTCCAACTCACATTCCAAGTAATATTCGGCATGCTAATTACTTTGCCGGTTGCCAAATTGCATTATCTCTTATAGTTTCCGAGATATGGACTATCGATAATTTACACCTTAGGCTCTGCTTCTAACTTGGGCCCAAATTGTAAAATGGTCTTATCTATTGGCGATTTCGTTCCAATTCACATTCCAAGTAATATTCGGCATGCTAATTACATTGCCGGTTGCCAAATTGAATTATCTCTTATAGTTTCCGAGATATGGACTATCGATAATTTACACCTTAGGCTCTGCTTCTAACTTGGGCCCAAATTGTAAAATGGTCTTATCTATTGGCGATTTCTTTCCAATTCACATTCCAAGTAGTATTCGGCATGCTAATTACATTGCCGGTTGCCAAATTGCATTATCTCTTATAGTTTCCGAGATATGGACTATCGATAATTTACACCTTAGGTTCTGCTTATAACTTGGGCCCAAATTGTAAAATGGTCTTATCTATTGGCGATTTCGTTCCAATTCACATTCCAAGTAATATTCGGCATGCTAATTACATTGCCGGTTGCCAAATTGCATTATCTCTTATAGTTTCCGAGATATGGACTATCGATAATTTACACCTTAGGCTCTGCTTCTAACTTGGGCCCAAATTGTAAAATGGTCTTATCTATTGGCGATTTCGTTCCAATTCACATTCCAAGTAATATTCGGCATGCTAATTACATTGCCGGTTGCCAAATTGCATTATCTCTTATAGTTTCCGAGATATGGACTATCGATAATTTACACCTTAGGCTCTGCTTCTAACTTGGGCCCAAATTGTAAAATGGTCTTATCTATTGGCGATTTCGTCCCAATTCACATTCCAAGTAATATTCGGCATGCTAATTACATTGCCGGTTGCGAAATTGCATTATCTCTTATAGTTTCCGAGATATGGACTATCGATAATTTACACCTTAGGCTCTGCTTCTAACTTGGGCCCAAATTGTAAAATGGTCTTATCTATTGGCGATTTCGTTCCAATTCACATTCCAAGTAATATTCGGCATGCTAATTACATTGCCGGTTGCCAAATTGCATTATCTCTTTTAGTTTCCGAGATATGGACTATCGATAATTTACACCTTAGGCTCTGCTTCTAACTTGGGCCCAAATTGTAAAATGGCCTTATCTATTGGCGATTTCGTTCCAATTCATATTCCAAGTAATATTCGGCATGCTAATTACATTGCCGGTTGCCAAATTGCATTATCTCTTATAGTTTCCGAGATATGGACTATCGATAATTTACACCTTAGGCTCTGCTTCTAACTTGGGCCCAAATTGTAAAATGGTCTTATCTATTGGCGATTTCGTTCCAATTCACATTCCAAGTAATATTCGGCATGCTAATTACATTGCCGGTTGCCAAATTGCATTATCTCTTTTAGTTTCCGAGATATGGACTATCGATAATTTACACCTTAGGCTCTGCTTCTAACTTGGGCCCAATTTGTAAAATGGCCTTATCTATTGGCGATTTCGTTCCAATTCACATTCCAAGTAATATTCGGCATGCTAATTACATTGCCGGTTGCCAAATTGCATTATCTCTTATAGTTTCCGAGATATGGACTATCGATAATTTACACCTTAGGCTCTGCTTCTAACTTGGGCCCAAATTGTAAAATGGTCTTATCTATTGGCGATTTCGTTCCAATTCACATTCCAAGTAATATTCGGCATGCTAATTACATTGCCGGTGGCCAAATTGAATTATCTCTTATAGTTTCCGAGATATGGACTATCGATAATTTACACCTTAGGCTCTGCTTCTAACTTGGGCCCAAATTGTAAAATGGTCTTACCTATTGGCGATTTCGTTCCAATTCACATTCCAAGTAATATTCGGCATGCTAATTACATTGCCGGTTGCCAAATTGCATTATCTCTTATAGTTTCCGAGATATGGACTATAGATAATTTACACCTTAGGCTCTGCTTCTAACTGGGGCCCAAATTGTAAAATGGTCTTATCTATTGGCGATTTCGTTCCATTTCACATTCCAAGTAATATTCGGCATGCTAATTACATTGCCGGTTGCCAAATTGCATTATCTCTTATAGTTTCCGAGATATGGACTATCGATAATTTACACCTTAGGCTCTGCTTCTAACTTGGGCCCAAATTGTAATATGGTCTTATCTATTGGCGATTTCGTTCCAATTCACATTCCAAGTAATATTCGGCATGCTAATTACATTGCCGGTTGCCAAATTGCATTATCTCTTATAGTTTCCGAGATATGGACTATCGATAATTTACACCTAAGGCTCTGCTTCTAACTTGGACCCAAATTGTAAAATGGTCTTATCTATTGGCGATTTCGTTCCAATTCACATTCCAAGTAATATTCGGCATGCTAATTACATTGCCGGTTGCCAAATTGCATTATCTCTTATAGTTTCCGAGATATGGACTATCGATAATTTACACCTTAGGCTCTGCTTCTAACTTGGGCCCAAATTGTAAAATGGTCTTATCTATTGGCGATTTCGTTCCAATTCACATTCCAAGTAATATTCGGCATGCTAATTACATTGCCGGTTGCCAAATTGCATTATCTCTTATAGTTTCCGAGATATGGACTATCGATAATTTACACCTTAGGCTCTGCTTCTAACTTGGGCCCAAATTGTAAAATGGTCTTATCTATTGGCGATTTCGTTCCAATTCACATTCCATGTAATATTCGGCATGCTAATTACATTGCCGGTTGCCAAATTGCATTATCTCTTATAGTTTCCGAGATATGGACTATCGATAATTTACACCTTAGGCTCTGCTTCTAACTTGGGCCCAAATTGTAATATGGTCTTATCTATTGGCGATTTCGTTCCAATTCACATTCCAAGTAATATTCGGCATGCTAATTACATTGCCGGTTGCCAAATTGCATTATCTCTTATAGTTTCCGAGATATGGACTATCGATAATTTACACCTAAGGCTCTGCTTCTAACTTGGGCCCAAATTGTAAAATGGTCTTATCTATTGGCGATTTCGTTCCAATTCACATTCCAAGTAATATTCGGCATGCTAATTACATTGCCGGTTGCCAAATTGCATTATCTCTTATAGTTTCCGAGATATGGACTATCGATAATTTACACCTTAGGCTCTGCTTCTAACTTGGGCCCAAATTGTAAAATGGTCTTATCTATTGGCGATTTCGTTCCAATTCACATTCCAAGTAATATTCGGCATGCTAATTACATTGCCGGTTGCCAAATTGCATTATCTCTTATAGTTTCCGAGATATGGACTATCGATAATTTACACCTTAGGCTCTGCTTCTAACTTGGGCCCAAATTGTAAAATGGTCTTATCTATTGGCGATTTCGTTCCAATTCACATTCCATGTAATATTCGGCATGCTAATTACATTGCCGGTTGCCAAATTGCATTATCTCTTATAGTTTCCGAGATATGGACTATCGATAATTTACACCTTAGGCTCTGCTTCTAACTTGGGCCCAAATTGTAAAATGGTCTTATCTATTGGCGATTTCGTTCCAATTCACATTCCAAGTAATATTCGGCATGCTAATTACATTGCCGGTTGCCAAATTGCATTATCTCTTATAGTTTCCGAGATATGGACTATCGATAATTTACACCTTAGGCTCTGCTTCTAACTTGGGCCCAAATTGTAATATGGTCTTATCTATTGGCGATTTCGTTCCAATTCACATTCCAAGTAATATTCGGCATGCTAATTACATTGCCGGTTGCCAAATTGCATTATCTCTTATAGTTTCCGAGATATGGACTATCGATAATTTACACCTAAGGCTCTGCTTCTAACTTGGGCCCAAATTGTAAAATGGTCTTATCTATTGGCGATTTCGTTCCAATTCACATTCCATGTAATATTCGGCATGCTAATTACATTGCCGGTTGCCAAATTGCATTATCTCTTATAGTTTCCGAGATATGGACTATCGATAATTTACACCTTAGGCTCTGCTTCTAACTTGGGCCCAAATTGTAATATGGTCTTATCTATTGGCGATTTCGTTCCAATTCACATTCCAAGTAATATTCGGCATGCTAATTACATTGCCGGTTGCCAAATTGCATTATCTCTTATAGTTTCCGAGATATGGACTATCGATAATTTACACCTTAGGCTCTGCTTCTAACTTGGGCCCAAATTGTAATATGGTCTTATCTATTGGCGATTTCGTTCCAATTCACATTCCAAGTAGTATTCGGCATGCTAATTACATTGCCGGTTGCCAAATTGCATTATCTCTTATAGTTTCCGAGATATGGACTATCGATAATTTACACCTTAGGTTCTGCTTCTAACTTGGGCCCAAATTGTAAAATGGTCTTATCTATTGGCGATTTCGTTCCAATTCACATTCCAAGTAATATTCGGCATGCTAATTACATTGCCGGTTGCCAAATTGCATTATCTCTTATAGTTTCCGAGATATGGACTATCGATAATTTACACCTTAGGCTCTGCTTCTAACTTGGGCCCAAATTGTAAAATGGTCTTATCTATTGGCGATTTCGTTCCAATTCACATTCCAAGTAATATTCGGCATGCTAATTACATTGCCGGTTGCCAAATTGCATTATCTCTTATAGTTTCCGAGATATGGGCTATCGATAATTTACACCTTAGGCTCTGCTTCTAACTTGGGCCCAAATTGTAAAATGGTCTTATCTATTGGCGATTTCGTCCCAATTCACATTCCAAGTAATATTCGGCATGCTAATTACATTGCCGGTTGCGAAATTGCATTATCTCTTATAGTTTCCGAGATATGGACTATCGATAATTTACACCTTAGGCTCTGCTTCTAACTTGGGCCCAAATTGTAAAATGGTCTTATCTATTGGCGATTTCGTTCCAATTCACATTCCAAGTAATATTCGGCATGCTAATTACATTGCCGGTTGCCAAATTGCATTATCTCTTTTAGTTTCCGAGATATGGACTATCGATAATTTACACCTTAGGCTCTGCTTCTAACTTGGGCCCAAATTGTAAAATGGCCTTATCTATTGGCGATTTCGTTCCAATTCATATTCCAAGTAATATTCGGCATGCTAATTACATTGCCGGTTGCCAAATTGCATTATCTCTTATAGTTTCCGAGATATGGACTATCGATAATTTACACCTTAGGCTCTGCTTCTAACTTGGGCCCAAATTGTAAAATGGTCTTATCTATTGGCGATTTCGTTCCAATTCACATTCCAAGTAATATTCGGCATGCTAATTACATTGCCGGTTGCCAAATTGCATTATCTCTTTTAGTTTCCGAGATATGGACTATCGATAATTTACACCTTAGGCTCTGCTTCTAACTTGGGCCCAAATTGTAAAATGGCCTTATCTATTGGCGATTTCGTTCCAATTCACATTCCAAGTAATATTCGGCATGCTAATTACATTGCCGGTTGCCAAATTGCATTATCTCTTATAGTTTCCGAGATATGGACTATCGATAATTTACACCTTAGGCTCTGCTTCTAACTTGGGCCCAAATTGTAAAATGGTCTTATCTATTGGCGATTTCGTTCCAATTCACATTCCAAGTAATATTCGGCATGCTAATTACATTGCCGGTGGCCAAATTGAATTATCTCTTATAGTTTCCGAGATATGGACTATCGATAATTTACACCTTAGGCTCTGCTTCTAACTTGGGCCCAAATTGTAAAATGGTCTTACCTATTGGCGATTTCGTTCCAATTCACATTCCAAGTAATATTCGGCATGCTAATTACATTGCCGGTTGCCAAATTGCATTATCTCTTATAGTTTCCGAGATATGGACTATAGATAATTTACACCTTAGGCTCTGCTTCTAACTTGGGCCCAAATTGTAAAATGGTCTTATCTATTGGCGATTTCGTTCCATTTCACATTCCAAGTAATATTCGGCATGCTAATTACATTGCCGGTTGCCAAATTGCATTATCTCTTATAGTTTCCGAGATATGGACTATCGATAATTTACACCTTAGGCTCTGCTTCTAACTTGGGCCCAAATTGTAATATGGTCTTATCTATTGGCGATTTCGTTCCAATTCACATTCCAAGTAATATTCGGCATGCTAATTACATTGCCGGTTGCCAAATTGCATTATCTCTTATAGTTTCCGAGATATGGACTATCGATAATTTACACCTAAGGCTCTGCTTCTAACTTGGGCCCAAATTGTAAAATGGTCTTATCTATTGGCGATTTCGTTCCAATTCACATTCCAAGTAATATTCGGCATGCTAATTACATTGCCGGTTGCCAAATTGCATTATCTCTTATAGTTTCCGAGATATGGACTATCGATAATTTACACCTTAGGCTCTGCTTCTAACTTGGGCCCAAATTGTAAAATGGTCTTATCTATTGGCGATTTCGTTCCAATTCACATTCCAAGTAATATTCGGCATGCTAATTACATTGCCGGTTGCCAAATTGCATTATCTCTTATAGTTTCCGAGATAGGGACTATCGATAATTTACACCTTAGGCTCTGCTTCTAACTTGGGCCCAAATTGTAAAATGGTCTTATCTATTGGCGATTTCGTTCCAATTCACATTCCATGTAATATTCGGCATGCTAATTACATTGCCGGTTGCCAAATTGCATTATCTCTTATAGTTTCCGAGATATGGACTATCGATAATTTACACCTTAGGCTCTGCTTCTAACTTGGGCCCAAATTGTAAAATGGTCTTATCTATTGGCGATTTCGTTCCAATTCACACTCCAAGTAATATTCGGTATGCTAATTACATTGCCGGTTGCGAAATTGCATTATCTCTTATAGTTTCCGAGATATGGACTATGAATAATTTACACCTTAGGCTCTGCTTCTAACTTGGGCCCAAATTGTAAAATGGTCTTATCTATTGGCGATTTCATTCCAATTCACATTCCAAGTAATATTCGGCATGCTAATTACATTGCCGGTTGCCAAATTGCATTATCTCTTATAGTTTCCGAGATATGGATTATCGATAATTTACACCTTAGGCTCTGCTTCTAACTTGGGCCCAAATTGTAAAATGGTCTTATCTATTGGCGATTTCGTTCCAATTCACATTCCAAGTAATATTCGGCATGCTAATTACATTTCCGGTTGCCAAATTGCATTATCTCTTATAGTTTCCGAGATATGTACTATCGATAATTTACACCTTAGGCTCTGCTTCTAACTTGGGCCCAAATTGTAAAATGGTCTTCTCTATTGGCGATTTCGTTCCAATTCACATTCCAAGTAATATTCGGCATGCTAATTACATTGCCGGTTGCCAAATTGCATTATCTCTTATAGTTTCCGAGATATGGACTATCGATAATTTACATCTTAGGCTCTGCTTCTAAATTGGGCCCAAATTGTAAAATCGTCTTATCTATTGGCGATTTCGTTCCAATTCACATTCCAAGTAATATTCGGCATGCTAATTACATTGCCGGTTGCCAAATTGCATTATCTCTTATAGTTTCCGAGATATGGACTATCGGTAATTTACACCTTAGGCTCTGCTTCTAACTTGGGCCCAAATTGTAAAATGGTCTTATCTATTGGCGATTTCGTTCCAATTCACATTCCAAGTAATATCCGGCATGCCAATTACATTGCCGGTTGCCAAATTGAATTATCTCTTATAGTTTCCGAGATATGGACTATCGATAATTTACACCTTAGGCTCTGCTTCTAACTTGGGCCCAAATTGTAAAATGGTCTTAAATATTGGCGATTTCGTTCCAATTCACATTCCAAGTAATATTCGGCATGCTAATTACATTGCCGGTTGCCAAATTGCATTATCTCTTATAGTTTCCGAGATATGGACTATCGATAATTTACACCTTAGGCTCTGCTTCTAACTTGGGCCCAAATTGTAAAATGGTCTTATCTATTGCCGATTTCGTTCCAATTCACATTCCAAGTAATATCCGGCATGCCAATTACATTGCCGGTTGCCAAATTGAATTATCTCTTATAGTTTCCCAGATATGGACTATCGATAATTTACACCTTAGGCTCTGCTTCTAACTTGGGCCCAAATTGTAAAATTGTCTTAAATATTGGCGATTTCGTTCCAATTCACATTCCAAGTAATATTCGGCATGCTAATTACATTGCCGTTTGCCAAATTGCATTATCTCTTATAGTTTCCGAGATATGGACTATCGATAATTTACACCTTAGGCTCTGCTTCTAACTTGGGCCCAAATTGTAAAATGGTCTTATCTATTGCCGATTTCATTCCAATTCACATTCCAAGTAATATTCGGCATGCTAATTACATTGCCGGTTGCCAAATTGCATTATCTCTTATAGTTTCCGAGATATGGACTATCGATAATTTACACCTTAGGCTCTGCTTCTAACTTGGACCCAAATTGTAAAATGGTCTTATCTATTTTCGATTTCATTCTAATTCACATTCCAAGTAATATTAGGCATGCTAATTACATTGCCGGTTGCCAAATTGCATTATCTCTTATAGTTTCCGAGATATGGACTATCGATAATTTACACCTTAGGCTCTGCTTCTAACTTGGGCCCAAATTGTAAAATGGTCTTATCTATTGGCGATTTCGTTCCAATTCACATTCCAAGTAATATTCGGCATGCTAATTACATTGCCGGTTGCCAAATTGCATTATCTCTTGTAGTTTCCGAGATATGGACTATCGATAATTTACACCTTAGGCTCTGCTTCTAACTTGGGCCCAAATTGTAAAATGGTCTTATCTATTGGCGATTTCGTTCCAATTCACATTCCAAGTAATATTCGGCATGCTAATTACATTGCCGGTTGCCAAATTGCATTATCTCTTATAGTTTCCGAGATATGGACTATCGATAATTTACACCTTAGGCTCTGCTTCTAACTTGGGCCCAAATTGTAAAATGGTCTTATCTATTGGCGATTTCGTTCCAATTCACTCTCCAAGTAATATTCGGCATGCTAATTACATTGCCGGTTGCCAAATTGCATTATCTCTTATAGTTTCCGAGATATGGACTATCGATAATTTACACCTTAGGCTCTGCTTCTAACTTGGGCTCAAATTGTAAAATGGTCTTATCTGTTGGCGATTTCGTTCCAATTCACATTCCAAGTAATATTCGGCATGCTAATTGCATTGCCGGTTGCCAAATTGCATTATCTCTTATAGCTTCCGAGATATGGACTGTCGATAATTTACACCTTAGGCTCTGCTTCTAACTTGGGCCCAAATTGTAAAATGGTCTTAAATATTGGCGATTTCGTTCCAATTCACATTCCAAGTAATATTCGGCATGCTAATTACATTGCCGGTTGCCAAATTGCATTATCTCTTATAGTTTCCGAGATATGGACTATAGATAATTTACACCTTAGGCTCTGCTTCTAACTTGGGCCCAAATTGTAAAATGGTCTTATCTATTGGCGATTTCGTTCCATTTCACATTCCAAGTAATATTCGGCATGCTAATTACATTGCCGGTTGCCAAATTGCATTATCTCTTATAGTTTCCGAGATATGGACTATCGATAATTTACACCTTAGGCTCTGCTTCTAACTTGGGCCCAAATTGTAATATGGTCTTATCTATTGGCGATTTCGTTCCAATTCACATTCCAAGTAATATTCGGCATGCTAATTACATTGCCGGTTGCCAAATTGCATTATCTCTTATAGTTTCCGAGATATGGACTATCGATAATTTACACCTAAGGCTCTGCTTCTAACTTGGGCCCAAATTGTAAAATGGTCTTATCTATTGGCGATTTCGTTCCAATTCACATTCCAAGTAATATTCGGCATGCTAATTACATTGCCGGTTGCCAAATTGCATTATCTCTTATAGTTTCCGAGATATGGACTATCGATAATTTACACCTTAGGCTCTGCTTCTAACTTGGGCCCAAATTGTAAAATGGTCTTATCTATTGGCGATTTCGTTCCAATTCACATTCCAAGTAATATTCGGCATGCTAATTACATTGCCGGTTGCCAAATTGCATTGTCTCTTATAGTTTCCGAGATAGGGACTATCGATAATTTACACCTTAGGCTCTGCTTCTAACTTGGGCCCAAATTGTAAAATGGTCTTATCTATTGGCGATTTCGTTCCAATTCACATTCCATGTAATATTCGGCATGCTAATTACATTGCCGGTTGCCAAATTGCATTATCTCTTATAGTTTCCGAGATATGGACTATCGATAATTTACACCTTAGGCTCTGCTTCTAACTTGGGCCCAAATTGTAAAATGGTCTTATCTATTGGCGATTTCGTTCCAATTCACACTCCAAGTAATATTCGGTATGCTAATTACATTGCCGGTTGCGAAATTGCATTATCTCTTATAGTTTCCGAGATATGGACTATGAATAATTTACACCTTAGGCTCTGCTTCTAACTTGGGCCCAAATTGTAAAATGGTCTTATCTATTGGCGATTTCATTCCAATTCACATTCCAAGTAATATTCGGCATGCTAATTACATTGCCGGTTGCCAAATTGCATTATCTCTTATAGTTTCCGAGATATGGATTATCGATAATTTACACCTTAGGCTCTGCTTCTAACTTGGGCCCAAATTGTAAAATGGTCTTATCTATTGGCGATTTCGTTCCAATTCACATTCCAAGTAATATTCGGCATGCTAATTACATTGCCGGTTGCCAAATTGCATTATCTCTTATAGTTTCCGAGATATGGGCTATCGATAATTTACACCTTAGGCTCTGCTTCTAACTTGGGCCCAAATTGTAAAATGGTCTTATCTATTGGCGATTTCGTCCCAATTCACATTCCAAGTAATATTCGGCATGCTAATTACATTGCCGGTTGCGAAATTGCATTATCTCTTATAGTTTCCGAGATATGGACTATCGATAATTTACACCTTAGGCTCTGCTTCTAACTTGGGCCCAAATTGTAAAATGGTCTTATCTATTGGCGATTTCGTTCCAATTCACATTCCAAGTAATATTCGGCATGCTAATTACATTGCCGGTTGCCAAATTGCATTATCTCTTTTAGTTTCCGAGATATGGACTATCGATAATTTACACCTTAGGCTCTGCTTCTAACTTGGGCCCAAATTGTAAAATGGCCTTATCTATTGGCGATTTCGTTCCAATTCATATTCCGAGTAATATTCGGCATGCTAATTACATTGCCGGTTGCCAAATTGCATTATCTCTTATAGTTTCCGAGATATGGACTATCGATAATTTACACCTTAGGCTCTGCTTCTAACTTGGGCCCAAATTGTAAAATGGCCTTATCTATTGGCGATTTCGTTCCAATTCACATTCCAAGTAATATTCGGCATGCTAATTACATTGCCGGTGGCCAAATTGAATTATCTCTTATAGTTTCCGAGATATGGACTATCGATAATTTACACCTTAGGCTCTGCTTCTAACTTGGGCCCAAATTGTAAAATGGTCTTACCTATTGGCGATTTCGTTCCAATTCACATTCCAAGTAATATTCGGCATGCTAATTACATTGCCGGTTGCCAAATTGCATTATCTCTTATAGTTTCCGAGATATGGACTATAGATAATTTACACCTTAGGCTCTGCTTCTAACTTGGGCCCAAATTGTAAAATGGTCTTATCTATTGGCGATTTCGTTCCATTTCACATTCCAAGTAATATTCGGCATGCTAATTACATTGCCGGTTGCCAAATTGCATTATCTCTTATAGTTTCCGAGATATGGACTATCGATAATTTACACCTTAGGCTCTGCTTCTAACTTGGGCCCAAATTGTAATATGGTCTTATCTATTGGCGATTTCGTTCCAATTCACATTCCAAGTAATATTCGGCATGCTAATTACATTGCCGGTTGCCAAATTGCATTATCTCTTATAGTTTCCGAGATATGGACTATCGATAATTTACACCTAAGGCTCTGCTTCTAACTTGGGCCCAAATTGTAAAATGGTCTTATCTATTGGCGATTTCGTTCCAATTCACATTCCAAGTAATATTCGGCATGCTAATTACATTGCCGGTTGCCAAATTGCATTATCTCTTATAGTTTCCGAGATATGGACTATCGATAATTTACACCTTAGGCTCTGCTTCTAACTTGGGCCCAAATTGTAAAATGGTCTTATCTATTGGCGATTTCGTTCCAATTCACATTCCAAGTAATATTCGGCATGCTAATTACATTGCCGGTTGCCAAATTGCATTATCTCTTATAGTTTCCGAGATAGGGACTATCGATAATTTACACCTTAGGCTCTGCTTCTAACTTGGGCCCAAATTGTAAAATGGTCTTATCTATTGGCGATTTCGTTCCAATTCACATTCCATGTAATATTCGGCATGCTAATTACATTGCCGGTTGCCAAATTGCATTATCTCTTATAGTTTCCGAGATATGGACTATCGATAATTTACACCTTAGGCTCTGCTTCTAACTTGGGCCCAAATTGTAAAATGGTCTTATCTATTGGCGATTTCGTTCCAATTCACACTCCAAGTAATATTCGGTATGCTAATTACATTGCCGGTTGCGAAATTGCATTATCTCTTATAGTTTCCGAGATATGGACTATGAATAATTTACACCTTAGGCTCTGCTTCTAACTTGGGCCCAAATTGTAAAATGGTCTTATCTATTGGCGATTTCATTCCAATTCACATTCCAAGTAATATTCGGCATGCTAATTACATTGCCGTTTGCCAAATTGCATTATCTCTTATAGTTTCCGAGATATGGATTATCGATAATTTACACCTTAGGCTCTGCTTCTAACTTGGGCCCAAATTGTAAAATGGTCTTATCTATTGGCGATTTCGTTCCAATTCACATTCCAAGTAATATTCGGCATGCTAATTACATTTCCGGTTGCCAAATTGCATTATCTCTTATAGTTTCCGAGATATGGACTATCGATAATTTACACCTTAGGCTCTGCTTCTAACTTGGGCCCAAATTGTAAAATGGTCTTCTCTATTGGCGATTTCGTTCCAATTCACATTCCAAGTAATATTCGGCATGCTAATTACATTGCCGGTTGCCAAATTGCATTATCTCTTATAGTTTCCGAGATATGGACTATCGATAATTTACATCTTAGGCTCTGCTTCTAAATTGGGCCCAAATTGTAAAATCGTCTTATCTATTGGCGATTTCGTTCCAATTCACATTCCAAGTAATATTCGGCATGCTAATTACATTGCCGGTTGCCAAATTGCATTATCTCTTATAGTTTCCGAGATATGGACTATCGGTAATTTACACCTTAGGCTCTGCTTCTAACTTGGGCCCAAATTGTAAAATGGTCTTATCTATTGGCGATTTCGTTCCAATTCACATTCCAAGTAATATCCGGCATGCCAATTACATTGCCGGTTGCCAAATTGAATTATCTCTTATAGTTTCCGAGATATGGACTATCGATAATTTACACCTTAGGCTCTGCTTCTAACTTGGGCCCAAATTGTAAAATGGTCTTAAATATTGGCGATTTCGTTCCAATTCACATTCCAAGTAATATTCGGCATGCTAATTACATTGCCGGTTGCCAAATTGCATTATCTCTTATAGTTTCCGAGATATGGACTATCGATAATTTACACCTTAGGCTCTGCTTCTAACTTGGGCCCAAATTGTAAAATGGTCTTATCTATTGCCGATTTCGTTCCAATTCACATTCCAAGTAATATCCGGCATGCCAATTACATTGCCGGTTGCCAAATTGAATTATCTCTTATAGTTTCCCAGATATGGACTATCGATAATTTACACCTTAGGCTCTGCTTCTAACTTGGGCCCAAATTGTAAAGTTGTCTTAAATATTGGCGATTTCGTTCCAATTCACATTCCAAGTAATATTCGGCATGCTAATTACATTGCCGTTTGCCAAATTGCATTATCTCTTATAGTTTCCGAGATATGGACTATCGATAATTTACACCTTAGGCTCTGCTTCTAACTTGGGCCCAAATTGTAAAATGGTCTTATCTATTGCCGATTTCGTTCCAATTCACATTCCAAGTAATATTCGGCATGCTAATTACATTGCCGGTTGCCAAATTGCATTATCTCTTATAGTTTCCGAGATATGGACTATCGATAATTTACACCTTAGGCTCTGCTTCTAACTTGGGCCCAAATTGTAAAATGGTCTTATCTATTTTCGATTTCATTCTAATTCACATTCCAAGTAATATTAGGCATGCTAATTACATTGCCGGTTGCCAAATTGCATTATCTCTTATAGTTTCCGAGATATGGACTATCGATAATTTACACCTTAGGCTCTGCTTCTAACTTGGGCCCAAATTGTAAAATGGTCTTATCTATTGGCGATTTCGTTCCAATTCACATTCCAAGTAATATTCGGCATGCTAATTACATTGCCGGTTGCCAAATTGCATTATCTCTTGTAGTTTCCGAGATATGGACTATCGATAATTTACACCTTAGGCTCTGCTTCTAACTTGGGCCCAAATTGTAAAATGGTCTTATCTATTGGCGATTTCGTTCCAATTCACATTCCAAGTAATATTCGGCATGCTAATTACATTGCCGGTTGCCAAATTGCATTATCTCTTATAGTTTCCGAGATATGGACTATCGATAATTTACACCTTAGGCTCTGCTTCTAACTTGGGCCCAAATTGTAAAATGGTCTTATCTATTGGCGATTTCGTTCCAATTCACTCTCCAAGTAATATTCGGCATGCTAATTACATTGCCGGTTGCCAAATTGCATTATCTCTTATAGTTTCCGAGATATGGACTATCGATAATTTACACCTTAGGCTCTGCTTCTAACTTGGGCTCAAATTGTAAAATGGTCTTATCTGTTGGCGATTTCGTTCCAATTCACATTCCAAGTAATATTCGGCATGCTAATTGCATTGCCGGTTGCCAAATTGCATTATCTCTTATAGCTTCCGAGATATGGACTGTCGATAATTTACACCTTAGGCTCTGCTTCTAACTTGGGCCCAAATTGTAAAATGGTCTTAAATATTGGCGATTTCGTTCCAATTCACATTCCAAGTAATATTCGGCATGCTAATTACATTGCCGGTTGCCAAATTGCATTATCTCTTATAGTTTCCGAGATATGGACTATCGATAATTTACACCTTAGGCTCTGCTTCTAACTTGGGCCCAAATTGTAAAATGGTCTTATCTATTGCCGATATCGTTCCAATTCACATTCCAAGTAATATTCGGCATGCTAATTACATTGCCGGTTGCCAAATTGCATTATCTCTTATAGTTTCCGAGATATGGACTATCGATAATTTACACCTTAGGCTCTGCTTCTAACTTGGGCCCAAATTGTAAAATGGTCTTATCTATTGGCGATTTCATTCCAATTCACATTCCATGTAATATTCGGCATGCTAATTACATTGCCGGTTGCCAAATTGCATTATCTCTTATAGTTTCCGAGATATGGACTATCGATAATTTACACCTTAGGCTCTGCTTCTAACTTGGGCACAAATTGTAAAATGGTCTTATCTATTGGCGATTTCGTTCCAATTCACATTCCAAGTAATATTCGGCATGCTAATTACATTGCCGGTTGCCAAATTGCATTATCTCTTGTAGTTTCCGAGATATGGACTATCGATAATTTACACCTTAGGCTCTGCTTCTAACTTGGGCCCAAATTGTAAAATGGTCTTATCTATTGGCGATTTCGTTCCAATTCACATTCCAAGTAATATTCGGCATGCTAATTACATTGCCGGTTGCCAAATTGCATTATCTCTTACAGTTTCCGAGATATGGACTATCGATAATTTACACCTTAGGCTCTGCTTCTAACTTGGGCCCAAATTGTAAAATGGTCTTATCTATTGGCGATTTCGTTCCAATTCACTCTCCAAGTAATATTCGGCATGCTAATTACATTGCCGGTTGCCAAATTGCATTATCTCTTATAGTTTCCGAGATATGGACTATCGATAATTTACACCTTAGGCTCTGCTTCTAACTTGGGCTCAAATTGTAAAATGGCCTTATCTATTGGCGATTTCGTTCCAATTCACATTCCAAGTAATATTCGGCATGCTAATTGCATTGCCGGTTGCCAAATTGCATTATCTCTTATAGCTTCCGAGATATGGACTGTCGATAATTTACACCTTAGGCTCTGCTTCTAACTTGGGCCCAAATTGTAAAATGGTCTTATCTATTGGCGATTTCGTTCGTCCATCGATCGATTCACAATCCAAGTAATATTCGGCATGCTAATTACATTGCCGGTTGCCAAATTGCATTATCTCTTATAGTTTCCGAGATATGGACTATCGATTATTTTTAACCTTAGGCTCTAACTTGGGCCCAAACTGTAAAATGGTCTTATCTATTGGCGATTTCGTTCCAATTCACATTCCAAGTAATATTTGCATGCTAATTACATTGCCGGTTGCCAAATTGCATTATCTCTTATAGTTTCCGAGATATGGACTATCGATAATTTACACCTTAGGCTCTGCTTCTAACTTGGGCCCAAATTGTAAAATGGTCTTATCTATTGGCGATTTCGTTCCAATTCACATTCCAAGTAATATTCGGCATGCTAATTACATTGCCGGTTGCCAAATTGCATTATCTCTTATAGTTTCCGAGATATGGACTATCGATAATTTACACCTTAGGCTCTGCTTCTAACTTGGGCCCAAATTGTAAAATGGTCTTATCTATTGGCGATTTCGTTCCAATTCACATTCCAAGTAATATTCGGCATGCTAATTACATTGCCGGTTGCCAAATTGCATTATCTCTTATAGTTTCCGAGATATGGACTATCGATAATTTACACCTTAGGCTCTGCTTCTAACTTGGGCCCAAATTGTAAAATGGTCTTATCTATTGGCGATTTCGTTCCAATTCACATTCCAAGTAATATTCGGCATGCTAATTACATTGCCGGTTGCCAAATTGCATTATCTCTTATAGTTTCCGAGATATGGACTATCGATAATTTACACCTTAGGCTCTGCTTCTAACTTGGGCCCAAATTGTAAAATGGCCTTATCTATTGGCGATTTCGTTCCAATTCACATTCCAAGTAATACTCGGCATGCTGATTACATTGCCGGTTGCCAAATTGCATTATCTCTTATAGTTTCAGAGATATGGACTATCGATAATTTACACCTTAGGCTCTGCTTCTAACTTGGGCCCAAATTGTAAAATGGTCTTATCTATTGGCGATTTCGTTCCAATTCACATTCCAAGTAATATTCGGCATGCTAATTACATTGCCGGTTGCCAAATTGCATTATCTCTTATAGTTTCCGAGATATGGACTATCGATAATTTACACCTTAGACTCTGCTTCTAACTTGGGCCCAAATTGTAAAATGGTCTTATCTATTGGCAATTTCGTTCCAATTCACGTTCCAAGTAATATTCGGCATGTTAATTAAATTGCCGGTTGCCAAATTGCATTATCTCTTATAGTTTCCGAGATATGGACTATCGATAATTTACACCTTAGGCTCTGCTTCTAACTTGGGCCCAAATTGTAAAATCGTCTTATCTATTGGCGATTTCGTTCCAATTCACATTCCAAGTAATATTCGGCATGCTAATTACATTGCCGGTTGCCAAATTGCATTATCTCTTATAGTTTCCGAGATATGGACTATCGATAATTTACACCTTAGGCTCTGCTTCTAACTTGGGCCCAAATTGTAAAATGGTCTTATCTATTGGCGATTTCGTTCCAATTCACATTCCAAGTAATATTCGGCATGCTAATTACATTGCCAGTTGCCAAATTGCATTATCTCTTATAGTTTCCGAGATATGGACTATGGATAATTTACACCTTAGGCTCTGCTTCTAACTTGGGCCCAAATTGTAAAATGGTCTTATCTATTGGCGATTTCGTTCCAATTCACATTCCAAGTAATATTCGGCATGCTAATTACATTGCCGGTTGCCAAATTGCATTATCTCTTATAGTTTCCGAGATATGGACTATCGATAATTTACACCTTAGGCTCTGCTTCTAACTTGGGCCCAAATTGTAAAATGGCCTTATCTATTGGCGATTTCGTTCCAATTCACATTCCAAGTAATACTCGGCATGCTGATTACATTGCCGGTTGCCAAATTGCATTATCTCTTATAGTTTCAGAGATATGGTCTATCGATAATTTACACCTTAGGCTCTGCTTCTAACTTGGGCCCAAATTGTAAAATGGTCTTATCTATTGGCGATTTCGTTCCAATTCACATTCCAAGTAATATTCGGCATGCTAATTACATTGCCGGTTGCCAAATTGCATTATCTCTTATAGTTTCCGAGATATGGACTATCGATAATTTACACCTTAGGCTCTGCTTCTAACTTGGGCCCAAATTGTAAAATCGTCTTATCTATTGGCGATTTCGTTCCAATTCACATTCCAAGTAATATTCGGCATGCTAATTACATTGCCGGTTGCCAAATTGCATTATCTCTTATAGTTTCCGAGATATGGACTATCGATAATTTACACCTTAGGCTCTGCTTCTAACTTGGGCCCAAATTGTAAAATGGTCTTATCTATTGGCGATTTCGTTCCAATTCACATTCCAAGTAATATTCGGCATGCTAATTACATTGCCGGTTGCCAAATTGAATTATCTCCTATAGTTTCCGAGATATGGACTATCGATAATTTACACCTTAGGCTCTGCTTCTAACTTGGGCCCAAATTGTAAAATGGTCTTATCTATTGGCGATTTCGTTCCAATTCACATTCCAAGTAATATTCGGCATGCTAATTACATTGCCGGTGGCCAAGTTGCATTATCTCTTATAGTTTCCGAGATATGGACTATCGATAATTTACACCTTAGGCTCTGCTTCTAACTTGGGCCCAAATTGTAAAATGGTCTTATCTATTGGCGATTTCGTTCCAATTCACATTCCAAGTAATATTCGGCATACTAATTACATTGCCGGTTCCCAAATTGCATTATCTCTTATAGTTTCCGAGATATGGACTATCGATTATTTTTAACCTTAGGCTCTGCTTCTAACTTGGGCCCAAACTGTTAAATGGTCTTATCTATTGGCGATTTCGTTCCAATTCACATTCCAAGTAGTATTCGGCATGCTAATTACATTGCCGGTTGCCAAATTGCATTATCTCTTATAGTTTGCGAGATATGGACTATCGATAATTTACACCTTAGGCTCTGCTTCTAACTTGGGCCCAAATTGTAAAATGGTCTTATCTATTGGCGATTTCGTTCCAATTCACATTCCAAGTAATATTCGGCATGCTAATTACATTGCCGGTGGCCAAGTTGCATTATCTCTTATAGTTTCCGAGATATGGACTATCGATAATTTACACCTTAGGCTCTGCTTCTAACTTGGGCCCAAATTGTAAAATGGTCTTATCTATTGGCGATTTCGTTCCAATTCACATTCCAAGTAATATTTGGCATGCTAATTACATTGCCGGTTGCCAAATTGCATTATCTCTTATAGTTTCCGAGATATGGACTATCGATTATTTTTAACCTTAGGCTCTGCGTCTAACTTGGGCCCAAACTGTAAAATGGCCTTATCTATTGGCGATTTCGTTCCAATTCACATTCCAAGTAATATTCGTCATGCTAATTACATTGCCGGTTGCCAAATTGCATTATCTCTTATAGTTTCCGAGATATGGACTATCGATAATTTACACCTTAGGCTCTGCTTCTAACTTGGGCCCAAATTGTAAAATGGTCTTATCTATTGGCGATTTCGTTCCAATTCACATTCCAAGTAATATTCGGCATGCTAATTACATTGCCGGTTGCCAAATAGCATTATCTCTTATAGTTTCCGAGATATGGACTATCGATAATTTACACCTTAGGCTCTGCTTCTAACTTGGGCCCAAATTGTAAAATGGTCTTATCTATTGGCGATTTCGTCCCAATTCACATTCCAAGTAATATTCGGCATGCTAATTACATTGCCGGTTGCGAAATTGCATTATCTCTTATAGTTTCCGAGATATGGACTATCAATAATTTACACCTTAGGCTCTGCTTCTAACTTGGGCCCAAATTGTAAAATGGTCTTATCTATTGGCGATTTCGTTCCAATACACATTCCAAGTAATATTCGGCATGCTAATTACATTGCCGGTTGCCAAATTGCATTATCTCTTATAGTTTCCGAGATATGGACTATCGATAATTTACACCTTAGGCTCTGCTTCTAACTTGGGCCCAAATTGTAAAATGGTCTTATCTATTGGCGATTTCGTCCCAATTCACAATCCAAGTAATATTCGGCATGCTAATTACATTGCCGGTTGCGAAATTGCATTATCACTTATAGTTTCCGAGATATGGACTATCGATAATTTACACCTTAGGCTCTGCTTCTAACTTGGGCCCAAATTGTAAAATGGTCTTATCTATTGGCGATTTCGTTCCAATTCACATTCCAAGTAATATTCGGCATGCTAATTACATTGCCGGTTGCCAAATTGCATTATCTCTTATAGTTTCCGAGATATGGACTATCGATAATTTACAACTTAGGCTCTGCTTCTAACTTGGGCCCAAATTGTAAAATGGTCTTTTCTATTGGCGATTTCGTTCCAATTCACATTCCAAGTAATATTCGGCATGCTAATTACATTGCCGGTTGCCAAATTGCATTATCTCTTATAGTTTCCGAGATATGGACTATCGATAATTTACACCTTAGGCTCTGCTTCTAACTTGGGCCCAAATTGTAAAATGGCCTTATCTATTGGCGATTTCGTTCCAATTCACATTCCAAGTAATACTCGGCATGCTGATTACATTGCCGGTTGCCAAATTGCATTATCTCTTATAGTTTCAGAGATATGGACTATCGATAATTTACTCCTTAGGCTCTGCTTCTAACTTGGGCCCAAATTGTAAAATGGTCTTATCTATTGGCGATTTCGTTCCAATTCACATTCCAAGTAATATTCGGCATGCTAATTACATTGCCGGTTGCCAAATTGCATTATCTCTTATAGTTTCCGAGATATGGACTATCGATAATTTACACCTTAGGCTCTGCTTCTAACTTGGGCCCAAATTGTAAAATGGTCTTATCTATTGGCAATTTCGTTCCAATTCACATTCCAAGTAATATTCGGCATGTTAATTAAATTGACGGTTGCCAAATTGCATTATCTCTTATAGTTTCCGAGATATGGACTATCGATAATTTACACCTTAGGCTCTGTTTCTAACTTGGGCCCAAATTGTAAAATCGTCTTATCTATTGGCGATTTCGTTCCAATTCACATTCCAAGTAATATTCGGCATGCTAATTACATTGCCGGTTGCCAAATTGCATTATCTCTTATAGTTTCCGAGATATGGACTATCGATAATTTACACCTTAGGCTCTGCTTCTAACTTGGGCCCAAATTGTAAAATGGTCTTATCTATTGGCGATTTCGTTCCAATTCACATTCCAAGTAATATTCGGCATGCTAATTACATTGCCGGTTGCCAAATTGAATTATCTCCTATAGTTTCCGAGATATGGACTATCGATAATTTACACCTTAGGCTCTGCTTCTAACTTGGGCCCAAATTGTAAAATGGTCTTATCTATTGGCGATTTCGTTCCAATTCACATTCCAAGTAGTATTCGGCATGCTAATTACATTGCCGGTTGCCAAATTGCATTATCTCTTATAGTTTCCGAGATATGGACTATCGATAATTTACACCTTAGGCTCTGCTTCTAACTTGGGCCCAAATTGTAAAATGGTCTTATCTATTGGCGATTTCGTTCCAATTCACATTCCAAGTAGTATTCGGCATGCTAATTACATTGCCAGTTGCCAAATTGCATTATCTCTTATAGTTTCCGAGATATGGACTATGGATAATTTACACCTTAGGCTCTGCTTCTAACTTGGGCCCAAATTGTAAAATGGTCTTATCTATTGGCGATTTCGTTCCAATTCACATTCCAAGTAATATTCGGCATGCTAATTACATTGCCGGTTGCCAAATTGCATTATCTCTTATAATTTCCGAGATATGGACTATCGATAATTTACACCTTAGGCTCTGCTTCTAACTTGGGCCCAAATTGTAAAATGGCCTTATCTATTGGCGATTTCGTTCCAATTCACATTCCAAGTAATACTCGGCATGCTGATTACATTGCCGGTTGCCAAATTGCATTATCTCTTATAGTTTCAGAGATATGGACTATCGATAATTTACACCTTAGGCTCTGCTTCTAACTTGGGCCCAAATTGTAAAATGGTCTTATCTATTGGCGATTTCGTTCCAATTCACATTCCAAGTAATATTCGGCATGCTAATTACATTGCCGGTTGCCAAATTGCATTATCTCTTATAGTTTCCGAGATATGGACTATCCATAATTTACACCTTAGGCTCTGCTTCTAACTTGGGCCCAAATTGTAAAATCGTCTTATCTATTGGCGATTTCGTTCCAATTCACATTCCAAGTAATATTCGGCATGCTAATTACATTGCCGGTTGCCAAATTGCATTATCTCTTATAGTTTCCGAGATATGGACTATCGATAATTTACACCTTAGGCTCTGCTTCTAACTTGGGCCCAAATTGTAAAATGGCCTTATCTATTGGCGATTTCGTTCCAATTCACATTCCAAGTAATATTCGGCATGCTAATTACATTGCCGGTTGCCAAATTGAATTATCTCCTATAGTTTCCGAGATATGGACTATCGATAATTTACACCTTAGGCTCTGCTTCTAACTTGGGCCCAAATTGTAAAATGGTCTTACCTATTGGCGATTTCGTTCCAATTCACATTCCAAGTAATATTCGGCATGCTAATTACATTGCCGGGCCGGTGGCCAAGTTGCATTATCTCTTATAGTTTCCGAGATATGGACTATCGATAATTTACACCTTAGGCTCTGCTTCTAACTTGGGCCCAAATTGTAAAATCGTCTTATCTATTGGCGATTTCGTTCCAATTCACATTCCAAGTAATATTCGGCATGCTAATTACATTGCCGGTTGCCAAATTGAATTATCTCCTATAGTTTCCGAGATATGGACTATCGATAATTTACACCTTAGGCTCTGCTTCTAACTTGGGCCCAAATTGTAAAATGGTCTTACCTATTGGCGATTTCGTTCCAATTCACATTCCAAGTAATATTCGGCATGCTAATTACATTGCCGGGCCGGTGGCCAAGTTGCATTATCTCTTATAGTTTCCGAGATATGGACTATCGATAATTTACACCTTAGGCTCTGCTTCTAACTTGGGCCCAAATTGTAAAATGGTCTTATCTATTGGCGATTTCGTTCCAATTCACATTCCAAGTAATATTCGGCATGCTAATTACATTGCCGGTTCCCAAATTGCATTATCTCTTATAGTTTCCGAGATATGGACTATCGATTATTTTTAACCTTAGGCTCTGCTTCTAACTTGGGCCCAAACTGTAAAATGGTCTTATCTATTGGCGATTTCGTTCCAATTCACATTCCAAGTAGTATTCGGCATGCTAATTACATTGCCGGTTGCCAAATTGCATTATCTCTTATAGTTTCCGAGATATGGACTATCGATAATTTACACCTTAGGCTCTGCTTCTAACTTGGGCCCAAATTGTAAAATGGACTTATCTATTGGCGATTTCGTTCCAATTCACATTCCAAGTAATATTCGGCATGCTAATTACATTGCCGGTTGCCAAATTGCATTATCTCTTATAGTTTCCGAGATATGGACTATCGATAATTTACACCTTAGGCTCTGCTTCTAACTTGGGCCCAAATTGTAAAATGGTCTTATCTATTGGCGATTTCGTTCCAATTCACATTCCAAGTAATATTCGGCATGCTAATTACATTGCCGGTTCCCAAATTGCATTATCTCTTATAGTTTCCGAGATATGGACTATCGATTATTTTTAACCTTAGGCTCTGCTTCTAACTTGGGCCCAAACTGTAAAATGGTCTTATCTATTGGCGATTTCGTTCCAATTCACATTCCAAGTAGTATTCGGCATGCTAATTACATTGCCGGTTGCCAAATTGCATTATCTCTTATAGTTTCCGAGATATGGACTATCGATAATTTACACCTTAGGCTCTGCTTCTAACTTGGGCCCAAATTGTAAAATGGACTTATCTATTGGCGATTTCGTTCCAATTCACATTACAAGTAATATTCGGCATGCTAATTACATTGCCGGTTGCCAAATTGCATTATCTCTTATAGTTTCCGAGATATGGACTATCGATAATTTACACCTTAGGCTCTGCTTCTAACTTGGGTCCAAATTGTAAAATGGTCTTATCTATTGGCGATTTCGTTCCAATTCACATTCCAAGTAATATTCGGCATGCTAATTACATTGCCGGTTGCCAAATTGCATTATCTCTTTTAGTTTCCGAGATATGGACTATCGATAATTTACACCTTAGGCTCTGCTTCTAACTTGGGCCCAAATTGTAAAATGGTCTTATCTATTGGCGATTTCGTTCCAATTCACATTCCAAGTAATATTCGGCATGCTAATTACATTGCCGGTTGCTAAATTGCATTATCTCTTATAGTTTCCGAGATATGGACTATCGATAATTTACACCTTAGGCTCTGCTTCTAACTTGGGCCCAAATTGTAAAATGGCCTTATCTATTGGCGATTTCGTTCCAATTCACATTCCAAGTAATATTCGGCATGCTAATTACATTGCCGGTTGCCAAATTGCATTATCTCTTATAGTTTCCGAGATATGGACTATCGATAATTTACACCTTAGGCTCTGCTTCTAACTTGGGCCCAAATTGTAAAATGGACTTATCTATTGGCGATTTCGTTCCAATTCACATTCCAAGTAATATTCGGCATGCTAATTACATTGCCGGTGGCCAAATTGAATTATCTCTAACAGTTTCCGAGATATGGACTATCGATAATTTACACCTTAGGCTCTGCTTCTAACTTGGGCCCAAATTGTAAAATGGTCTTACCTATTGGCGATTTCGTTCCAATTCACAATCCAAGTAATATTCGGCATGCTAATTACATTGCCGGTTGCCAAATTGCATTATCTCTTATAGTTTCCGAGATATGGACTATCGATAATTTACACCTTAGGCTCTGCTTCTAACTTGGGCCCATATTGTAAAATGGTCTTATCTATTGGCGATTTCGTTCTAATTCACATTCCAAGTAATATTCGGCATGCTAATTACATTGCCGGTTGCCAAATTGCATTATCTCTTATAGTTTCCGAGATATGGACTATCGATAATTTACACCTTAGGCTCTGCTTCTAACTTGGGCCCAAATTGTAAAATGGTCTTATCTATGGGCGATTTCGTTCCAATTCACATTCCAAGTAGTATTCGGCATGCTAATTACATTGCCGGTTGCCAAATTGCATTATCTCTTATAGTTTCCGAGATATGGACTATCGATAATTTACACCTTAGGCTCTGCTTCTAACTTGGGCCCAAATTGTAAAATGGTCTTATCTATTGGCGATTTCGTTCCAATTCACATTCCAAGTAATATTCGGCATGCTAATTACATTGCCGGTTGCCAAATTGCATTATCTCTTATAGTTTCCGAGATATGGACTATCGATAATTTACACCTTAGGCTCTGCTTCTAACTTGGGCCCAAATTGTAAAATGGTCTTATCTATTGGCGATTTCGTTCCAATTCACATTCCAAGTAATATTCGGCATGCTAATTACATTGCCGGTTGCCAAATTGCATTATCTCTTATAGTTTCCGAGATATGGACTATCGATAATTTACACCTTAGGCTCTGCTTCTAACTTGGGCCCAAATTGTAAAATGGTCTTATCTATTGGCGATTTCGTTATAATTCACATTCCAAGTAATATTCGGCATGCTAATTACATTGCCGGTTGCCAAATTGAATTATCTCCTATAGTTTCCGAGATATGGACTATCGATAATTTACACCTTAGGCTCTGCTTCTAACTTGGGCCCAAATTGTAAAATGGTCTTATCTATTGGCGATTTCGTTCCAATTCACATTCCAAGTAGTATTCGGCATGCTAATTACATTGCCGGTTGCCAAATTGCATTATCTCTTATAGTTTCCGAGATATGGACTATCGATAATTTACACCTTAGGCTCTGCTTCTAACTTGGGCCCAAATTGTAAAATGGTCTTATCTATTGGCGATTTCGTTCCAATTCACATTCCAAGTAATATTCGGCATGCTAATTACATTGCCAGTTGCCAAATTGCATTATCTCTTATAGTTTCCGAGATATGGACTATGGATAATTTACACCTTAGGCTCTGCTTCTAACTTGGGCCCAAATTGTAAAATGGTCTTATCTATTGGCGATTTCGTTCCAATTCACATTCCAAGTAATATTCGGCATGCTAATTACATTGCCGGTTGCCAAATTGCATTATCTCTTATAGTTTCCGAGATATGGACTATCGATAATTTACACCTTAGGCTCTGCTTCTAACTTGGGCCCAAATTGTAAAATGGCCTTATCTATAGGCGATTTCGTTCCAATTCACATTCCAAGTAATACTCGGCATGCTGATTACATTGCCGGTTGCCAAATTGCATTATCTCTTATAGTTTCAGAGATATGGACTATCGATAATTTACACCTTAGGCTCTGCTTCTAACTTGGGCCCAAATTGTAAAATGGTCTTATCTATTGGCGATTTCGTTCCAATTCACATTCCAAGTAATATTCGGCATGCTAATTACATTGCCGGTTCCCAAATTGCATTATCTCTTACAGTTTCCGAGATATGGACTATCGATTATTTTTAACCTTAGGCTCTGCTTCTAACTTGGGCCCAAACTGTAAAATGGTCTTATCTATTGGCGATTTCGTTCCAATTCACATTCCAAGTAGTATTCGGCATGCTAATTACATTGCCGGTTGCCAAATTGCATTATCTCTTATAGTTTCCGAGATATGGACTATCGATAATTTACACCTTAGGCTCTGCTTCTAACTTGGGCCCAAATTGTAAAATGGACTTATCTATTGGCGATTTCGTTCCAATTCACATTCCAAGTAATATTCGGCATGCTAATTACATTGCCGGTTGCCAAATTGCATTATCTCTTATAGTTTCCGAGATATGGACTATCGATAATTTACACCTTAGGCTCTGCTTCTAACTTGGGCCCAAATTGTAAAATGGTCTTATCTATTGGCGATTTCGTCCCAATTCACATTCCAAGTAATATTCGGCATGCTAATTACATTGCCGGTTGCGAAATTGCATTATCTCTTATAGTTTCCGAGATATGGACTATCGATAATTTACACCTTAGGCTCTGCTTCTAACTTGGGCCCAAATTGTAAAATGGTCTTATCTATTGGCGATTTCGTTCCAATTCACATTCCAAGTAATATTCGGCATGCTAATTACTTTGCCGGTTGCCAAATTGCATTATCTCTTATAGTTTCCGAGATATGGACTATCGATAATTTACACCTTAGGCTCTGCTTCTAACTTGGGCCCAAATTGTAAAATGGCCTTATCTATTGGCGATTTCGTTCCAATTCACATTCCAAGTAATATTCGGCATGCTAATTACATTGCCGGTTGCCAAATTGCATTATCTCTTATAGTTTCCGAGATATGGACTATCGATAATTTACACCTTAGGCTCTGCTTCTAACTTGGGCCCAAATTGTAAAATGGTCTTATCTATTGGCGATTTCGTTCCAATTCACATTCCAAGTAATATTCGGCATGCTAATTACATTGCCGGTGGCCAAATTGAATTATCTCTTACAGTTTCCGAGATATGGACTATCGATAATTTACACCTTAGGCTCTGCTTCTAACTTGGGCCCAAATTGTAAAATGGTCATACCTATTGGCGATTTCGTTCCAATTCACATTCCAAGTAATATTCGGCATGCTAATTACATTGCCGGTTGCCAAATTGCATTATCTCTTATAGTTTCCGAGATATGGACTATCGATAATTTACACCTTAGGCTCTGCTTCTAACTTGGGCCCAAATTGTAAAATGGTCTTATCTATTGGCGATTTCGTTCCAATTCACACTCCAAGTAATATTCGGCATGCTAATTACATTGCCGGTTGCCAAATTGCATTATCTCTTATAGTTTCCGAGATATGGACTATCGATAATTTACACCTTAGGCTCTGCTTCTAACTTGGGCCCAAATTGTAAAATGGTCTTCTCTATTGGCGATTTCGTTCCAATTCACATTCCAAGTAATATTCGGCATGCTAATTACATTGCCGGTGGCCAAGTTGCATTATCTCTTATAGTTTCCGAGATATGGACTATCGATAATTTACACCTTAGGCTCTGCTTCTAACTTTTGCCCAAATTGTAAAATGGTCTTATCTATGGGCGATTTCGTTCCAATTCACATTCCAAGTAGTATTCGGCATGCTAATTACATTGCCGGTTGCCAAATTGCATTATCTCTTATAGTTTCCGAGATATGGACTATCGATAATTTACACCTTAGGCTCTGCTTCTAACTTGGGCCCAAATTGTAAAATGGTCTTATCTATTGGCGATTTCGTTCCAATTCACATTCCAAGTAATATTCGGCATGCTAATTACATTGCCGGTTGCCAAATTGCATTATCTCTTATAGTTTCCGAGATATGGACTATCGATAATTTACACCTTAGGCTCTGCTTCTAACTTGGGCCCAAATTGTAAAATGGTCTTATCTATTGGCGATTTCGTTCCAATTCACATTCCAAGTAATATTCGGCATGCTAATTACATTGCCGGTTGCCAAATTGCATTATCTCTTATAGTTTCCGAGATATGGACTATCGATAATTTACACCTTAGGCTCTGCTTCTAACTTGGGCACAAATTGTAAAATGGTCTTATCTATTGGCGATTTCGTTCCAATTCAGATTCCAAGTAATATTCGGCATGCTAATTACATTGCCGGTTGCCAAATTGCATTATCTCTTATAGTTTCCGAGATATGGACTATCGATAATTTACACCTTAGGCTCTGCTTCTAACTTGGGCCCAAATTGTAAAATGGTCTTATCTATTGGCGATTTCGTTCCAATTCACATTCCAAGTAATATTCGGCATGCTAATTACATTGCCGGTTGCCAAATTGCATTATCCCTTATAGTTTCCGAGATATGGACTATCGATAATTTACACCTTAGGCTCTGCTTCTAACTTGGGCCCAAATTGTAAAATGGTCTTATCTATTGGCGTTTTCGTTCCAATTCACATTCCAAGTAGTATTCGGCATGCTAATTACATTGCCGGTTGCCAAATTGCATTATCTCTTATAGTTTCCGAGATATGGACTATCGATAATTTACACCTTAGGCTCTGCTTCTAACTTGGGCCCAAATTGTAAAATGGCCTTATCTATTGGCGATTTCGTTCCAATTCACATTCCAAGTAATATTCGGCATGCTAATTACATTGCCGGTTGCCAAATTGCATTATCTCTTATAGTTTCCGAGATATGGACTATCGATAATTTACACCTTAGGCTCTGCTTCTAACTTGGGCCCAAATTGTAAAATGGTCTTATCTATTGGCGATTTCGTTCCAATTCACATTCCAAGTAATATTCGGCATGCTAATTACATTGCCGGTGGCCAAATTGAATTATCTCTTACAGTTTCCGAGATATGGACTATCGATAATTTACACCTTAGGCTCTGCTTCTAACTTGGGCCCAAATTGTAAAATGGTCATACCTATTGGCGATTTCGTTCCAATTCACATTCCAAGTAATATTCGGCATGCTAATTACATTGCCGGTTGCCAAATTGCATTATCTCTTATAGTTTCCGAGATATGGACTATCGATAATTTACACCTTAGGCTCTGCTTCTAACTTGGGCCCAAATTGTAAAATGGTCTTATCTATTGGCGATTTCGTTCCAATTCACATTCCAAGTAATATTCGGCATGCTAATTACATTGCCGGTTGCCAAATTGCATTATCTCTTATAGTTTCCGAGATATGGACTATCGATAATTTACACCTTAGGCTCTGCTTCTAACTTGGGCCCAAATTGTAAAATGGTCTTCTCTATTGGCGATTTCGTTCCAATTCACATTCCAAGTAATATTCGGCATGCTAATTACATTGCCGGTGGCCAAGTTGCATTATCTCTTATAGTTTCCGAGATATGGACTATCGATAATTTACACCTTAGGCTCTGCTTCTAACTTTTGCCCAAATTGTAAAATGGTCTTATCTATGGGCGATTTCGTTCCAATTCACATTCCAAGTAGTATTCGGCATGCTAATTACATTGCCGGTTGCCAAATTGCATTATCTCTTATAGTTTCCGAGATATGGACTATCGATAATTTACACCTTAGGCTCTGCTTCTAACTTGGGCCCAAATTGTAAAATGGTCTTATCTATTGGCGATTTCGTTCCAATTCACATTCCAAGTAATATTCGGCATGCTAATTACATTGCCGGTTGCCAAATTGCATTATCTCTTATAGTTTCCGAGATATGGACTATCGATAATTTACACCTTAGGCTCTGCTTCTAACTTGGGCCCAAATTGTAAAATGGTCTTATCTATTGGCGATTTCGTTCCAATTCACATTCCAAGTAATATTCGGCATGCTAATTACATTGCCGGTTGCCAAATTGCATTATCTCTTATAGTTTCCGAGATATGGACTATCGATAATTTACACCTTAGGCTCTGCTTCTAACTTGGGCACAAATTGTAAAATGGTCTTATCTATTGGCGATTTCGTTCCAATTCAGATTCCAAGTAATATTCGGCATGCTAATTACATTGCCGGTTGCCAAATTGCATTATCTCTTATAGTTTCCGAGATATGGACTATCGATAATTTACACCTTAGGCTCTGCTTCTAACTTGGGCCCAAATTGTAAAATGGTCTTATCTATTGGCGATTTCGTTCCAATTCACATTCCAAGTAATATTCGGCATGCTAATTACATTGCCGGTTGCCAAATTGCATTATCCCTTATAGTTTCCGAGATATGGACTATCGATAATTTACACCTTAGGCTCTGCTTCTAACTTGGGCCCAAATTGTAAAATGGTCTTATCTATTGGCGTTTTCGTTCCAATTCACATTCCAAGTAGTATTCGGCATGCTAATTACATTGCCGGTTGCCAAATTGCATTATCTCTTATAGTTTCCGAGATATGGACTATCGATAATTTACACCTTAGGCTCTGCTTCTAACTTGGGCCCAAATTGTAAAATGGTCTTATCTATTGGCGATTTCGTTCCAATTCACATTTCAAGTAATATTCGGCATGCTAATTACATTGCCAGTTGCCAAATTGCATTATCTCTTATAGTTTCCGAGATATGGACTATGGATAATTTACACCTTAGGCTCTGCTTCTAACTTGGGCCCAAATTGTAAAATGGTCTTATCTATTGGCGATTTCGTTCCAATTCACATTCCAAGTAATATTCGGCATGTTAATTAAATTGCCGGTTGCCAAATTGCATTATCTCTTATAGTTTCCGAGATATGGACTATCGATAATTTACACCTTAGGCTCTGCTTCTAACTTGGGCCCAAATTGTAAAATCGTCTTATCTATTGGCGATTTCGTTCCAATTCACATTCCAAGTAATATTCGGCATGCTAATTACATTGCCGGTTGCCAAATTGCATTATCTCTTATAGTTTCCGAGATATGGACTATCGATAATTTACACCTTAGGCTCTGCTTCTAACTTGGGCCCAAATTGTAAAATGGTCTTATCTATTGGCGATTTCGTTCCAATTCACATTCCAAGTAATATTCGGCATGCTAATTACATTGCCGGTTGCCAAATTGAATTATCTCCTATAGTTTCCGAGATATGGACTATCGATAATTTACACCTTAGGCTCTGCTTCTAACTTGGGCCCAAATTGTAAAATGGTCTTACCTATTGGCGATTTCGTTCCAATTCACATTCCAAGTAATATTCGGCATGATAATTACATTGCCGGTTCCCAAATTGCATTATCTCTTATAGTTTCCGAGATATGGACTATCGATTATTTTTAACCTTAGGCTCTGCTTCTAACTTGGGCCCAAACTGTAAAATGGTCTTATCTATTGGCGATTTCGTTCCAATTCACATTCCAAGTAGTATTCGGCATGCTAATTACATTGCCGGTTGCCAAATTGCATTATCTCTTATAGTTTCCGAGATATGGACTACCGATAATTTACACCTTAGGCTCTGCTTCTAATTTGGGCCCAAATTGTAAAATGGTCTTATCTATTGGCGATTTCGTTCCAATTCACATTACAAGTAATATTCGGCATGCTAATTACATTGCCGGTTGCCAAATTGCATTATCTCCTATAGTTTCCGATATATGGACTATCGATAATTTACACCTTAGGCTCTGCTTCTAACTTGGGCCCAAATTGTAAAATGGTCTTAGCTATTGGCGATTTCGATCCAATTCACATTCCAAGTAGTATTCGGCATGCTAATTACATTGCCGGTTGCCAAATTGCATTGTCTCTTATAGTTTCCGAGATATGGACTATCGATAATTTACACCTTAGGCTCTGCTTCTAACTTGGGCCCAAATTGTAAAATGGCCTTATCTATCGGCGATTTCGTTCCAATTCACATTCCAAGTAATATTCGGCATGTTAATTAAATTGCCGGTTGCCAAATTGCATTATCTCTTATAGTTTCCGAGATATGGACTATCGATAATTTACACCTTAGGCTCTGCTTCTAACTTGGGCCCAAATTGTAAAATCGTCTTATCTATTGGCGATTTCGTTCCAATTCACATTCCAAGTAATATTCGGCATGCTAATTACATTGCCGGTTGCCAAATTGCATTATCTCTTATAGTTTCCGAGATATGGACTATCGATAATTTACACCTTAGGCTCTGCTTCTAACTTGGGCCCAAATTGTAAAATGGTCTTATCTATTGGCGATTTCGTTCCAATTCACATTCCAAGTAATATTCGGCATGCTAATTACATTGCCGGTTGCCAAATTGAATTATCTCCTATAGTTTCCGAGATATGGACTATCGATAATTTACACCTTAGGCTCTGCTTCTAACTTGGGCCCAAATTGTAGAATGGTCTTACCTATTGGCGATTTCGTTCCAATTCACATTCCAAGTAATATTCGGCATGCTAATTACATTGCCGGTGGCCAAGTTGCATTATCTCTTATAGTTTCCGAGATATGGACTATCGATAATTTACACCTTAGGCTCTGCTTCTAACTTGGGCCCAAATTGTAAAATGGTCTTATCTATTGGCGATTTCGTTCCAATTCACATTCCAAGTAATATTCGGCATGATAATTACATTGCCGGTTCCCAAATTGCATTATCTCTTATAGTTTCCGAGATATGGACTATCGATTATTTTTAACCTTAGGCTCTGCTTCTAACTTGGGCCCAAACTGTAAAATGGTCTTATCTATTGCCGATTTCGTTCCAATTCACATTCCAAGTAATATTCGGCATGCTAATTACATTTCCGGTTGCCAAATTGCATTATCTCTTATAGTTTCCGAGATATGGACTATCGATAATTTACACCTTAGGCTCTGCTTCTAACTTGGGCCCAAATTGTAAAATGGTCTTATCTATTGGCGATTTCATTCCAATTCACATTCCAAGTAATATTCGGCATGCTAATTACATTGCCGGTTGCCAAATTGCATTATCTCTTATAGTTTCCGAGATATGGACTATCGATAATTTACACCTTAGGCTCTGCTTCTAACTTGGGCCCAAATTGTAAAATGGTCTTATCTATTGGCGATTTCGTTCCAATTCACATTCCAAGTAATATTCGGCATGCTAATTACATTGCCGGTTGCCAAATTGCATTATCTCTTGTAGTTTCCGAGATATGGACTATCGATAATTTACACCTTAGGCTCTGCTTCTAACTTGGGCCCAAATTGTAAAATCGCCTTATCTATTGGCGATTTCGTTCCAATTCACATTCCAAGTAATATTCGGCATGCTAATTACATTGCCGGTTGCCAAATTGCATTATCTCTTATAGTTTCCGAGATATGGACTATCGATAATTTACACCTTAGGCTCTGCTTCTAACTTGGGCCCAAATTGTAAAATGGTCTTATCTATTGGCGATTTCGTTAAAATTCACACTCCAAGTAATATCCGTCATGCTAATTACATTGCCGGTTGCCAAATTGAATTATCTCTTATAGTTTCCGAGATATGGACTATCGATAATTTACACCTTAGGCTCTGCTTCTAACTTGGGCCCAAATTGTAAAATGGTCTTACCTATTGGCGATTTCGTTCCAATTCACATTCCAAGTAATATTCGGCATGCTAATTACATTGCCGGTGGCCAAGTTGCATTATCTCTTATAGTTTCCGAGATATGGACTATCGATAATTTACACCTTAGGCTCTGCTTCTAACTTTTGCCCAAATTGTAAAATGGTCTTATCTATGGGCGATTTCGTTCCAATTCACATTCCAAGTAGTATTCGGCATGCTAATTACATTGCCGGTTGCCAAATTGCATTATCTCTTATAGTTTCCGAGATATGGACTATCGATAATTTACACCTTAGGCTCTGCTTCTAACTTGGGCCCAAATTGTAAAATGGTCTTATCTATTGGCGATTTCGTTCCAATTCACATTCCAAGTAATATTCGGCATGCTAATTACATTGCCGGTTGCCAAATTGCATTATCTCTTATAGTTTCCGAGATATGGACTATCGATAATTTACACCTTAGGCTCTGCTTCTAACTTGGGCCCAAATTGTAAAATGGTCTTATCTGTTGGCGATTTCGTTCCAATTCACATTCCAAGTAATATTCGGCATGCTAATTACATTGCCGGTTGCCAAATTGCATTATCTCTTATAGTTTCCGAGATATGGACTATCGATAATTTACACCTTAGGCTCTGCTTCTAACTTGGGCACAAATTGTAAAATGGTCTTATCTATTGGCGATTTCGTTCCAATTCAGATTCCAAGTAATATTCGGCATGCTAATTACATTGCCGGTTGCCAAATTGCATTATCTCTTATAGTTTCCGAGATATGGACTATCGATAATTTACACCTTAGGCTCTGCTTCTAACTTGGGCCCAAATTGTAAAATGGTCTTATCTATTGGCGATTTCGTTCCAATTCACATTCCAAGTAATATTCGGCATGCTAATTACATTGCCGGTTGCCAAATTGCATTATCCCTTATAGTTTCCGAGATATGGACTATCGATAATTTACACCTTAGGCTCTGCTTCTAACTTGGGCCCAAATTGTAAAATGGTCTTATCTATTGGCGTTTTCGTTCCAATTCACATTCCAAGTAGTATTCGGCATGCTAATTACATTGCCGGTTGCCAAATTGCATTATCTCTTATAGTTTCCGAGATATGGACTATCGATAATTTACACCTTAGGCTCTGCTTCTAACTTGGGCCCAAATTGTAAAATGGTCTTATCTATTGGCGATTTCGTTCCAATTCACATTTCAAGTAATATTCGGCATGCTAATTACATTGCCAGTTGCCAAATTGCATTATCTCTTATAGTTTCCGAGATATGGACTATGGATAATTTACACCTTAGGCTCTGCTTCTAACTTGGGCCCAAATTGTAAAATGGTCTTATCTATTGGCGATTTCGTTCCAATTCACATTCCAAGTAATATTCGGCATGTTAATTAAATTGCCGGTTGCCAAATTGCATTATCTCTTATAGTTTCCGAGATATGGACTATCGATAATTTACACCTTAGGCTCTGCTTCTAACTTGGGCCCAAATTGTAAAATCGTCTTATCTATTGGCGATTTCGTTCCAATTCACATTCCAAGTAATATTCGGCATGCTAATTACATTGCCGGTTGCCAAATTGCATTATCTCTTATAGTTTCCGAGATATGGACTATCGATAATTTACACCTTAGGCTCTGCTTCTAACTTGGGCCCAAATTGTAAAATGGTCTTATCTATTGGCGATTTCGTTCCAATTCACATTCCAAGTAATATTCGGCATGCTAATTACATTGCCGGTTGCCAAATTGAATTATCTCCTATAGTTTCCGAGATATGGACTATCGATAATTTACACCTTAGGCTCTGCTTCTAACTTGGGCCCAAATTGTAAAATGGTCTTACCTATTGGCGATTTCGTTCCAATTCACATTCCAAGTAATATTCGGCATGATAATTACATTGCCGGGTCCCAAATTGCATTATCTCTTATAGTTTCCGAGATATGGACTATCGATTATTTTTAACCTTAGGCTCTGCTTCTAACTTGGGCCCAAACTGTAAAATGGTCTTATCTATTGGCGATTTCGTTCCAATTCACATTCCAAGTAGTATTCGGCATGCTAATTACATTGCCGGTTGCCAAATTGCATTATCTCTTATAGTTTCCGAGATATGGACTACCGATAATTTACACCTTAGGCTCTGCTTCTAATTTGGGCCCAAATTGTAAAATGGTCTTATCTATTGGCGATTTCGTTCCAATTCACATTACAAGTAATATTCGGCATGCTAATTACATTGCCGGTTGCCAAATTGCATTATCTCTTATAGTTTCCGATATATGGACTATCGATAATTTACACCTTAGGCTCTGCTTCTAACTTGGGCCCAAATTGTAAAATGGTCTTAGCTATTGGCGATTTCGATCCAATTCACATTCCAAGTAGTATTCGGCATGCTAATTACATTGCCGGTTGCCAAATTGCATTATCTCTTATAGTTTCCGAGATATGGACTATCGATAATTTACACCTTAGGCTCTGCTTCTAACTTGGGCCCAAATTGTAAAATGGCCTTATCTATTGGCGATTTCGTTCCAATTCACATTCCAAGTAATATTCGGCATGTTAATTAAATTGCCGGTTGCCAAATTGCATTATCTCTTATAGTTTCCGAGATATGGACTATCGATAATTTACACCTTAGGCTCTGCTTCTAACTTGGGCCCAAATTGTAAAATCGTCTTATCTATTGGCGATTTCGTTCCAATTCACATTTCAAGTAATATTCGGCATGCTAATTACATTGCCGGTTGCCAAATTGCATTATCTCTTATAGTTTCCGAGATATGGACTATCGATAATTTACACCTTAGGCTCTGCTTCTAACTTGGGCCCAAATTGTAAAATGGTCTTATCTATTGGCGATTTCGTTCCAATTCACATTCCAAGTAATATTCGGCATGCTAATTACATTGCCGGTTGCCAAATTGAATTATCTCCTATAGTTTCCGAGATATGGACTATCGATAATTTACACCTTAGGCTCTGCTTCTAACTTGGGCCCAAATTGTAGAATGGTCTTACCTATTGGCGATTTCGTTCCAATTCACATTCCAAGTAATATTCGGCATGCTAATTACATTGCCGGTGGCCAAGTTGCATTATCTCTTATAGTTTCCGAGATATGGACTATCGATAATTTACACCTTAGGCTCTGCTTCTAACTTGGGCCCAAATTGTAAAATGGTCTTATCTATTGGCGATTTCGTTCCAATTCACATTCCAAGTAATATTCGGCATGATAATTACATTGCCGGTTCCCAAATTGCATTATCTCTTATAGTTTCCGAGATATGGACTATCGATTATTTTTAACCTTAGGCTCTGCTTCTAACTTGGGCCCAAACTGTAAAATGGTCTTATCTATTGCCGATTTCGTTCCAATTCACATTCCAAGTAATATTCGGCATGCTAATTACATTGCCGGTTGCCAAATTGCATTATCTCTTATAGTTTCCGAGATATGGACTATCGATAATTTACACCTTAGGCTCTGCTTCTAACTTGGGCCCAAATTGTAAAATGGTCTTATCTATTGGCGATTTCATTCCAATTCACATTCCAAGTAATATTCGGCATGCTAATTACATTGCCGGTTGCCAAATTGCATTATCTCTTATAGTTTCCGAGATATGGACTATCGATAATTTACACCTTAGGCTCTGCTTCTAACTTGGGCCCAAATTGTAAAATGGTCTTATCTATTGGCGATTTCGTTCCAATTCACATTCCAAGTAATATTCGGCATGCTAATTACATTGCCGGTTGCCAAATTGCATTATCTCTTGTAGTTTCCGAGATATGGACTATCGATAATTTACACCTTAGGCTCTGCTTCTAACTTGGGCCCAAATTGTAAAATCGCCTTATCTATTGGCGATTTCGTTCCAATTCACATTCCAAGTAATATTCGGCATGCTAATTACATTGCCGGTTGCCAAATTGCATTATCTCTTATAGTTTCCGAGATATGGACTATCGATAATTTACACCTTAGGCTCTGCTTCTAACTTGGGCCCAAATTGTAAAATGGCCTTATCTATCGGCGATTTCGTTCCAATTCACATTCCAAGTAATATTCGGCATGTTAATTAAATTGCCGGTTGCCAAATTGCATTATCTCTTATAGTTTCCGAGATATGGACTATCGATAATTTACACCTTAGGCTCTGCTTCTAACTTGGGCCCAAATTGTAAAATCGTCTTATCTATTGGCGATTTCGTTCCAATTCACATTCCAAGTAATATTCGGCATGCTAATTACATTGCCGGTTGCCAAATTGCATTATCTCTTATAGTTTCCGAGATATGGACTATCGATAATTTACACCTTAGGCTCTGCTTCTAACTTGGGCCCAAATTGTAAAATGGTCTTATCTATTGGCGATTTCGTTCCAATTCACATTCCAAGTAATATTCGGCATGCTAATTACATTGCCGGTTGCCAAATTGAATTATCTCCTATAGTTTCCGAGATATGGACTATCGATAATTTACACCTTAGGCTCTGCTTCTAACTTGGGCCCAAATTGTAGAATGGTCTTACCTATTGGCGATTTCGTTCCAATTCACATTCCAAGTAATATTCGGCATGCTAATTACATTGCCGGTGGCCAAGTTGCATTATCTCTTATAGTTTCCGAGATATGGACTATCGATAATTTACACCTTAGGCTCTGCTTCTAACTTGGGCCCAAATTGTAAAATGGTCTTATCTATTGGCGATTTCGTTCCAATTCACATTCCAAGTAATATTCGGCATGATAATTACATTGCCGGTTCCCAAATTGCATTATCTCTTATAGTTTCCGAGATATGGACTATCGATTATTTTTAACCTTAGGCTCTGCTTCTAACTTGGGCCCAAACTGTAAAATGGTCTTATCTATTGCCGATTTCGTTCCAATTCACATTCCAAGTAATATTCGGCATGCTAATTACATTTCCGGTTGCCAAATTGCATTATCTCTTATAGTTTCCGAGATATGGACTATCGATAATTTACACCTTAGGCTCTGCTTCTAACTTGGGCCCAAATTGTAAAATGGTCTTATCTATTGGCGATTTCATTCCAATTCACATTCCAAGTAATATTCGGCATGCTAATTACATTGCCGGTTGCCAAATTGCATTATCTCTTATAGTTTCCGAGATATGGACTATCGATAATTTACACCTTAGGCTCTGCTTCTAACTTGGGCCCAAATTGTAAAATGGTCTTATCTATTGGCGATTTCGTTCCAATTCACATTCCAAGTAATATTCGGCATGCTAATTACATTGCCGGTTGCCAAATTGCATTATCTCTTGTAGTTTCCGAGATATGGACTATCGATAATTTACACCTTAGGCTCTGCTTCTAACTTGGGCCCAAATTGTAAAATCGCCTTATCTATTGGCGATTTCGTTCCAATTCACATTCCAAGTAATATTCGGCATGCTAATTACATTGCCGGTTGCCAAATTGCATTATCTCTTATAGTTTCCGAGATATGGACTATCGATAATTTACACCTTAGGCTCTGCTTCTAACTTGGGCCCAAATTGTAAAATGGTCTTATCTATTGGCGATTTCGTTAAAATTCACACTCCAAGTAATATCCGTCATGCTAATTACATTGCCGGTTGCCAAATTGAATTATCTCTTATAGTTTCCGAGATATGGACTATCGATAATTTACACCTTAGGCTCTGCTTCTAACTTGGGCCCAAATTGTAAAATGGTCTTACCTATTGGCGATTTCGTTCCAATTCACATTCCAAGTAATATTCGGCATGCTAATTACATTGCCGGTGGCCAAGTTGCATTATCTCTTATAGTTTCCGAGATATGGACTATCGATAATTTACACCTTAGGCTCTGCTTCTAACTTTTGCCCAAATTGTAAAATGGTCTTATCTATGGGCGATTTCGTTCCAATTCACATTCCAAGTAGTATTCGGCATGCTAATTACATTGCCGGTTGCCAAATTGCATTATCTCTTATAGTTTCCGAGATATGGACTATCGATAATTTACACCTTAGGCTCTGCTTCTAACTTGGGCCCAAATTGTAAAATGGTCTTATCTATTGGCGATTTCATTCCAATTCACATTCCAAGTAATATTCGGCATGCTAATTACATTGCCGGTTGCCAAATTGCATTATCTCTTATAGTTTCCGAGATATGGACTATCGATAATTTACACCTTAGGCTCTGCTTCTAACTTGGGCCCAAATTGTAAAATGGTTTTATCTATTGGCGATTTCGTTCCAATTCACATTCCAAGTAATATTCGGCATGCTAATTACATTGCCGGTTGCCAAATTGCATTATCTCTTATAGTTTCCGAGATATGGACTATCGATAATTTACACCTTAGGCTCTGCTTCTAACTTGGGCACAAATTGTAAAATGGTCTTATCTATTGGCGATTTCGTTCCAATTCAGATTCCAAGTAATATTCGGCATGCTAATTACATTGCCGGTTGCCAAATTGCATTATCTCTTATAGTTTCCGAGATATGGACTATCGATAATTTACACCTTAGGCTCTGCTTCTAACTTGGGCCCAAATTGTAAAATGGTCTTATCTATTGGCGATTTCGTTCCAATTCACATTCCAAGTAATATTCGGCATGCTAATTACATTGCCGGTTGCCAAATTGCATTATCCCTTATAGTTTCCGAGATATGGACTATCGATAATTTACACCTTAGGCTCTGCTTCTAACTTGGGCCCAAATTGTAAAATGGTCTTATCTATTGGCGATTTCGTTCCAATTCACATTTCAAGTAATATTCGGCATGCTAATTACATTGCCAGTTGCCAAATTGCATTATCTCTTATAGTTTCCGAGATATGGACTATGGATAATTTACACCTTAGGCTCTGCTTCTAACTTGGGCCCAAATTGTAAAATGGTCTTATCTATTGGCGATTTCGTTCCAATTCACATTCCAAGTAATATTCGGCATGTTAATTAAATTGCCGGTTGCCAAATTGCATTATCTCTTATAGTTTCCGAGATATGGACTATCGATAATTTACACCTTAGGCTCTGCTTCTAACTTGGGCCCAAATTGTAAAATCGTCTTATCTATTGGCGATTTCGTTCCAATTCACATTCCAAGTAATATTCGGCATGCTAATTACATTGCCGGTTGCCAAATTGCATTATCTCTTATAGTTTCCGAGATATGGACTATCGATAATTTACACCTTAGGCTCTGCTTCTAACTTGGGCCCAAATTGTAAAATGGTCTTATCTATTGGCGATTTCGTTCCAATTCACATTCCAAGTAATATTCGGCATGCTAATTACATTGCCGGTTGCCAAATTGAATTATCTCCTATAGTTTCCGAGATATGGACTATCGATAATTTACACCTTAGGCTCTGCTTCTAACTTGGGCCCAAATTGTAAAATGGTCTTACCTATTGGCGATTTCGTTCCAATTCACATTCCAAGTAATATTCGGCATGATAATTACATTGCCGGTTCCCAAATTGCATTATCTATTATAGTTTCCGAGATATGGACTATCGATTATTTTTAACCTTAGGCTCTGCTTCTAACTTGGGCCCAAACTGTAAAATGGTCTTATCTATTGGCGATTTCGTTCCAATTCACATTCCAAGTAGTATTCGGCATGCTAATTACATTGCCGGTTGCCAAATTGCATTATCTCTTATAGTTTCCGAGATATGGACTACCGATAATTTACACCTTAGGCTCTGCTTCTAATTTGGGCCCAAATTGTAAAATGGTCTTATCTATTGGCGATTTCGTTCCAATTCACATTACAAGTAATATTCGGCATGCTAATTACATTGCCGGTTGCCAAATTGCATTATCTCTTATAGTTTCCGATATATGGACTATCGATAATTTACACCTTAGGCTCTGCTTCTAACTTGGGCCCAAATTGTAAAATGGTCTTAGCTATTGGCGATTTCGATCCAATTCACATTCCAAGTAGTATTCGGCATGCTAATTACATTGCCGGTTGCCAAATTGCATTATCTCTTATAGTTTCCGAGATATGGACTATCGATAATTTACACCTTAGGCTCTGCTTCTAACTTGGGCCCAAATTGTAAAATGGCCTTATCTATTGGCGATTTCGTTCCAATTCACATTCCAAGTAATATTCGGCATGTTAATTAAATTGCCGGTTGCCAAATTGCATTATCTCTTATAGTTTCCGAGATATGGACTATCGATAATTTACACCTTAGGCTCTGCTTCTAACTTGGGCCCAAATTGTAAAATCGTCTTATCTATTGGCGATTTCGTTCCAATTCACATTCCAAGTAATATTCGGCATGCTAATTACATTGCCGGTTGCCAAATTGCATTATCTCTTATAGTTTCCGAGATATGGACTATCGATAATTTACACCTTAGGCTCTGCTTCTAACTTGGGCCCAAATTGTAAAATGGTCTTATCTATTGGCGATTTCGTTCCAATTCACATTCCAAGTAATATTCGGCATGCTAATTACATTGCCGGTTGCCAAATTGAATTATCTCCTATAGTTTCCGAGATATGGACTATCGATAATTTACACCTTAGGCTCTGCTTCTAACTTGGGCCCAAATTGTAGATTCGTCCATCGATCGATGGTCTTACCTATTGGCGATTTCGTTCCAATTCACATTCCAAGTAATATTCGGCATGCTAATTACATTGCCGGTGGCCAAGTTGCATTATCTCTTATAGTTTCCGAGATATGGACTATCGATAATTTACACCTTAGGCTCTGCTTCTAACTTGGGCCCAAATTGTAAAATGGTCTTATCTATTGGCGATTTCGTTCCAATTCACATTCCAAGTAATATTCGGCATGATAATTACATTGCCGGTTCCCAAATTGCATTATCTCTTATAGTTTCCGAGATATGGACTATCGATTATTTTTAACCTTAGGCTCTGCTTCTAACTTGGGCCCAAACTGTAAAATGGTCTTATCTATTGCCGATTTCGTTCCAATTCACATTCCAAGTAATATTCGGCATGCTAATTACATTGCCGGTTGCCAAATTGCATTATCTCTTATAGTTTCCGAGATATGGACTATCGATAATTTACACCTTAGGCTCTGCTTCTAACTTGGGCCCAAATTGTAAAATGGTCTTATCTATTGGCGATTTCATTCCAATTCACATTCCAAGTAATATTCGGCATGCTAATTACATTGCCGGTTGCCAAATTGCATTATCTCTTATAGTTTCCGAGATATGGACTATCGATAATTTACACCTTAGGCTCTGCTTCTAACTTGGGCCCAAATTGTAAAATGGTCTTATCTATTGGCGATTTCGTTCCAATTCACATTCCAAGTAATATTCGGCATGCTAATTACATTGCCGGTTGCCAAATTGCATTATCTCTTGTAGTTTCCGAGATATGGACTATCGATAATTTACACCTTAGGCTCTGCTTCTAACTTGGGCCCAAATTGTAAAATCGCCTTATCTATTGGCGATTTCGTTCCAATTCACATTCCAAGTAATATTCGGCATTCTAATTACATTGCCGGTTGCCAAATTGCATTATCTCTTATAGTTTCCGAGATATGGACTATCGATAATTTACACCTTAGGCTCTGCTTCTAACTTGGGCCCAAATTGTAAAATGGTCTTATCTATTGGCGATTTCGTTAAAATTCACACTCCAAGTAATATCCGTCATGCTAATTACATTGCCGGTTGCCAAATTGAATTATCTCTTATAGTTTCCGAGATATGGACTATCGATAATTTACACCTTAGGCTCTGCTTCTAACTTGGGCCCAAATTGTAAAATGGTCTTACCTATTGGCGATTTCGTTCCAAATCACATTCCAAGTAATATTCGGCATGCTAATTACATTGCCGGTTGCCAAATTGCATTATCTCTTATAGTTTCCGAGATATGGACTATCGATAATTTACACCTTAGGCTCTGCTTCTAACTTGGGCCCAAATTGTAAAATGGTCTTATCTATTGGCGATTTCGTTCCAATTCACATTCCAAGTAATATTCGGCATGCTAATTACATTGCCGGTTGCGAAATTGCATTATCTCTTATAGTTTCCGAGATATGGACTATCGATTATTTACATCTTTGGCTCTGCTTCTAACTTGGGCCCAAATTGTAAAATGGTCTTATCTATTGGCGATTTCGTTCCAATTCACATTCCAAGTAATATTCGGCATGCTAATTACATTGCCGGTTGCCAAATTGCATTATCTCTTATAGTTTCCGAGATATGGACTATCGATAATTTACATCTTAGGCTCTGCTTCTAACTTGGGCCCAAATTGTAAAATGGTCTTATCTATTAACGATTTCGTTCCAATTCACATTCCAAGTAATATTCGGCATGCTAATTACATTGCCAGTTGCCAAATTGCATTATCTCTTATAGTTTCCGAGATATGGACTATGGATAATTTACACCTTAGGCTCTGCTTCTAACTTGGGCCCAAATTGTAAAATGGTCTTATCTATTGGCGATTTCGTTCCAATTCACATTCCAAGTAATATTCGGCATGTTAATTAAATTTCCGGTTGCCAAATTGCATTATCTCTTATAGTTTCCGAGATATGGACTATCGATAATTTACACCTTAGGCTCTGCTTCTAACTTGGGCCCAAATTGTAAAATCGTCTTATCTATTGGCGATTTCGTTCCAATTCACATTCCAAGTAATATTCGGCATGCTAATTACATTGCCGGTTGCCAAATTGCATTATCTCTTATAGTTTCCGAGATATGGACTATCGATAATTTACACCTTAGGCTCTGCTTCTAACTTGGGCCCAAATTGTAAAATGGTCTTATCTATTGGCGATTTCGTTCCAATTCACATTCCAAGTAATATTCGGCATGCTAATTACATTGCCGGTTGCCAAATTGAATTATCTCCTATAGTTTCCGAGATATGGACTATCGATAATTTACACCTTAGGCTCTGCTTCTAACTTGGGCCCAAATTGTAAAATGGTCTTACCTATTGGCGATTTCGTTCCAATTCACATTCCAAGTAATATTCGGCATGCTAATTACATTGCCGGTGGCCAAGTTGCATTATCTCTTATAGTTTCCGAGATATGGACTATCGATAATTTACACCTTAGGCTCTGCTTCTAACTTGGGCTCAAATTGTAAAATGGTCTTATCTATTGGCGATTTCGTTCCAATTCACATTCCAAGTAATATTCGGCATGATAATTACATTGCCGGTTCCCAAATTGCATTATCTCTTATAGTTTCCGAGATATGGACTATCGATTATTTTTAACCTTAGGCTCTGCTTCTAACTTGGGCCCAAACTGTAAAATGGTCTTATCTATTGGCGATTTCGTTCCAATTCACATTCCAAGTAGTATTCGGCATGCTAATTACATTGCCGGTTGCCAAATTGCATTATCTCTTATAGTTTCCGAGATATGGACTACCGATAATTTACACCTTAGGCTCTGCTTCTAACTTGGGCCCAAATTGTAAAATGGTCTTATCTATTGGCGATTTCGTTCCAATTCACATTCCAAGTAATATTCGGCATGCTAATTACATTGCCGGTTGCCAAATTGCATTATCTCTTATAGTTTCCGATATATGGACTATCGATAATTTACACCTTAGGCTCTGCTTCTAACTTGGGCCCAAATTGTAAAATGGTCTTAGCTATTGGCGATTTCGATCCAATTCACATTCCAAGTAGTATTCGGCATGCTAATTACATTGCCGGTTGCCAAATTGCATTATCTCTTATAGTTCCCGAGATATGGACTATCGATAATTTACACCTTAGGCTCTGCTTCTAACTTGGGCCCGAATTGTAAAATGGTCTTATCTATTGGCGATTTCGTTCCAATTCACATTCCAAGTAATATTCGGCATGTTAATTAAATTGCCGGTTGCCAAATTGCATTATCTCTTATAGTTTCCGAGATATGGACTATCGATAATTTACACCTTAGGCTCTGCTTCTAACTTGGGCCCAAATTGTAAAATCGTCTTATCTATTGGCGATTTCGTTCCAATTCACATTCCAAGTAATATTCGGCATGCTAATTACATTGCCGGTTGCCAAATTGCATTATCTCTTATAGTTTCCGAGATATGGACTATCGATAATTTACACCTTAGGCTCTGCTTCTAACTTGGGCCCAAATTGTAAAATGGTCTTATCTATTGGCGATTTCGTTCCAATTCACATTCCAAGTAATATTCGGCATGCTAATTACATTGCCAGTTGCCAAATTGCATTATCTCTTATAGTTTCCGAGATATGGACTATGGATAATTTACACCTTAGGCTCTGCTTCTAACTTGGGCCCAAATTGTAAAATGGTCTTATCTATTGGCGATTTCGTTCCAATTCACATTCGAAGTAATATTCGGCATGTTAATTAAATTGCCGGTTGCCAAATTGCATTATCTCTTATAGTTTCCGAGATATGGACTATCGATAATTTACACCTTAGGCTCTGCTTCTAACTTGGGCCCAAATTGTAAAATCGTCTTATCTATTGGCGATTTCGTTCCAATTCACATTCCAAGTAATATTCGGCATGCTAATTACATTGCCGGTTGCCAAATTGCATTATCTCTTATAGTTTCCGAGATATGGACTATCGATAATTTACACCTTAGGCTCTGCTTCTAACTTGGGCCCAAATTGTAAAATGGTCTTATCTATTGGCGATTTCGTTCCAATTCACATTCCAAGTAATATTCGGCATGCTAATTACATTGCCGGTTGCCAAATTGAATTATCTCCTATAGTTTCCGACATATGGACTATCGATAATTTACACCTTAGGCTCTGCTTCTAACTTGGGCCCAAATTGTAAAATGGTCTTACCTATTGGCGATTTCGTTCCAATTCACATTCCAAGTAATATTCGGCATGCTAATTACATTGCCGGTGGCCAAGTTGCATTATCTCTTATAGTTTCCGAGATATGGACTATCGATAATTTACACCTTAGGCTCTGCTTCTAACTTGGGCCCAAATTGTAAAATGGTCTTATCTATTGGCGATTTCGTTCCAATTCACATTCCAAGTAATATTCGGCATGATAATTACATTGCCGGTTCCCAAATTGCATTATCTCTTATAGTTTCCGAGATATGGACTATCGATTATTTTTAACCTTAGGCTCTGCTTCTAACTTGGGCCCAAACTGTAAAATGGTCTTATCTATTGGCGATTTCGTTCCAATTCACATTCCAAGTAGTATTCGGCATGCTAATTACATTGCCGGTTGCCAAATTGCATTATCTCTTATAGTTTCCGAGATATGGACTACCGATAATTTACACCTTAGGCTCTGCTTCTAACTTGGGCCCAAATTGTAAAATGGTCTTATCTATTGGCGATTTCGTTCCAATTCACATTCCAAGTAATATTCTCCATGCTAATTACATTGCCGGTTGCCAAATTGCATTATCTCTTATAGTTTCCGATATATGGACTATCGATAATTTACACCTTAGGCTCTGCTTCTAACTTGGGCCCAAATTGTAAAATGGTCTTAGCTATTGGCGATTTCGATCCAATTCACATTCCAAGTAGTATTCGGCATGCTAATTACATTGCCGGTTGCCAAATTGCATTATCTCTTATAGTTCCCGAGATATGGACTATCGATAATTTACACCTTAGGCTCTGCTTCTAACTTGGGCCCAAATTGTAAAATGGTCTTATCTATTGGCGATTTCGTTCCAATTCACATTCCAAGTAATATTCGGCATGTTAATTAAATTGCCGGTTGCCAAATTGCATTATCTCTTATAGTTTCCGAGATATGGACTATCGATAATTTACACCTTAGGCTCTGCTTCTAACTTGGGCCCAAATTGTAAAATCGTCTTATCTATTGGCGATTTCGTTCCAATTCACATTCCAAGTAATATTCGGCATGCTAATTACATTGCCGGTTGCCAAATTGCATTATCTCTTATAGTTTCCGAGATATGGACTATCGATAATTTACACCTTAGGCTCTGCTTCTAACTTGGGCCCAAATTGTAAAATGGTCTTATCTATTGGCGATTTCGTTCCAATTCACATTCCAAGTAATATTCGGCATGCTAATTACATTGCCGGTTGCCAAATTGAATTATCTCCTATAGTTTCCGAGATATGGACTATCGATAATTTACACCTTAGGCTCTGCTTCTAACTTGGGCCCAAATTGTAAAATGGTCTTACCTATTGGCGATTTCGTTCCAATTCACATTCCAAGTAATATTCGGCATGCTAATTACATTGCCGGTGGCCAAGTTGCATTATCTCTTATAGTTTCCGAGATATGGACTATCGATAATTTACACCTTAGGCTCTGCTTCTAACTTGAGCCCAAATTGTAAAATGGTCTTATCTATTGGCGATTTCGTTCCAATTCACATTCCAAGTAATATTCGGCATGATAATTACATTGCCGGTTCCCAAATTGCATTATCTCTTATAGTTTCCGAGATATGGACTATCGATTATTTTTAACCTTAGGCTCTGCTTCTAATTTGGGCCCAAACTGTAAAATGGTCTTATCTATTGCCGATTTCGTTCCAATTCACATTCCAAGTAATATTCGGCATGCTAATTACATTGCCGGTTGCCAAATTGCATTATCTCTTATAGTTTCCGAGATATGGACTATCGATAATTTACACCTTAGGCTCTGCTTCTAACTTGGGCCCAAATTGTAAAATGGTCTTATCTATTGGCGATTTCATTCCAATTCACATTCCAAGTAATATTCGGCATGCTAATTACATTGCCGGTTGCCAAATTGCATTATCTCTTATAGTTTCCGAGATATGGACTATCGATAATTTACACCTTAGGCTCTGCTTCTAACTTGGGCCCAAATTGTAAAATGGTCTTATCTATTGGCGATTTCGTTCCAATTCACATTCCAAGTAATATTCGGCATGCTAATTACATTGCCGGTTGCCAAATTGCATTATCTCTTGTAGTTTCCGAGATATGGACTATCGATAATTTACACCTTAGGCTCTGCTTCTAACTTGGGCCCAAATTGTAAAATCGCCTTATCTATTGGCGATTTCGTTCCAATTCACATTCCAAGTAATATTCGGCATGCTAATTACATTGCCGGTTGCCAAATTGCATTATCTCTTATAGTTTCCGAGATATGGACTATCGATAATTTACACCTTAGGCTCTGCTTCTAACTTGGGCCCAAATTGTAAAATGGTCTTATCTATTGCCGATTTCGTTAAAATTCACATTCCAAGTAATATCCGGCATGCTAATTACATTGCCGGTTGCCAAATTGAATTATCTCTTATAGTTTCCGAGATATGTACTATCGATAATTTACACCTTAGGCTCTGCTTCTAACTTGGGCCCAAATTGTAAAATGGTCTTACCTATTGGCGATTTCGTTCCAATTCACATTCCAAGTAATATTCGGCATGTTAATTAAATTGCCGGTTGCCAAATTGCATTATCTCTTATAGTTTCCGAGATATGGACTATCGATAATTTACACCTTAGGCTCTGCTTCTAACTTGGGCCCAAATTGTAAAATGGTCTTATCTATTGGCGATTTCGTTCCAATTCACATATCAAGTAATATTCGGCATGCTAATTACATTGCCGGTTGCCAAATTGCATTATCTCTTATAGTTTCCGAGATATGGACTATCGATAATTTACACCTTAGGCTCTGCTTCTAACTTGGGCCCAAATTGTAAAATGGTCTTATCTATTGGCGATTTCATTCCAATTCACATTCCAAGTAATATTCGGCATGCTAATTACATTGCCGGTTGCCAAATTGCATTATCTCTTATAGTTTCCGAGATATGGACTATCGATAATTTACACCTTAGGCTCTGCTTCTAACTTGGGCCCAAATTGTAAAATGGTCTTATCTATTGGCGATTTCGTTCCAATTCACATTCCAAGTAATATTCGGCATGCTAATTACATTGCCGGTTGCCAAATTGCATTATCTCTTGTAGTTTCCGAGATATGGACTATCGATAATTTACACCTTAGGCTCTGCTTCTAACTTGGGCCCAAATTGTAAAATCGCCTTATCTATTGGCGATTTCGTTCCAATTCACATTCCAAGTAATATTCGGCATGCTAATTACATTGCCGGTTGCCAAATTGCATTATCTCTTATAGTTTCCGAGATATGGACTATCGATAATATACACCTTAGGCTCTGCTTCTAACTTGGGCCCAAATTGTAAAATGGTCTTATCTATTGGCGATTTCGTTAAAATTCACATTCCAAGTAATATCCGTCATGCTAATTACATTGCCGGTTGCCAAATTGAATTATCTCTTATAGTTTCCGAGATATGGACTATCGATAATTTACACCTTAGGCTCTGCTTCTAACTTGGGCCCAAATTGTAAAATGGTCTTACCTATTGGCGATTTCGTTCCAATTCACATTCCAAGTAATATTCGGCATGCTAATTACATTGCCGGTTGCCAAATTGCATTATCTCTTATAGTTTCCGAGATATGGACTATCGATAATTTACACCTTAGGCTCTGCTTCTAACTTGGGCCCAAATTGTAAAATGGTCTTATCTATTGGCTATTTCGTTCCAATTCACATTCCAAGTAATATTCGGCATGCTAATTACATTGCCGGTTGCGAAATTGCATTATCTCTTATAGTTTTCGAGATATGGACTATCGATTATTTACATCTTTGGCTCTGCTTCTAACTTGGGCCCAAATTGTAAAATGGTCTTATCTATTGGCGATTTCGTTCCAATTCACATATCAAGTAATATTCGGCATGCTAATTACATTGCCGGTTGCCAAATTGCATTATCTCTTATAGTTTCCGAGATATGGACTATCGATAATTTACACCTTAGGCTCTGCTTCTAACTTGGGCCCAAATTGTAAAATGGTCTTATCTATTGGCGATTTCATTCCAATTCACATTCCAAGTAATATTCGGCATGCTAATTACATTGCCGGTTGCCAAATTGCATTATCTCTTATAGTTTCCGAGATATGGACTATCGATAATTTACACCTTAGGCTCTGCTTCTAACTTGGGCCCAAATTGTAAAATGGTCTTATCTATTGGCGATTTCGTTCCAATTCACATTCCAAGTAATATTCGGCATGCTAATTACATTGCCCGTTGCCAAATTGCATTATCTCTTGTAGTTTCCGAGATATGGACTATCGATAATTTACACCTTAGGCTCTGCTTCTAACTTGGGCCCAAATTGTAAAATCGCCTTATCTATTGGCGATTTCGTTCCAATTCACATTCCAAGTAATATTCGGCATGCTAATTACATTGCCGGTTGCCAAATTGCATTATCTCTTATAGTTTCCGAGATATGGACTATCGATAATATACACCTTAGGCTCTGCTTCTAACTTGGGCCCAAATTGTAAAATGGTCTTATCTATTGGCGATTTCGTTAAAATTCACATTCCAAGTAATATCCGTCATGCTAATTACATTGCCGGTTGCCAAATTGAATTATCTCTTATAGTTTCCGAGATATGGACTATCGATAATTTACACCTTAGGCTCTGCTTCTAACTTGGGCCCAAATTGTAAAATGGTCTTACCTATTGGCGATTTCGTTCCAATTCACATTCCAAGTAATATTCGGCATGCTAATTACATTGCCGTTTGCCAAATTGCATTATCTCTTATAGTTTCCGAGATATGGACTATCGATAATTTACACCTTAGGCTCTGCTTCTAACTTGGGCCCAAATTGTAAAATGGTCTTATCTATTGGCGATTTCGTTCCAATTCACATTCCAAGTAATATTCGGCATGCTAATTACATTGCCGGTTGCGAAATTGCATTATCTCTTATAGTTTCCGAGATATGGACTATCGATTATTTACATCTTTGGCTCTGCTTCTAACTTGGGCCCAAATTGTAAAATGGTCTTATCTATTGGCGATTTCGTTCCAATTCACATTCCAAGTAATATTCGGCATGCTAATTACATTGCCGGTTGCCAAATTGCATTATCTCTTATAGTTTCCGAGATATGGACTATCGATAATTTACATCTTAGGCTCTGCTTCTAACTTGGGCCCAAATTGTAAAATGGTCTTATCTATTGGCGATTTCGTTCCAATTCACATTCCAAGTAATATTCGGCATGCTAATTACATTGCCAGTTGCCAAATTGCATTATCTCTTATAGTTTCCGAGATATGGACTATGGATAATTTACACCTTAGGCTCTGCTTCTAACTTGGGCCCAAAGTGTAAAATGGTCTTATCTATTGGCGATTTCGTTCCAATTCACATTCCAAGTAATATTCGGCATGTTAATTAAATTGCCGGTTGCCAAATTGCATTATCTCTTATAGTTTCCGAGATATGGACTATCGATAATTTACACCTTAGGCTCTGCTTCTAACTTGGGCCCAAATTGTAAAATCGTCTTATCTATTGGCGATTTCGTTCCAATTCACACTCCAAGTAATATTCGGCATGCTAATTACATTGCCGGTTGCCAAATTGCATTATCTCTTATAGTTTCCGAGATATGGACTATCGATAATTTACACCTTAGGCTCTGCTTCTAACTTGGGCCCAAATTGTAAAATGGTCTTATCTATTGGCGATTTCGTTCCAATTCACATTCCAAGTAATATTCGGCATGATAATTACATTGCCGGTTCCCAAATTGCATTATCTCTTATAGTTTCCGAGATATGGACTATCGATTATTTTTAACCTTAGGCTCTGCTTCTAACTTGGGCCCAAACTGTAAAATGGTCTTATCTATTGGCGATTTCGTTCCAATTCACATTCCAAGTAGTATTCAGCATGCTAATTACATTGCCGGTTGCCAAATTGCATTATCTCTTATAGTTTCCGAGATATGGACTACCGATAAATTACACCTTAGGCTCTGCTTCTAACTTGGGCCCAAATTGTAAAATGGTCTTATCTATTGGCGATTTCGTTCCAATTCACATTCCAAGTAATATTCGGCATGCTAATTACATTGCCGGTTGCCAAATTGCATTATCTCTTATAGTTTCCGAGATATGGACTATCGATAATATACACCTTAGGCTCTGCTTCTAACTTGGGCCCAAATTGTAAAATGGTCTTATCTATTGGCGATTTCGTTAAAATTCACATTCCAAGTAATATCCGTCATGCTAATTACATTGCCGGTTGCCAAATTGAATTATCTCTTATAGTTTCCGAGATATGGACTATCGATAATTTACACCTTAGGCTCTGCTTCTAACTTGGGCCCAAATTGTAAAATGGTCTTACCTATTGGCGATTTCGTTCCAATTCACATTCCAAGTAATATTCGGCATGCTAATTACATTGCCGGTTGCCAAATTGCATTATCTCTTATAGTTTCCGAGATATGGACTATCGATAATTTACACCTTAGGCTCTGCTTCTAACTTGGGCCCAAATTGTAAAATGGTCTTATCTATTGGCAATTTCGTTCCAATTCACATTCCAAGTAATATTCGGCATGCTAATTACATTGCCGGTTGCGAAATTGCATTATCTCTTATAGTTTCCGAGATATGGACTATCGATTATTTACATCTTTGGCTCTGCTTCTAACTTGGGCCCAAATTGTAAAATGGTCTTATCTATTGGCGATTTCGTTCCAATTCACATTCCAAGTAATATTCGGCATGCTAATTACATTGCCGGTTGCCAAATTGCATTATCTTATAGTTTCCGAGATATGGACTATCGATAATTTACATCTTAGGCTCTGCTTCTAACTTGGGCCCAAATTGTAAAATGGTCTTATCTATTGGCGATTTCGTTCCAATTCACATTCCAAGTAATATTCGGCATGCTAATTACATTGCCAGTTGCCAAATTGCATTATCTCTTATAGTTTCCGAGATATGGACTATGGATAATTTACACCTTAGGCTCTGCTTCTAACTTGGGCCCAAATTGTAAAATGGTCTTATCTATTGGCGATTTCGTTCCAATTCACATTCCAAGTAATATTCGGCATGCTAATTACATTGCCGGTTGCGAAATTGCATTATCTCTTATAGTTTCCGAGATATGGACTATCGATTATTTACATCTTTGGCTCTGCTTCTAACTTGGGCCCAAATTGTAAAATGGTCTTATCTATTGGCGATTTCGTTCCAATTCACATTCCAAGTAATATTCGGCATGCTAATTACATTGCCGGTTGCCAAATTGCATTATCTCTTATAGTTTCCGAGATATGGACTATCGATAATTTACACCTTAGGCTCTGCTTCTAACTTGGGCCCAAATTGTAAAATGGTCTTATCTATTGGCGATTTCGTTCCAATTCACATATCAAGTAATATTCGGCATGCTAATTACATTGCCGGTTGCCATATTGTATTATCTCTTATAGTTTCCGAGATATGGACTATCGATAATTTACACCTTAGGCTCTGCTTCTAACTTGGGCCCAAATTGTAAAATGGTCTTATCTATTGGCGATTTCATTCCAATTCACATTCCAAGTAATATTCGGCATGCTAATTACATTGCCGGTTGCCAAATTGCATTATCTCTTATAGTTTCCGAGATATGGACTATCGATAATTTACACCTTAGGCTCTGCTTCTAACTTGGGCCCAAATTGTAAAATGGTCTTATCTATTGGCGATTTCGTTCCAATTCACATTCCAAGTATTATTCGGCATGCTAATTACATTGCCGGTTGCCAAATTGCATTATCTCTTGTAGTTTCCGAGATATGGACTATCGATAATTTACACCTTAGGCTCTGCTTCTAACTTGGGCCCAAATTGTAAAATCGCCTTATCTATTGGCGATTTCGTTCCAATTCACATTCCAAGTAATATTCGGCATGCTAATTACATTGCCGGTTGCCAAATTGCATTATCTCTTATAGTTTCCGAGATATGGACTATCGATAATATACACCTTAGGCTCTGCTTCTAACTTGGGCCCAAATTGTAAAATGGTCTTATCTATTGGCGATTTCGTTAAAATTCACATTCCAAGTAATATCCGTCATGCTAATTACATTGCCGGTTGCCAAATTGAATTATCTCTTATAGTTTCCGAGATATGGACTATCGATAATTTACACCTTAGGCTCTGCTTCTAACTTGGGCCCAAATTGTAAAATGGTCTTACCTATTGGCGATTTCGTTCCAATTCACATTCCAAGTAATATTCGGCATGCTAATTACATTGCCGGTTGCCAAATTGCATTATCTCTTATAGTTTCCGAGATATGGACTATCGATAATTTACACCTTAGGCTCTGCTTCTAACTTGGGCCCAAATTGTAAAATGGTCTTATCTATTGGCGATTTCGTTCCAATTCACATTCCAAGTAATATTCGGCATGCTAATTACATTGCCGGTTGCGAAATTGCATTATCTCTTATAGTTTTCGAGATATGGACTATCGATTATTTACATCTTTGGCTCTGCTTCTAACTTGGGCCCAAATTGTAAAATGGTCTTATCTATTGGCGATTTCGTTCCAATTCACATATCAAGTAATATTCGGCATGCTAATTACATTGCCGGTTGCCAAATTGCATTATCTCTTATAGTTTCCGAGATATGGACTATCGATAATTTACACCTTAGGCTCTGCTTCTAACTTGGGCCCAAATTGTAAAATGGTCTTATCTATTGGCGATTTCATTCCAATTCACATTCCAAGTAATATTCGGCATGCTAATTACATTGCCGGTTGCCAAATTGCATTATCTCTTATAGTTTCCGAGATATGGACTATCGATAATTTACACCTTAGGCTCTGCTTCTAACTTGGGCCCAAATTGTAAAATGGTCTTATCTATTGGCGATTTCGTTCCAATTCACATTCCAAGTAATATTCGGCATGCTAATTACATTGCCCGTTGCCAAATTGCATTATCTCTTGTAGTTTCCGAGATATGGACTATCGATAATTTACACCTTAGGCTCTGCTTCTAACTTGGGCCCAAATTGTAAAATCGCCTTATCTATTGGCGATTTCGTTCCAATTCACATTCCAAGTAATATTCGGCATGCTAATTACATTGCCGGTTGCCAAATTGCATTATCTCTTATAGTTTCCGAGATATGGACTATCGATAATATACACCTTAGGCTCTGCTTCTAACTTGGGCCCAAATTGTAAAATGGTCTTATCTATTGGCGATTTCGTTAAAATTCACATTCCAAGTAATATCCGTCATGCTAATTACATTGCCGGTTGCCAAATTGAATTATCTCTTATAGTTTCCGAGATATGGACTATCGATAATTTACACCTTAGGCTCTGCTTCTAACTTGGGCCCAAATTGTAAAATGGTCTTATCTATTGGCGATTTCGTTCCAATTCACATTCCAAGTAATATTCGGCATGCTAATTACATTGCCGGTTGCGAAATTGCATTATCTCTTATAGTTTCCGAGATATGGACTATCGATTATTTACATCTTTGGCTCTGCTTCTAACTTGGGCCCAAATTGTAAAATGGTCTTATCTATTGGCGATTTCGTTCCAATTCACATTCCAAGTAATATTCGGCATGCTAATTACATTGCCGGTTGCCAAATTGCATTATCTCTTATAGTTTCCGAGATATGGACTATCGATAATTTACATCTTAGGCTCTGCTTCTAACTTGGGCCCAAATTGTAAAATGGTCTTATCTATTGGCGATTTCGTTCCAATTCACATTCCAAGTAATATTCGGCATGCTAATTACATTGCCAGTTGCCAAATTGCATTATCTCTTATAGTTTCCGAGATATGGACTATGGATAATTTACACCTTAGGCTCTGCTTCTAACTTGGGCCCAAATTGTAAAATGGTCTTATCTATTGGCGATTTCGTTCCAATTCACATTCCAAGTAATATTCGGCATGTTAATTAAATTGCCGGTTGCCAAATTGCATTATCTCTTATAGTTTCCGAGATATGGACTATCGATAATTTACACCTTAGGCTCTGCTTCTAACTTGGGCCCAAATTGTAAAATCGTCTTATCTATTGGCGATTTCGTTCCAATTCACATTCCAAGTAATATTCGGCATGCTAATTACATTGCCGGTTGCCAAATTGCATTATCTCTTATAGTTTCCGAGATATGGACTATCGATAATTTACACCTTAGGCTCTGCTTCTAACTTGGGCCCAAATTGTAAAATGGTCTTATCTATTGGCGATTTCGTTCCAATTCACATTCCAAGTAATATTCGGCATGCTAATTACATTGCCGGTTGCCAAATTGAATTATCTCCTATAGTTTCCGAGATATGGACTATCGATAATTTACACCTTAGGCTCTGCTTCTAACTTGGGCCCAAATTGTAAAATGGTCTTACCTATTGGCGATTTCGTTCCAATTCACATTCCAAGTAATATCCGGCATGCTAATTACATTGCCGGTGGCCAAGTTGCATTATCTCTTATAGTTTCCGAGATATGGACTATCGATAATTTACACCTTAGGCTCTGCTTCTAACTTGGGCCCAAATTGTAAAATGGTCTTATCTATTGGCGATTTCGTTCCAATTCACATTCCAAGTAATATTCGGCATGATAATTACATTGCCGGTTCCCAAATTGCATTATCTCTTATAGTTTCCGAGATATGGACTATCGATTATTTTTAACCTTAGGCTCTGCTTCTAACTTGGGCCCAAACTGTAAAATGGTCTTATCTATTGGCGATTTCGTTCCAATTCATATTCCAAGTAGTATTCAGCATGCTAATTACATTGCCGGTTGCCAAATTGCATTATCTCTTATAGTTTCCGAGATATGGACTACCGATAAATTACACCTTAGGCTCTGCTTCTAACTTGGGCCCAAATTGTAAAATGGTCTTATCTATTGGCGATTTCGTTCCAATTCACATTCCAAGTAATATTCGGCATGCTAATTACATTGCCGGTTGCCAAATTGCATTATCTCTTATAGTTTCCGAGATATGGACTATCGATAATATACACCTTAGGCTCTGCTTCTAACTTGGGCCCAAATTGTAAAATGGTCTTATCTATTGGCGATTTCGTTAAAATTCACATTCCAAGTAATATCCATCATGCTAATTACATTGCCGGTTGCCAAATTGAATTATCTCTTATAGTTTCCGAGATATGGACTATCGATAATTTACACCTTAGGCTCTGCTTCTAACTTGGGCCCAAATTGTAAAATGGTCTTACCTATTGGCGATTTCGTTCCAATTCACATTCCAAGTAATATTCGGCATGCTAATTACATTGCCGGTTGCCAAATTGCATTATCTCTTATAGTTTCCGAGATATGGACTATCGATAATTTACACCTTAGGCTCTGCTTCTAACTTGGGCCCAAATTGTAAAATGGTCTTATCTATTGGCGATTTCGTTCCAATTCACATTCCAAGTAATATTCGGCATGCTAATTACATTGCCGGTTGCGAAATTGCATTATCTCTTATAGTTTCCGAGATATGGACTATCGATTATTTACATCTTTGGCTCTGCTTCTAACTTGGGCCCAAATTGTAAAATGGTCTTATCTATTGGCGATTTCGTTCCAATTCACATTCCAAGTAATATTCGGCATGCTATTTACATTGCCGGTTGCCAAATTGCATTATCTCTTATAGTTTCCGAGATATGGACTATCGATAATTTACATCTTAGGCTCTGCTTCTAACTTGGGCCCAAATTGTAAAATGGTCTTATCTATTGGCGATTTCGTTCCAATTCACATTCCAAGTAATATTCGGCATGCTAATTACATTGCCAGTTGCCAAATTGCATTATCTCTTATAGTTTCCGAGATATGGACTATGGATAATTTACACCTTAGGCTCTGCTTCTAACTTGGGCCCAAATTGTAAAATGGTCTTATCTATTGGCGATTTCGTTCCAATTCACATTCCAAGTAATATTCGGCATGTTAATTAAATTGCCGGTTGCCAAATTGCATTATCTCTTATAGTTTCCGAGATATGGACTATCGATAATTTACACCTTAGGCTCTGCTTCTAACTTGGGCCCAAATTGTAAAATCGTCTTATCTATTGGCGATTTCGTTCCAATTCACATTCCAAGTAATATTCGGCATGCTAATTACATTGCCGGTTGCCAAATTGCATTATCTCTTATAGTTTCCGAGATATGGACTATCGATAATTTACACCTTAGGCTCTGCTTCTAACTTGGGCCCAAATTGTAAAATGGTCTTATCTATTGGCGATTTCGTTCCAATTCACATTCCAAGTAATATTCGGCATGCTAATTACATTGCCGGTTGCCAAATTGAATTATCTCCTATAGTTTCCGAGATATGGACTATCGATAATTTACACCTTAGGCTCTGCTTCTAACTTGGGCCCAAATTGTAAAATGGTCTTACCTATTGGCGATTTCGTTCCAATTCACATTCCAAGTAATATCCGGCATGCTAATTACATTGCCGGTGGCCAAGTTGCATTATCTCTTATAGTTTCCGAGATATGGACTATCGATAATTTACACCTTAGGCTCTGCTTCTAACTTGGGCCCAAATTGTAAAATGGTCTTATCTATTGGCGATTTCGTTCCAATTCACATTCCAAGTAATATTCGGCATGATAATTACATTGCCGGTTCCCAAATTGCATTATCTCTTATAGTTTCCGAGATATGGACTATCGATTATTTTTAACCTTAGGCTCTGCTTCTAACTTGGGCCCAAACTGTAAAATGGTCTTATCTATTGGCGATTTCGTTCCAATTCACATTCCAAGTAGTATTCAGCATGCTAATTACATTGCCGGTTGCCAAATTGCATTATCTCTTATAGTTTCCGAGATATGGACTACCGATAAATTACACCTTAGGCTCTGCTTCTAACTTGGGCCCAAATTGTAAAATGGTCTTATCTATTGGCGATTTCGTTCCAATTCACATTCCAAGTAATATTCGGCATGCTAATTACATTGCCGGTTGCCAAATTGCATTATCTCTTATAGTTTCCGATATATGGACTATCGATAATTTACACCTTAGGCTCTGCTTCTAACTCGGGCCCAAATTGTAAAATGGTCTTAGCTATTGGCGATTTCGATCCAATTCACATTCCAAGTAGTATTCGGCATGCTAATTACATTGACGGTTGCCAAATTGCATTATCTCTTATAGTTTCCGAGATATGGACTATCGATAATTTACACCTTAGGCTCTGCTTCTAACTTGGGCCCAAATTGTAAAATGGTCTTATCTATTGGCGATTTCGTTCCAATTCACATTCCAAGTAATATTCGGCATGCTAATTACATTGCCGGTTGCCAAATTGCATTATCTCTTATAGTTTCCGAGATATGGACTATCGATAATTTACACCTTAGGCTCTGCTTCTAACTTGGGCCCAAATTGTAAAATGGTCTTATCTATTGGCGATTTCGTTCCAATTCACATTCCAAGTAATATTCGGCATGCTAATTACATTGCCGGTTGCCAAGTTGAATTATCTCCTATAGTTTCCGAGATATGGACTATCGATAATTTACACCTTAGGCTCTGCTTCTAACTTGGGCCCAAATTGTAAAATGGTCTTACCTATTGGCGATTTCGTTCCAATTCACATTCCAAGTAATATTCGGCATGCTAATTACATTGCCGGTGGCCAAGTTGCATTATCTCTTATAGTTTCCGAGATATGGACTATCGATAATTTACACCTTAGGCTCTGCTTCTAACTTGGGCCCAAATTGTAAAATGGTCTTATCTATTGGCGATTTCGTTCCAATTCACATTCCAAGTAATATTCGGCATGATAATTACATTGCCGGTTCCCAAATTGCATTATCTCTTATAGTTTCCGAGATATGGACTATCGATTATTTTTAACCTTAGGCTCTGCTTCTAACTTGGGCCCAAACTGTAAAATGGTCTTATCTATTGGCGATTTCGTTCCAATTCACATTCCAAGTAATATTCGGCATGCTAATTACATTGCCGGTTGCCAAATTGCATTATCTCTTGTAGTTTCCGAGATATGGACTATCGATAATTTACACCTTAGGCTCTGCTTCTAACTTGGGCCCAAATTGTAAAATCGCCTTATCTATTGGCGATTTCGTTCCAATTCACATTCCAAGTAATATTCGGCATGCTAATTACATTGCCGGTTGCCAAATTGCATTATCTCTTATAGTTTCCGAGATATGGACTATCGATAATTTACATCTTAGGCTCTGCTTCTAACTTGGGCCCAAATTGTAAAATGGTCTTATCTATTGGCGATTTCGTTCCAATTCACATTCCAAGTAATATTCGGCATGCTAATTACATTGCCAGTTGCCAAATTGCATTATCTCTTATAGTTTCCGAGATATGGACTATGGATAATTTACACCTTAGGCTCTGCTTCTAACTTGGGCCCAAATTGTAAAATGGTCTTATCTATTGGCGATTTCGTTCCAATTCACATTCCAAGTAATATTCGGCATGTTAATTAAATTGCCGGTTGCCAAATTGCATTATCTCTTATAGTTTCCGAGATATGGACTATCGATAATTTACACCTTAGGCTCTGCTTCTAACTTGGGCCCAAATTGTAAAATCGTCTTATCTATTGGCGATTTCGTTCCAATTCACATTCCAAGTAATATTCGGCATGCTAATTACATTGCCGGTTGCCAAATTGCATTATCTCTTATAGTTTCCGAGATATGGACTATCGATAATTTACACCTTAGGCTCTGCTTCTAACTTGGGCCCAAATTGTAAAATGGTCTTATCTATTGGCGATTTCGTTCCAATTCACATTCCAAGTAATATTCGGCATGCTAATTACATTGCCGGTTGCCAAATTGAATTATCTCCTATAGTTTCCGAGATATGGACTATCGATAATTTACACCTTAGGCTCTGCTTCTAACTTGGGCCCAAATTGTAAAATGGTCTTACCTATTGGCGATTTCGTTCCAATTCACATTCCAAGTAATATCCGGCATGCTAATTATATTGCCGGTGGCCAAGTTGCATTATCTCTTATAGTTTCCGAGATATGGACTATCGATAATTTACACCTTAGGCTCTGCTTCTAACTTGGGCCCAAATTGTAAAATGGTCTTATCTATTGGCGATTTCGTTCCAATTCACATTCCAAGTAATATTCGGCATGATAATTACATTGCCGGTTCCCAAATTGCATTATCTCTTATAGTTTCCGAGATATGGACTATCGATTATTTTTAACCTTAGGCTCTGCTTCTAACTTGGGCCCAAACTGTAAAATGGTCTTATCTATTGGCGATTTCGTTCCAATTCACATTCCAAGTAGTATTCAGCATGCTAATTACATTGCCGGTTGCCAAATTGCATTATCTCTTATAGTTTCCGAGATATGGACTACCGATAAATTACACCTTAGGCTCTGCTTCTAACTTGGGCCCAAATTGTAAAATGGTCTTATCTATTGGCGATTTCGTTCCAATTCACATTCCAAGTAATATTCGGCATGCTAATTACATTGCCGGTTGCCAAATTGCATTATCTCTTATAGTTTCCGATATATGGACTATCGATAATTTACACCTTAGGCTCTGCTTCTAACTCGGGCCCAAATTGTAAAATGGTCTTAGCTATTGGCGATTTCGATCCAATTCACATTCCAAGTAGTATTCGGCATGCTAATTACATTGACGGTTGCCAAATTGCATTATCTCTTATAGTTTCCGAGATATGGACTATCGATAATTTACACCTTAGGCTCTGCTTCTAACTTGGGCCCAAATTGTAAAATGGTCTTATCTATTGGCGATTTCGTTCCAATTCACATTCCAAGTAATATTCGGCATGCTAATTACATTGCCGGTTGCCAAATTGCATTATCTCTTATAGTTTCCGAGATATGGACTATCGATAATTTACACCTTAGGCTCTGCTTCTAACTTGGGCCCAAATTGTAAAATGGTCTTATCTATTGGCGATTTCGTTCCAATTCACATTCCAAGTAATATTCGGCATGCTAATTACATTGCCGGTTGCCAAATTGAATTATCTCCTATAGTTTCCGAGATATGGACTATCGATAATTTACACCTTAGGCTCTGCTTCTAACTTGGGCCCAAATTGTAAAATGGTCTTACCTATTGGCGATTTCGTTCCAATTCACATTCCAAGTAATATTCGGCATGCTAATTACATTGCCGGTGGCCAAGTTGCATTATCTCTTATAGTTTCCGAGATATGGACTATCGATAATTTACACCTTAGGCTCTGCTTCTAACTTGGGCCCAAATTGTAAAATGGTCTTATCTATTGGCGATTTCGTTCCAATTCACATTCCAAGTAATATTCGGCATGATAATTACATTGCCGGTTCCCAAATTGCATTATCTCTTATAGTTTCCGAGATATGGACTATCGATTATTTTTAACCTTAGGCTCTGCTTCTAACTTGGGCCCAAACTGTAAAATGGTCTTATCTATTGCCGATTTCGTTCCAATTCACATTCCAAGTAATATTCGGCAGGCTAATTACATTGCCGGTTGCCAAATTGCATTATCTCTTATAGTTTCCGAGATATGGACTATCGATAATTTACACCTTAGGCTCTGCTTCTAACTTGGGCCCAAATTGTAAAATGGTCTTATCTATTGGCGATTTCATTCCAATTCACATTCCAAGTAATATTCGGCATGCTAATTACATTGCCGGTTGCCAAATTGCATTATCTCTTATAGTTTCCGAGATATGGACTATCGATAATTTACACCTTAGGCTCTGCTTCTAACTTGGGCCCAAATTGTAAAATGGTCTTATCTATTGGCGATTTCGTTCCAATTCACATTCCAAGTAATATTCGGCATGCTAATTACATTGCCGGTTGCCAAATTGCATTATCTCTTGTAGTTTCCGAGATATGGACTATCGATAATTTACACCTTAGGCTCTGCATCTAACTTGGGCCCAAATTGTAAAATGGTCTTACCTATTGGCGATTTCGTTCCAATACACATTCCAAGTAATATTCGGCATGCTAATTACATTGCCGGTGGCCAAGTTGCATTATCTCTTATAGTTTCCGAGATATGGACTATCGATAATTTACACCTTAGGCTCTGCTTCTAACTTGGGCCCAAATTGTAAAATGGTCTTATCTATTGGCGATTTCGTTCCAATTCACATTCCAAGTAATATTCGGCATGATAATTACTTTTCCGGTTCCCAAATTGCATTATCTCTTATAGTTTCCGAGATATGGACTATCGATTATTTTTAACCTTAGGCTCTGCTTCTAACTTGGGCCCAAACTGTAAAATGGTCTTATCTATTGGCGATTTCGTTCCAATTCACATTCCAAGTAGTATTCGGCATGCTAATTACATTGCCGGTTGCCAAATTGCATTATCTCTTATAGTTTCCGAGATATGGACTATCGATAATTTACACCTTAGGCTCTGCTTCTAACTTGGGCCCAAATTGTAAAATCGTCTTATCTATTGGCGATTTCGTTCCAATTCACATTCCAAGTAATATTCGGCATGCTAATTACATTGCCGGTTGCCAAATTTCATTATCTCTTATAGTTTCCGAGATATGGACTATCGATAATTTACACCTTAGGCTCTGCTTCTAACTTGGGCCCAAATTGTAAAATGGTCTTATCTATTGGCGATTTCGTTCCAATTCACATTCCAAGTAATATTCGGCATGCTAATTACATTGCCGGTTGCCAAATTGAATTATCTCCTATAGTTTCCGAGATATGGACTATCGATAATTTACACCTTAGGCTCTGCTTCTAACTTGGGCCCAAATTGTAGAATGGTCTTACCTATTGGCGATTTCGTTCCAATTCACATTCCAAGTAATATTCGGCATGCTAATTACATTGCCGGTTCCCAAATTGCATTATCTCTTATAGTTTCCGAGATATGGACTATCGATTATTTTTAACCTTAGGCTCTGCTTCTAACTTGGGCCCAAACTGTAAAATGGTCTTATCTATTGCCGATTTCGTTCCAATTCACATTCCAAGTATTATTCGGCATGCTAATTACATTGCCGGTTGCCAAATTGCATTATCTCTTATAGTTTCCGAGATATGGACTATCGATAATTTACACCTTAGGCTCAGCTTCTAACTTGGGCCCAAATTGTAAAATGGTCTTATCTATTGGCGATTTCATTCCAATTCACATTCCAAGTAATATTCGGCATGCTAATTACATTGCCGGTTGCCAAATTGCATTATCTCTTATAGTTTCCGAGATATGGACTACCGATAATTTACACCTTAGGCTCTGCTTCTAACTTGGGCCCAAATTGTAAAATGGTCTTATCTATTGGCGATTTCGTTCCAATTCACATTCCAAGTAATATTCGGCATGCTAATTACATTGCCGGTTGCCAAATTGCATTATCTCTTATAGTTTCCGATATATGGACTATCGATAATTTACACCTTAGGCTCTGCTTCTAACTTGGGCCCAAATTGTAAAATGGTCTTAGCTATTGGCGATTTCGATCCAATTCACATTCCAAGTAGTATTCGGCATGCTAATTACATTGCCGGTTGCCAAATTGCATTATCTCTTATAGTTCCCGAGATATGGACTATCGATAATTTACACCTTAGGCTCTGCTTCTAACTTGGGCCCAAATTGTAAAATGGTCTTATCTATTGGCGATTTCGTTCCAATTCACATTCCAAGTAATATTCGGCATGCTAATTACATTGCCAGTTGCCAAATTGCATTATCTCTTATAGTTTCCGAGATATGGACTATGGATAATTTACACCTTAGGCTCTGCTTCTAACTTGGGCCCAAATTGTAAAATGGTCTTATCTATTGGCGATTTCGTTCCAATTCACATTCGAAGTAATATTCGGCATGTTAATTAAATTGCCGGTTGCCAAATTGCATTATCTCTTATAGTTTCCGAGATATGGACTATCGATAATTTACACCTTAGGCTCTGCTTCTAACTTGGGCCCAAATTGTAAAATGGTCTTATCTATTGGCGATTTCGTTCCAATTCACATTCCAAGTAATATTCGGCATGCTAATTACATTGCCGGTTGCCAAATTGAATTATCTCCTATAGTTTCCGAGATATGGTCTATCGATAATTTACACCTTAGGCTCTGCTTCTAACTTGGGCCCAAATTGTAAAATGGTCTTACCTATTGGCGATTTCGTTCCAATTCACATTCCAAGTAATATTCGGCATGCTAATTACATTGCCGGTGGCCAAGTTGCATTATCTCTTATAGTTTCCGAGATATGGACTATCGATAATTTACACCTTAGGCTCTGCTTCTAACTTGGGCCCAAATTGTAAAATGGTCTTATCTATTGGCGATTTCGTTCCAATTCACATTCCAAGTAATATTCGGCATGATAATTACATTGCCGGTTCCCAAATTGCATTATCTCTTATAGTTTCCGAGATATGGACTATCGATTATTTTTAACCTTAGGCTCTGCTTCTAACTTGGGCCCAAACTGTAAAATGGTCTTATATATTGGCGATTTCGTTCCAATTCACATTCCAAGTAGTATTCGGCATGCTAATTACATTGCCGGTTGCCAAATTGCATTATCTCTTATAGTTTCCGAGATATGGACTACCGATAATTTACACCTTAGGCTCTGCTTCTAACTTGGGCCCAAATTGTAAAATGGTCTTATCTATTGGCGATTTCGTTCCAATTCACATTCCAAGTAATATTCGGCATGCTAATTACATTGCCAGTTGCCAAATTGCATTATCTCTTATAGTTTCCGAGATATGGACTATGGATAATTTACACCTTAGGCTCTGCTTCTAACTTGGGCCCAAATTGTAAAATGGTCTTATCTATTGGCGATTTCGTTCCAATTCACATTCGAAGTAATATTCGGCATGTTAATTAAATTGCCGGTTGCCAAATTGCATTATCTCTTATAGTTTCCGAGATATGGACTATCGATAATTTACACCTTAGGCTCTGCTTCTAACTTGGGCCCAAATTGTAAAATCGTCTTATCTATTGGCGATTTCGTTCCAATTCACATTCCAAGTAATATTCGGCATGCTAATTACATTGCCGGTTGCCAAATTGCATTATCTCTTATAGTTTCCGAGATATGGACTATCGATAATTTACACCTTAGGCTCTGCTTCTAACTTGGGCCCAAATTGTAAAATGGTCTTATCTATTGGCGATTTCGTTCCAATTCACATTCCAAGTAATATTCGGCATGCTAATTACATTGCCGGTTGCCAAATTGAATTATCTCCTATAGTTTCCGAGATATGGTCTATCGATAATTTACACCTTAGGCTCTGCTTCTAACTTGGGCCCAAATTGTAAAATGGTCTTACCTATTGGCGATTTCGTTCCAATTCACATTCCAAGTAATATTCGGCATGCTAATTACATTGCCGGTGGCCAAGTTGCATTATCTCTTATAGTTTCCGAGATATGGACTATCGATAATTTACACCTTAGGCTCTGCTTCTAACTTGGGCCCAAATTGTAAAATGGTCTTATCTATTGGCGATTTCGTTCCAATTCACATTCCAAGTAATATTCGGCATGATAATTACATTGCCGGTTCCCAAATTGCATTATCTCTTATAGTTTCCGAGATATGGACTATCGATTATTTTTAACCTTAGGCTCTGCTTCTAACTTGGGCCCAAACTGTAAAATGGTCTTATATATTGGCGATTTCGTTCCAATTCACATTCCAAGTAGTATTCGGCATGCTAATTACATTGCCGGTTGCCAAATTGCATTATCTCTTATAGTTTCCGAGATATGGACTACCGATAATTTACACCTTAGGCTCTGCTTCTAACTTGGGCCCAAATTGTAAAATGGTCTTATCTATTGGCGATTTCGTTCCAATTCACATTCCAAGTAATATTCGGCATGCTAATTACATTGCCGGTTGCCAAATTGCATTATCTCTTATAGTTTCCGATATATGGACTATCGATAATTTACACCTTAGGCTCTGCTTCTAACTTGGGCCCAAATTGTAAAATGGTCTTAGCTATTGGCGATTTCGTTCCAATTCACATTCCAAGTAGTATTCGGCATGCTAATTACATTGCCGGTTGCCAAATTGCATTATCTCTTATAGTTTCCGATATATGGACTATCGATAATTTACACCTTAGGCTCTGCTTCTAACTTGGGCCCAAATTGTAAAATGGTCTTAGCTATTGGCGATTTCGATCCAATTCACATTCCAAGTAGTATTCGGCATGCTAATTATATTGCCGGTTGCCAAATTGCATTATCTCTTATAGTTCCCGAGATATGGACTATCGATAATTTACACCTTAGGTTCTGCTTCTAACTTGGGCCCAAATTGTAAAATGGTCTTATCTATTGGCGATTTCGTTCCAATTCACATTCCAAGTAATATTCGGCATGTTAATTAAATTGCCGGTTGCCAAATTGCATTATCTCTTATAGTTTCCGAGATATGGACTATCGATAATTTACACCTTAGGCTCTGCTTCTAACTTGGGCCCAAATTGTAAAATCGTCTTATCTATTGGCGATTTCGTTCCAATTCACATTCCAAGTAATATTCGGCATGCTAATTACATTGCCGGTTGCCAAATTGCATTATCTCTTATAGTTTCCGAGATATGGACTATCGATAATTTACACCTTAGGCTCTGCTTCTAACTTGGGCCCAAATTGTAAAATGGTCTTATCTATTGGCGATTTCGTTCCAATTCACATTCCAAGTAATATTCGGCATGCTAATTACATTGCCAGTTGCCAAATTGCATTATCTCTTATAGTTTCCGAGATATGGACTATGGATAATTTACACCTTAGGCTCTGCTTCTAACTTGGGCCCAAATTGTAAAATGGTCTTATCTATTGGCGATTTCGTTCCAATTCACATTCGAAGTAATATTCGGCATGTTAATTAAATTGCCGGTTGCCAAATTGCATTATCTCTTATAGTTTCCGAGATATGGACTATCGATAATTTACACCTTAGGCTCTGCTTCTAACTTGGGCCCAAATTGTAAAATCGTCTTATCTATTGGCGATTTCGTTCCAATTCACATTCCAAGTAATATTCGGCATGCTAATTACATTGCCGGTTGCCAAATTGCATTATCTCTTATAGTTTCCGAGATATGGACTATCGATAATTTACACCTTAGGCTCTGCTTCTAACTTGGGCCCAAATTGTAAAATGGTCTTATCTATTGGCGATTTCGTTCCAATTCACATTCCAAGTAATATTCGGCATGCTAATTACATTGCCGGTTGCCAAATTGCATTATCTCTTATAGTTTCCGAGATATGGACTATCGATAATTTACACCTTAGGCTCTGCTTCTAACTTGGGCCCAAATTGTAAAATGGTCTTATCTATTGGCGATTTCGTTCCAATTCACATTCCAAGTAATATTCGGCATGCTAATTACATTGCCAGTTGCCAAATTGCATTATCTCTTATAGTTTCCGAGATATGGACTATGGATAATTTACACCTTAGGCTCTGCTTCTAACTTGGGCCCAAATTGTAAAATGGTCTTATCTATTGGCGATTTCGTTCCAATTCACATTCGAAGTAATATTCGGCATGTTAATTAAATTGCCGGTTGCCAAATTGCATTATCTCTTATAGTTTCCGAGATATGGACTATCGATAATTTACACCTTAGGCTCTGCTTCTAACTTGGGCCCAAATTGTAAAATGGTCTTATCTATTGGCGATTTCGTTCCAATTCACATTCCAAGTAATATTCGGCATGCTAATTACATTGCCGGTTGCCAAATTGCATTATCTCTTATAGTTTCCGAGATATGGACTATCGATAATTTACACCTTAGGCTCTGCTTCTAACTTGGGCCCAAATTGTAAAATGGTCTTATCTATTGGCGATTTCGTTCCAATTCACATTCCAAGTAATATTCGGCATGCTAATTACATTGCCGGTTGCCAAATTGCATTATCTCTTATAGTTTCCGATATATGGACTATCGATAATTTACACCTTAGGCTCTGCTTCTAACTTGGGCCCAAATTGTAAAATGGTCTTAGCTATTGGCGATTTCGTTCCAATTCACATTCCAAGTTGTATTCGGCATGCTAATTACATTGCCGGTTGCCAAATTGCATTATCTCTTATAGTTTCCGATATATGGACTATCGATAATTTACACCTTAGGCTCTGCTTCTAACTTGGGCCCAAATTGTAAAATGGTCTTGGCTATTGGCGATTTCGATCCAATTCACATTCCAAGTAGTATTCGGCATGCTAATTATATTGCCGGTTGCCAAATTGCATTATCTCTTATAGTTCCCGAGATATGGACTATCGATAATTTACACCTTAGGTTCTGCTTCTAACTTGGGCCCAAATTGTAAAATGGTCTTATCTATTGGCGATTTCGTTCCAATTCACATTCCAAGTAATATTCGGCATGTTAATTAAATTGCCGGTTGCCAAATTGCATTATCTCTTATAGTTTCCGAGATATGGACTATCGATAATTTACACCTTAGGCTCTGCTTCTAACTTGGGCCCAAATTGTAAAATCGTCTTATCTATTGGCGATTTCGTTCCAATTCACATTCCAAGTAATATTCGGCATGCTAATTACATTGCCGGTTGCCAAATTGCATTATCTCTTATAGTTTCCGAGATATGGACTATCGATAATTTACACCTTAGGCTCTGCTTCTAACTTGGGCCCAAATTGTAAAATGGTCTTATCTATTGGCGATTTCGTTCCAATTCACATTCCAAGTAATATTCGGCATGCTAATTACATTGCCAGTTGCCAAATTGCATTATCTCTTATAGTTTCCGAGATATGGACTATGGATAATTTACACCTTAGGCTCTGCTTCTAACTTGGGCCCAAATTGTAAAATGGTCTTATCTATTGGCGATTTCGTTCCAATTCACATTCGAAGTAATATTCGGCATGTTAATTAAATTGCCGGTTGCCAAATTGCATTATCTCTTATAGTTTCCGAGATATGGACTATCGATAATTTACACCTTAGGCTCTGCTTCTAACTTGGGCCCAAATTGTAAAATCGTCTTATCTATTGGCGATTTCGTTCCAATTCACATTCCAAGTAATATTCGGCATGCTAATTACATTGCCGGTTGCCAAATTGCATTATCTCTTATAGTTTCCGAGATATGGACTATCGATAATTTACACCTTAGGCTCTGCTTCTAACTTGGGCCCAAATTGTAAAATGGTCTTATCTATTGGCGATTTCGTTCCAATTCACATTCCAAGTAATATTCGGCATGCTAATTACATTGCCGGTTGCCAAATTGCATTATCTCTTATAGTTTCCGAGATATGGACTATCGATAATTTACACCTTAGGCTCTGCTTCTAACTTGGGCCCAAATTGTAAAATGGTCTTATCTATTGGCGATTTCGTTCCAATTCACATTCCAAGTAATATTCGGCATGCTAATTACATTGCCAGTTGCCAAATTGCATTATCTCTTATAGTTTCCGAGATATGGACTATGGATAATTTACACCTTAGGCTCTGCTTCTAACTTGGGCCCAAATTGTAAAATGGTCTTATCTATTGGCGATTTCGTTCCAATTCACATTCGAAGTAATATTCGGCATGTTAATTAAATTGCCGGTTGCCAAATTGCATTATCTCTTATAGTTTCCGAGATATGGACTATCGATAATTTACACCTTAGGCTCTGCTTCTAACTTGGGCCCAAATTGTAAAATCGTCTTATCTATTGGCGATTTCGTTCCAATTCACATTCCAAGTAATATTCGGCATGCTAATTACATTGCCGGTTGCCAAATTGCATTATCTCTTATAGTTTCCGAGATATGGACTATCGATAATTTACACCTTAGGCTCTGCTTCTAACTTAGGCCCAAATTGTAAAATGGTCTTATCTATTGGCGATTTCGTTCCAATTCACATTCCAAGTAATATTCGGCATGCTAATTACATTGCCGGTTGCCAAATTGAATTATCTCCTATAGTTTCCGAGATATGGTCTATCGATAATTTACACCTTAGGCTCTGCTTCTAACTTGGGCCCAAATTGTAAAATGGTCTTACCTATTGGCGATTTCGTTCCAATTCACATTCCAAGTAATATTCGGCATGCTAATTACATTGCCGGTGGCCAAGTTGCATTATCTCTTATAGTTTCCGAGATATGGACTATCGATAATTTACACCTTAGGCTCTGCTTCTAACTTGGGCCCAAATTGTAAAATGGTCTTATCTATTGGCGATTTCGTTCCAATTCACATTCCAAGTAATATTCGGCATGATAATTACATTGCCGGTTCCCAAATTGCATTATCTCTTATAGTTTCCGAGATATGGACTATCGATTATTTTTAACCTTAGGCTCTGCTTCTAACTTGGGCCCAAACTGTAAAATGGTCTTATATATTGGCGATTTCGTTCCAATTCACATTCCAAGTAGTATTCGGCATGCTAATTACATTGCCGGTTGCCAAATTGCATTATCTCTTATAGTTTCCGAGATATGGACTACCGATAATTTACACCTTAGGCTCTGCTTCTAACTTGGGCCCAAATTGTAAAATGGTCTTATCTATTGGCGATTTCGTTCCAATTCACATTCCAAGTAATATTCGGCATGCTAATTACATTGCCGGTTGCCAAATTGCATTATCTCTTATAGTTTCCGATATATGGACTATCGATAATTTACACCTTAGGCTCTGCTTCTAACTTGGGCCCAAATTGTAAAATGGTCTTAGCTATTGGCGATTTCGATCCAATTCACATTCCAAGTAGTATTCGGCATGCTAATTACATTGCCGGTTGCCAAATTGCATTATCTCTTATAGTTCCCGAGATATGGACTATCGATAATTTACACCTTAGGCTCTGCTTCTAACTTGGGCCCAAATTGTAAAATGGTCTTATCTATTGGCGATTTCGTTCCAATTCACATTCCAAGTAATATTCGGCATGTTAATTAAATTGCCGGTTGCCAAATTGCATTATCTCTTATAGTTTCCGAGATATGGACTATCGATAATTTACACCTCAGGCTCTGCTTCTAACTTGGGCCCAAATTGTAAAATCGTCTTATCTATTGGCGATTTCGTTCCAATTCACATTCCAAGTAATATTCGGCATGCTAATTACATTGCCGGTTGCCAAATTGCATTATCTCTTATAGTTTCCGAGATATGGACTATCGATAATTTACACCTTAGGCTCTGCTTCTAACTTGGGCCCAAATTGTAAAATGGTCTTATCTATTTTCGATTTCGTTCCAATTCACATTCCAAGTAATATTCGGCATGCTAATTACATTGCCGGTTGCCAAATTGAATTATCTCCTATAGTTTCCGAGATATGGACTATCGATAATTTACACCTTAGGCTCTGCTTCTAACTTGGGCCCAAATTGTAAAATGGTCTTACCTATTGGCGATTTCGTTCCAATTCACATTCCAAGTAATATTCAGCATGCTAATTACATTGCCGGTGGCCAAGTTGCATTATCTCTTATAGTTTCCGAGATATGGACTATCGATAATTTACACCTTAGGCTCTGCTTCTAACTTGAGCCCAAATTGTAAAATGGTCTTATCTATTGGCGATTTCGTTCCAATTCACATTCCAAGTAATATTCGGCATGATAATTACATTGCCGGTTCCCAAATTGCATTATCTCTTATAGTTTCCGAGATATGGACTATCGATTATTTTTAACCTTAGGCTCTGCTTCTAACTTGGGCCCAAACTGTAAAATGGTCTTATCTATTGCCGATTTCGTTCCAATTCACATTCCAAGTAATATTCGGCATGCTAATTACATTGCCGGTTGCCAAATTGCATTATCTCTTATAGTTTCCGAGATATGGACTATCGATAATTTACACCTTAGGCTCTGCTTCTAACTTGGGCCCAAATTGTAAAATGGTCTTATCTATTGGCGATTTCGTTCCAATTCACATATCAAGTAATATTCGGCATGCTAATTACATTGCCGGTTGCCAAATTGCATTATCTCTTATAGTTTCCGAGATATGGACTATCGATAATTTACACCTTAGGCTCTGCTTCTAACTTGGGCCCAAATTGTAAAATGGTCTTATCTATTGGCGATTTCATTCCAATTCACATTCCAAGTAATATTCGGCATGCTAATTACATTGCCGGTTGCCAAATTGCATTATCTCTTATAGTTTCCGAGATATGGACTATCGATAATTTACACCTTAGGCTCTGCTTCTAACTTGGGCCCAAATTGTAAAATGGTCTTATCTATTGGCGATTTCGTTCCAATTCACATTCCAAGTAATATTCGGCATGCTAATTACATTGCCGGTTGCCAAATTGCATTATCTCTTGTAGTTTCCGAGATATGGACTATCGATAATTTACACCTTAGGCTCTGCTTCTAACTTGGGCCCAAATTGTAAAATCGCCTTATCTATTGGCGATTTCGTTCCAATTCACATTCCAAGTAATATTCGGCATGCTAATTACATTGCCGGTTGCCAAATTGCATTATCTCTTATAGTTTCCGAGATATGGACTATCGATAATATACACCTTAGGCTCTGCTTCTAACTTGGGCCCAAATTGTAAAATGGTCTTATCTATTGGCGATTTCGTTAAAATTCACATTCCAAGTAATATCCATCATGCTAATTACATTGCCGGTTGCCAAATTGAATTATCTCTTATAGTTTCCGAGATATGGACTATCGATAATTTACACCTTAGGCTCTGCTTCTAACTTGGGCCCAAATTGTAAAATGGTCTTACCTATTGGCGATTTCGTTCCAATTCACATTCCAAGTAATATTCGGCATGCTAATTACATTGCCGGTTGCCAAATTGCATTATCTCTTATAGTTTCCGAGATATGGACTATCGATAATTTACACCTTAGGCTCTGCTTCTAACTTGGGCCCAAATTGTAAAATGGTCTTATCTATTGGCGATTTCGTTCCAATTCACATTCCAAGTAATATTCGGCATGCTAATTACATTGCCGGTTGCGAAATTGCATTATCTCTTATAGTTTCCGAGATATGGACTATCGATTATTTACATCTTTGGCTCTGCTTCTAACTTGGGCCCAAATTGTAAAATGGTCTTATCTATTGGCGATTTCGTTCCAATTCACATATCAAGTAATATTCGGCATGCTAATTACATTGCCGGTTGCCAAATTGCATTATCTCTTATAGTTTCCGAGATATGGACTATCGATAATTTACACCTTAGGCTCTGCTTCTAACTTGGGCCCAAATTGTAAAATCGTCTTATCTATTGGCGATTTCGTTCCAATTCACATTCCAAGTAATATTCGGCATGCTAATTACATTGCCGGTTGCCAAATTGCATTATCTCTTATAGTTTCCGAGATATGGACTATCGATAATTTACACCTTAGGCTCTGCTTCTAACTTGGGCCCAAATTGTAAAATGGTCTTATCTATTGGCGATTTCGTTCCAATTCACATTCCAAGTAATATTCGGCATGCTAATTACATTGCCGGTTGCCAAATTGAATTATCTCCTATAGTTTCCGAGATATGGACTATCGATAATTTACACCTTAGGCTCTGCTTCTAACTTGGGCCCAAATTGTAAAATGGTCTTACCTATTGGCGATTTCGTTCCAATTCACATTCCAAGTAATATTCGGCATGCTAATTACATTGCCGGTGGCCAAGTTGCATTATCTCTTATAGTTTCCGAGATATGGACTATCGATAATTTACACCTTAGGCTCTGCTTCTAACTTGAGCCCAAATTGTAAAATGGTCTTATCTATTGGCGATTTCGTTCCAATTCACATTCCAAGTAATATTCGGCATGATAATTACATTGCCGGTTCCCAAATTGCATTATCTCTTAAAGTTTCCGAGATATGGACTATCGATTATTTTTAACCTTAGGCTCTGCTTCTAACTTGGGCCCAAACTGTAAAATGGTCTTATCTATTGCCGATTTCGTTCCAATTCACATTCCAAGTAATATTCGGCATGCTAATTACATTGCCGGTTGCCAAATTGCATTATCTCTTATAGTTTCCGAGATATGGACTATCGATAATTTACACCTTAGGCTCTGCTTCTAACTTGGGCCCAAATTGTAAAATGGTCTTATCTATTGGCGATTTCATTCCAATTCACATTCCAAGTAATATTCGGCATGCTAATTACATTGCCGGTTGCCAAATTGCATTATCTCTTATAGTTTCCGAGATATGGACTATCGATAATTTACACCTTAGGCTCTGCTTCTAACTTGGGCCCAAATTGTAAAATGGTCTTATCTATTGGCGATTTCGTTCCAATTCACATTCCAAGTAATATTCGGCATGCTAATTACATTGCCGGTTGCCAAATTGCATTATCTCTTGTAGTTTCCGAGATATGGACTATCGATAATTTACACCTTAGGCTCTGCTTCTAACTTGGGCCCAAATTGTAAAATCGCCTTATCTATTGGCGATTTCGTTCCAATTCACATTCCAAGTAATATTCGGCATGCTAATTACATTGCCGGTTGCCAAATTGCATTATCTCTTATAGTTTTCGAGATATGGACTATCGATAATATACACCTTAGGCTCTGCTTCTAACTTGGGCCCAAATTGTAAAATGGTCTTATCTATTGGCGATTTCGTTAAAATTCACATTCCAAGTAATATCCGTCATGCTAATTACATTGCCGGTTGCCAAATTGAATTATCTCTTATAGTTTCCGAGATATGGACTATCGATAATTTACACCTTAGGCTCTGCTTCTAACTTGGGCCCAAATTGTAAAATGGTCTTACCTATTGGCGATTTCGTTCCAATTCACATTCCAAGTAATATTCGGCATGCTAATTACATTGCCGGTTGCCAAATTGCATTATCTCTTATAGTTTCCGAGATATGGACTATCGATAATTTACACCTTAGGCTCTGCTTCTAACTTGGGCCCAAATTGTAAAATGGTCTTATCTATTGGCGATTTCGTTCCAATTCACATTCCAAGTAATATTCGGCATGCTAATTACATTGCCGGTTGCGAAATTGCATTATCTCTTATAGTTTCCGAGATATGGACTATCGATTATTTACATCTTTGGCTCTGCTTCTAACTTGGGCCCAAATTGTAAAATGGTCTTATCTATTGGCGATTTCGTTCCAATTCACATATCAAGTAATATTCGGCATGCTAATTACATTGCCGGTTGCCAAATTGCATTATCTCTTATAGTTTCCGAGATATGGACTATCGATAATTTACACCTTAGGCTCTGCTTCTAACTTGGGCCCAAATTGTAAAATGGTCTTATCTATTGGCGATTTCATTCCAATTCACATTCCAAGTAATATTCGGCATGCTAATTACATTGCCGGTTGCCAAATTGCATTATCTCTTATAGTTTCCGAGATATGGACTATCGATAATTTACACCTTAGGCTCTGCTTCTAACTTGGGCCCAAATTGTAAAATGGTCTTATCTATTGGCGATTTCGTTCCAATTCACATTCCAAGTAATATTCGGCATGCTAATTACATTGCCGGTTGCCAAATTGCATTATCTCTTGTAGTTTCCGAGATATGGACTATCGATAATTTACACCTTAGGCTCTGCTTCTAACTTGGGCCCAAATTGTAAAATCGCCTTATCTATTGGCGATTTCGTTCCAATTCACATTCCAAGTAATATTCGGCATGCTAATTACATTGCCGGTTGCCAAATTGCATTATCTCTTATAGTTTCCGAGATATGGACTATCGATAATATACACCTTAGGCTCTGCTTCTAACTTGGGCCCAAATTGTAAAATGGTCTTATCTATTGGCGATTTCGTTAAAATTCACATTCCAAGTAATATCCGTCATGCTAATTACATTGCCGGTTGCCAAATTGAATTATCTCTTATAGTTTCCGAGATATGGACTATCGATAATTTACACCTTAGGCTCTGCTTCTAACTTGGGCCCAAATTGTAAAATGGTCTTACCTATTGGCGATTTCGTTCCAATTCACATTCCAAGTAATATTCGGCATGCTAATTACATTGCCGGTTGCCAAATTGCATTATCTCTTATAGTTTCCGAGATATGGACTATCGATAATTTACACCTTAGGCTCTGCTTCTAACTTGGGCCCAAATTGTAAAATGGTCTTATCTATTGGCGATTTCGTTCCAATTCACATTCCAAGTAATATTCGGCATGCTAATTACATTGCCGGTTGCGAAATTGCATTATCTCTTATAGTTTCCGAGATATGGACTATCGATTATTTACATCTTTGGCTCTGCTTCTAACTTGGGCCCAAATTGTAAAATGGTCTTATCTATTGGCGATTTCGTTCCAATTCACAGTCCAAGTAATATTCGGCATGCTAATTACATTGCCGGTTGCCAAATTGCATTATCTCTTATAGTTTCCGAGATATGGACTATCGATAATTTACATCTTAGGCTCTGCTTCTAACTTGGGCCCAAATTGTAAAATGGTCTTATCTATTGGCGATTTCGTTCCAATTCACATTCCAAGTAATATTCGGCATGCTAATTACATTGCCAGTTGCCAAATTGCATTATCTCTTATAGTTTCCGAGATATGGACTATGGATAATTTACACCTTAGGCTCTGCTTCTAACTTGGGCCCAAATTGTAAAATGGTCTTATCTATTGGCGATTTCGTTCCAATTCACATTCCAAGTAATATTCGGCATGTTAATTAAATTGCCGGTTGCCAAATTGCATTATCTCTTATAGTTTCCGAGATATGGACTATCGATAATTTACACCTTAGGCTCTGCTTCTAACTTGGGCCCAAATTGTAAAATCGTCTTATCTATTGGCGATTTCGTTCCAATTCACATTTCAAGTAATATTCGGCATGCTAATTACATTGCCGGTTGCCAAATTGCATTATCTCTTATAGTTTCCGAGATATGGACTATCGATAATTTACACCTTAGGCTCTGCTTCTAACTTGGGCCCAAATTGTAAAATGGTCTTATCTATTGGCGATTTCGTTCCAATTCACATTCCAAGTAATATTCGGCATGCTAATTACATTGCCGGTTGCCAAATTGAATTATCTCCTATAGTTTCCGAGATATGGACTATCGATAATTTACACCTTAGGCTCTGCTTCTAACTTGGGCCCAAATTGTAAAATGGTCTTACCTATTGGCGATTTCGTTCCAATTCACATTCCAAGTAATATCCGGCATGCTAATTACATTGCCGGTGGCCAAGTTGCATTATCTCTTATAGTTTCCGAGATATGGACTATCGATAATTTACACCTTAGGCTCTGCTTCTAACTTGGGCCCAAATTGTAAAATGGTCTTATCTATTGGCGATTTCGTTCCAATTCACATTCCAAGTAATATTCGGCATGATAATTACATTGCCGGTTCCCAAATTGCATTATCTCTTATAGTTTCCGAGATATGGACTATCGATTAATTTTAACCTTAGGCTCTGCTTCTAACTTGGGCCCAAACTGTAAATTGGTCTTATCTATTGGCGATTTCGTTCCAATTCACATTCCAAGTAGTATTCAGCATGCTAATTACATTGCCGGTTGCCAAATTGCATTATCTCTTATAGTTTCCGAGATATGGACTACCGATAAATTACACCTTAGGCTCTGCTTCTAACTTGGGCCCAAATTGTAAAATGGTCTTATCTATTGGCGATTTCGTTCCAATTCACATTCCAAGTAATATTCGGCATGCTAATTACATTGCCGGTTGCCAAATTGCATTATCTCTTATAGTTTCCGATATATGGACTATCGATAATTTACACCTTAGGCTCTGCTTCTAACTCGGGCCCAAATTGTAAAATGGTCTTAGCTATTGGCGATATCGATCCAATTCACATTCCAAGTAGTATTCGGCATGCTAATTACATTGACGGTTGCCAAATTGCATTATCTCTTATAGTTTCCGAGATATGGACTATCGATAATTTACACCTTAGGCTCTGCTTCTAACTTGGGCCCAAATTGTAAAATGGTCTTATCTATTGGCGATTTCGTTCCAATTCACATTCCAAGTAATATTCGGCATGTTAATTAAATTGCCGGTTGCCAAATTGCATTATCTATTATAGTTTCCGAGATATGGACTATCGATAATTTACACCTTAGGCTCTGCTTCTAACTTGGGCCCAAATTGTAAAATCGTCTTATCTATTGGCGATTTCGTTCCAATTCACATTCCAAGTAATATTCGGCATGCTAATTACATTGCCGGTTGCCAAATTGCATTATCTCTTATAGTTTCCGAGATATGGACTATCGATAATTTACACCTTAGGCTCTGCTTCTAACTTGGGCCCAAATTGTAAAATGGTCTTATCTATTGGCGATTTCGTTCCAATTCACATTCCAAGTAATATTCGGCATGCTAATTACATTGCCGGTTGCCAAATTGAATTATCTCCTATAGTTTCCGAGATATGGACTATCGATAATTTACACCTTAGGCTCTGCTTCTAACTTGGGCCCAAATTGTAAAATGGTCTTACCTATTGGTGATTTCGTTCCAATTCACATTCCAAGTAATATTCGGCATGCTAATTACATTGCCGGTGGCCAAGTTGCATTATCTCTTATAGTTTCCGAGATATGGACTATCGATAATTTACACCTTAGGCTCTGCTTCTAACTTGGGCCCAAATTGTAAAATGGTCTTATCTATTGGCGATTTCGTTCCAATTCACATTCCAAGTAATATTCGGCATGATAATTACATTGCCGGTTCCCAAATTGCATTATCTCTTATAGTTTCCGAGATATGGACTATCGATTATTTTTAACCTTAGGCTCTGCTTCTAACTTGGGCCCAAACTGTAAAATGGTCTTATCTATTGCCGATTTCGTTCCAATTCACATTCCAAGTAATATTCGGCATGCTAATTACATTGCCGGTTGCCAAATTGCATTATCTCTTATAGTTTCCGAGATATGGACTATCGATAATTTACACCTTAGGCTCTGCTTCTAACTTGGGCCCAGATTGTAAAATGGTCTTATCTATTGGCGATTTCATTCCAATTCACATTCCAAGTAATATTCGGCATGCTAATTACATTGCCGGTTGCCAAATTGCATTATCTCTTATAGTTTCCGAGATATGGACTATCGATAATTTACACCTTAGGCTCTGCTTCTAACTTGGGCCCAAATTGTAAAATGGTCTTATCTATTGGCGATTTCGTTCCAATTCACATTCCAAGTAATATTCGGCATGCTAATTACATTGCCGGTTGCCAAATTGCATTATCTCTTGTAGTTTCCGAGATATGGACTATCGATAATTTACACCTTAGGCTCTGCTTCTAACTTGGGCCCAAATTGTAAAATCGCCTTATCTATTGGCGATTTCGTTCCAATTCACATTCCAAGTAATATTCGGCATGCTAATTACATTGCCGGTTGCCAAATTGCATTATCTCTTATAGTTTCCGAGATATGGACTATCGATAATTTACACCTTAGGCTCTGCTTCTAACTTGGGCCCAAATTGTAAAATGGTCTTATCTATTGGCGATTTCGTTAAAATTCACATTCCAAGTAATATCCGGCATGCTAATTACATTGCCGGTTGCCAAATTGAATTATCTCTTATAGTTTCCGAGATATGGACTATCAATAATTTACACCTTAGGCTCTGCTTCTAACTTGGGCCCAAATTGTAAAATGGTCTTACCTATTGGCGATTTCGTTCCAATTCACATTCCAAGTAATATTCGGCATGCTAATTACATTGCCGGTTGCCAAATTGCATTATCTCTTATAGTTTCCGAGATATGGACTATCGATAATTTACACCTTAGGCTCTGCTTCTAACTTGGGCCCAAATTGTAAAATGGTCTTATCTATTGGCGATTTCGTTCCAATTCACATTCCAAGTAATATTCGGCATGCTAATTACATTGCCGGTTGCCAAATTGAATTATCTCCTATAGTTTCCGAGATATGGACTATCGATAATTTACACCTTAGGCTCTGCTTCTAACTTGGGCCCAAATTGTAAAATCGCCTTATCTATTGGCGATTTCGTTCCAATTCACATTCCAAGTAATATTCGGCATGCTAATTACATTGCCGGTTGCCAAATTGCATTATCTCTTATAGTTTCCGAGATATGGACTATCGATAATTTACACCTTAGGCTCTGCTTCTAACTTGGGCCCAAATTGTAAAATGGTCTTATCTATTGGCGATTTCGTTAAAATTCACATTCCAAGTAATATCCGGCATGCTAATTACATTGCCGGTTGCCAAATTGAATTATCTCTTATAGTTTCCGAGATATGGACTATCAATAATTTACACCTTAGGCTCTGCTTCTAACTTGGGCCCAAATTGTAAAATGGTCTTACCTATTGGCGATTTCGTTCCAATTCACATTCCAAGTAATATTCGGCATGCTAATTACATTGCCGGTTGCCAAATTGCATTATCTCTTATAGTTTCCGAGATATGGACTATCGATAATTTACACCTTAGGCTCTGCTTCTAACTTGGGCCCAAATTGTAAAATGGTCTTATCTATTGGCGATTTCGTTCCAATTCACATTCCAAGTAATATTCGGCATGCTAATTACATTGCCGGTTGCCAAATTGAATTATCTCCTATAGTTTCCGAGATATGGACTATCGATAATTTACACCTTAGGCTCTGCTTCTAACTTGGGCCCAAATTGTAAAATGGTCTTACCTATTGGCGATTTCGTTCCAATACACATTCCAAGTAATATTCGGCATGCTAATTACATTGCCGGTGGCCAAGTTGCATTATCTCTTATAGTTTCCGAGATATGGACTATCGATAATTTACACCTTAGGCTCTGCTTCTAACTTGGGCCCAAATTGTAAAATGGTCTTATCTATTGGCGATTTCGTTCCAATTCACATTCCAAGTAATATTCGGCATGATAATTACATTGCCGGTTCCCAAATTGCATTATCTCTTATAGTTTCCGAGATATGGACTATCGATTATTTTTAACCTTAGACTCTGCTTCTAACTTGGGCCCAAACTGTAAAATGGTCTTATCTATTGGCGATTTCGTTCCAATTCACATTCCAAGTAGTATTCGGCATGCTAATTACATTGCCGGTTGCCAAATTGCATTATCTCTTATAGTTTCCGAGATATGGACTATCGATAATTTACACCTTAGGCTCTGCTTCTAACTTGGGCCCAAATTGTAAAATCGTCTTATCTATTGGCGATTTCGTTCCAATTCACATTCCAAGTAATATTCGGCATGCTAATTACATTGCCGGTTGCCAAATTGCATTATCTCTTATAGTTTCCGAGATATGGACTATCGATAATTTACACCTTAGGCTCTGCTTCTAACTTGGGCCCAAATTGTAAAATGGTCTTATCTATTGGCGATTTCGTTCCAATTCACATTCCAAGTAATATTCGGCATGCTAATTACATTGCCGGTTGCCAAATTGAATTATCTCCTATAGTTTCCGAGATATGGACTATCGATAATTTACACCTTAGGCTCTGCTTCTAACTTGGGCCCAAATTGTAGAATGGTCTTACCTATTGGCGATTTCGTTCCAATTCACATTCCAAGTAATATTCGGCATGCTAATTACATTGCCGGTTCCCAAATTGCATTATCTCTTATAGTTTCCGAGATATGGACTATTGATTATTTTTAACCTTAGGCTCTGCTTCTAACTTGGGCCCAAACTGTAAAATGGTCTTATCTATTGCCGATTTCGTTCCAATTCACATTCCAAGTAATATTCGGCATGCTAATTACATTGCCGGTTGCCAAATTGCATTATCTCTTATAGTTTCCGAGATATGGACTATCGATAATTTACACCTTAGGCTCAGCTTCTAACTTGGGCCCAAATTGTAAAATGGTCTTATCTATTGGCGAATTCATTCCAATTCACATTCCAAGTAATATTCGGCATGATAATTACATTGCCGGTTCCCAAATTGCATTATCTCTTATAGTTTCCGAGATATGGACTATCGATTATTTTTAACCTTAGGCTCTGCTTCTAACTTGGGCCCAAACTGTAAAATGGTCTTATCTATTGCCGATTTCGTTCCAATTCACATTCCAAGTAATATTCGGCATGCTAATTACATTGCCGGTTGCCAAATTGCATTATCTCTTATAGTTTCCGAGATATGGACTATCGATAATTTACACCTTAGGCTCAGCTTCTAACTTGGGCCCAAATTGTAAAATGGTCTTATCTATTGGCGATTTCATTCCAATTCACATTCCAAGTAATATTCGGCATGCTAATTACATTGCCGGTTGCCAAATTGCATTATCTCTTATAGTTTCCGAGATATGGACTATCGATAATTTACACCTTAGACTCTGCTTCTAACTTGGGCCCAAATTGTAAAATGGTCTTATCTATTGGCGATTTCGTTCCAATTCACATTCCAAGTAATATTCGGCATGCTAATTACATTGCCGGTTGCCAAATTGCATTATCTCTTGTAGTTTCCGAGATATGGACTATCGATAATTTACACCTTAGGCTCTGCTTCTAACTTGGGCCCAAATTGTAAAATCGCCTTATCTATTGGCGATTTCGTTCCAATTCACATTCCAAGTAACATTCGGCATGCTAATTACATTGCCGGTTGCCAAATTGCATTATCTCTTATAGTTTCCGAGATATGGACTATCGATAATTTACACCTTAGGCTCTGCTTCTAACTTGGGCCCAAATTGTAAAATGGTCTTATCTATTGGCGATTTCGTTAAAATTCACATTCCAAGTAATATCCGTCATGCTAATTACATTGCCGGTTGCCAAATTGAATTATCTCTTATAGTTTCCGAGATATGGACTATCGATAATTTACACCTTAGGCTCTGCTTCTAACTTGGGCCCAAATTGTAAAATGGTCTTACCTATTGGCGATTTCGTTCCAATTCACATTCCAAGTAATATTCGGCATGCTAATTACATTGCCGGTTGCCAAATTGCATTATCTCTTATAGTTTCAGAGATATGGACTATCGATAATTTACACCTTAGGCTCTGCTTCTAACTTGGGCCCAAATTGTAAAATGGTCTTATCTATTGGCGATTTCGTTCCAATTCACATTCCAAGTAATATTCGGCATGCTAATTACATTGCCGGTTGCGAAATTGCATTATCTCTTATAGTTTCCGAGATATGGACTATCGATTATTTACATCTTTGGCTCTGCTTCTAACTTGGGCCCAAATTGTAAAATGGTCTTATCTATTGGCGATTTCGTTCCAATTCACATTCCAAGTAATATTCGGCATGCTAATTACATTGCCGGTTGCCAAATTGCATTATCTCTTATAGTTTCCGAGATATCGACTATCGATAATTTACATCTTAGGCTCTGCTTCTAACTTGGGCCCAAATTGTAAAATGGTCTTATCTATTGGCGATTTCGTTCCAATTCACATTCCAAGTAATATTCGGCATGCTAATTACATTGCCAGTTGCCAAATTGCATTATCTCTTAAAGTTTCCGAGATATGGACTATGGATAATTTACACCTTAGGCTCTGCTTCTAACTTGGGCCCAAATTGTAAAATGGTCTTATCTATTGGCGATTTCGTTCCAATTCACATTCCAAGTAATATTCGGCATGCTAATTACATTACCGGTTGCCAAATTGCATTATCTCTTATAGTTTCCGATATATGGACTATCGATAATTTACACCTTAGGCTCTGCTTCTAACTTGGGCCCATATTGTAAAATGGTCTTAGCTATTGGCGATTTCGATCCAATTCACATTCCAAGTAGTATTCGGCATGCTAATTACATTGCCGGTTGCCAAATTGCATTATCTCTTATAGTTCCCGAGATATGGACTATCGATAATTTACACCTTAGGCTCTGCTTCTAACTTGGGCCCAAATTGTAAAATGGTCTTATCTATTGGCGATTTCGTTCCAATTCACATTCCAAGTAATATTCGGCATGTTAATTAAATTGCCGGTTGCCAAATTGCATTATCTCTTATAGTTTCCGAGATATGGACTATCGATAATTTACACCTTAGGCTCTGCTTCTAACTTGGGCCCAAATTGTAAAATCGTCTTATCTACTGGCGATTTCGTTCCAATTCACATTCCAAGTAATATTCGGCATGCTAATTACATTGCCGGTTGCCAAATTGCATTATCTCTTATAGTTTCCGAGATATGGACTATCGATAATTTACACCTTAGGCTCTGCTTCTAACTTGGGCCCAAATTATAAAATGGTCTTATCTATTGGCGATTTCGTTCCAATTCACATTCCAAGTAATATTCGGCATGCTAATTACATTGCCGGTTGCCAAATTGAATTATCTCCTATAGTTTCCGAGATATGGACTATCGATAATTTACACCTTAGGCTCTGCTTCTAACTTGGGCCCAAATTGTAAAATGGTCTTACCTATTGGCGATTTCGTTCCAATTCACATTCCAAGTAATATTCGGCATGCTAATTACATTGCCGGTGGCCAAGTTGCATTATCTCTTATAGTTTCCGAGATATGGACTATCGATAATTTACACCTTAGGCTCTGCTTCTAACTTGGGCCCAAATTGTAAAATGGTCTTATCTATTGGCGATTTCGTTCCAATTCACATTCCAAGTAATATTCGGCATGATAATTACATTGCCGGTTCCCAAATTGCATTATCTCTTATAGTTTCCGAGATATGGACTATCGATTATTTTTAACCTTAGGCTGTGCTTCTAACTTGGGCCCAAACTGTAAAATGGTCTTATCTATTGCCGATTTCGTTCCAATTCACATTCCAAGTAATATTCGGCATGCTAATTACATTGCCGGTTGCCAAATTGCATTATCTCTTATAGTTTCCGAGATATGGACTATCGATAATTTACACCTTAGGCTCTGCTTCTAACTTGGGCCCAAATTGTAAAATGGTCTTATCTATTGGCGATTTCATTCCAATTCACATTCCAAGTAATATTCGGCATGCTAATTACATTGCCGGTTGCCAAATTGCATTATCTCTTATAGTTTCCGAGATATGGACTATCGATAATTTACACCTTAGGCTCTGCTTCTAACTTGGGCCCAAATTTTAAAATGGTCTTATCTATTGGCGATTTCGTTCCAATTCACATTCCAAGTAATATTCGGCATGCTAATTACATTGCCGGTTGCCAAATTGCATTATCTCTTGTAGTTTCCGAGATATGGACTATCGATAATTTACACCTTAGGCTCTGCTTCTAACTTGGGCCCAAATTGTAAAATCGCCTTATCTATTGGCGATTTCGTTCCAATTCACATTCCAAGTAATATTCGGCATGCTAATTACATTGCCGGTTGCCAAATTGCATTATCTCTTATAGTTTCCGAGATATGGACTATCGATAATTTACACCTTAGGCTCTGCTTCTAACTTGGGCCCAAATTGTAAAATGGTCTTATCTATTGGCGATTTCGTTAAAATTCACATTCCAAGTAATATCCGGCATGCTAATTACATTGCCGGTTGCCAAATTGAATTATCTCTTATAGTTTCCGAGATATGGACTATCGATAATTTACACCTTAGGCTCTGCTTCTAACTTGGGCCCAAATTGTAAAATGGTCTTACCTATCGGCGATTTCGTTCCAATTCATATTCCAAGTAATATTCGGCATGTTAATTAAATTGCCGGTTGCCAAATTGCATTATCTCTTATAGTTTCCGAGATATGGACTATCGATAATTTACACCTTAGGCTCTGCTTCTAACTTGGGCCCAAATTGTAAAATGGTCTTATCTATTGGCGATTTCGTTCCAATTCACATTCCAAGTAATATTCGGCATGCTAATTACATTGCCGGTTGCCAAATTGCATTATCTCTTATAGTTTCCGAGATATGGACTATCGATAATTTACACCTTAGGCTCTGCTTCTAACTTGGGCCCAAATTGTAAAATGGTCTTATCTATTGGCGATTTCATTCCAATTCACATTCCAAGTAATATTCGGCATGCTAATTACATTGCCGGTTGCCAAATTGCATTATCTCTTATAGTTTCCGAGATATGGACTATCGATAATTTACACCTTAGGCTCTGCTTCTAACTTGGGCCCAAATTGTAAAATGGTCTTATCTATTGGCGATTTCGTTCCAATTCACATTCCAAGTAATATTCGGCATGCTAATTACATTGCCGGTTGCCAAATTGCATTATCTCTTGTAGTTTCCGAGATATGGACTATCGATAATTTACACCTTAGGCTCTGCTTCTAACTTGGGCCCAAATTGTAAAATCGCCTTATCTATTGGCGATTTCGTTCCAATTCACATTCCAAGTAATATTCGGCATGCTAATTACATTGCCGGTTGCCAAATTGCATTATCTCTTATAGTTTCCGAGATATGGACTATCGATAATTTACACCTTAGGCTCTGCTTCTAACTTGGGCCCAAATTGTAAAATGGTCTTATCTATTGGCGATTTCATTCCAATTCACATTCCAAGTAATATTCGGCATGCTAATTACATTGCCGGTTGCCAAATTGCATTATCTCTTATAGTTTCCGAGATATGGACTATCGATAATTTACACCTTAGGCTCTGCTTCTAACTTGGGCCCAAATTTTAAAATGGTCTTATCTATTGGCGATTTCGTTCCAATTCACATTCCAAGTAATATTCGGCATGCTAATTACATTGCCGGTTGCCAAATTGCATTATCTCTTGTAGTTTCCGAGATATGGACTATCGATAATTTACACCTTAGGCTCTGCTTCTAACTTGGGCCCAAATTGTAAAATCGCCTTATCTATTGGCGATTTCGTTCCAATTCACATTCCAAGTAATATTCGGCATGCTAATTACATTGCCGGTTGCCAAATTGCATTATCTCTTATAGTTTCCGAGATATGGACTATCGATAATTTACACCTTAGGCTCTGCTTCTAACTTGGGCCCAAATTGTAAAATGGTCTTATCTATTGGCGATTTCGTTAAAATTCACATTCCAAGTAATATCCGGAATGCTAATTACATTGCCGGTTGCTAAATTGAATTATCTCTTATAGTTTCCGAGATATGGACTATCGATAATTTACACCTTAGGCTCTGCTTCTAACTTGGGCCCAAATTGTAAAATGGTCTTACCTATTGGCGATTTCGTTCCAATTCACATTCCAAGTAATATTCGGCATGCTAATTACATTGCCGGTGGCCAAGTTGCATTATCTCTTATAGTTTCCGAGATATGGACTATCGATAATTTACACCTTAGGCTCTGCTTCTAACTTGGGCCCAAATTGTAAAATGGTCTTATCTATTGGCGATTTCGTTCCAATTCACATTCCAAGTAATATTCGGCATGATAATTACATTGCCGGTTCCCAAATTGCATTATCTCTTATAGTTTCCGAGATATGGACTATCGATTATTTTTAACCTTAGGCTGTGCTTCTAACTTGGGCCCAAACTGTAAAATGGTCTTATCTATTGCCGATTTCGTTCCAATTCACATTCCAAGTAATATTCGGCATGCTAATTACATTGCCGGTTGCCAAATTGCATTATCTCTTATAGTTTCCGAGATATGGACTATCGATAATTTACACCTTAGGCTCTGCTTCTAACTTGGGCCCAAATTGTAAAATGGTCTTATCTATTGGCGATTTCATTCCAATTCACATTCCAAGTAATATTCGGCATGCTAATTACATTGCCGGTTGCCAAATTGCATTATCTCTTATAGTTTCCGAGATATGGACTATCGATAATTTACACCTTAGGCTCTGCTTCTAACTTGGGCCCAAATTTTAAAATGGTCTTATCTATTGGCGATTTCGTTCCAATTCACATTCCAAGTAATATTCGGCATGCTAATTACATTGCCGGTTGCCAAATTGCATTATCTCTTGTAGTTTCCGAGATATGGACTATCGATAATTTACACCTTAGGCTCTGCTTCTAACTTGGGCCCAAATTGTAAAATCGCCTTATCTATTGGCGATTTCGTTCCAATTCACATTCCAAGTAATATTCGGCATGCTAATTACATTGCCGGTTGCCAAATTGCATTATCTCTTATAGTTTCCGAGATATGGACTATCGATAATTTACACCTTAGGCTCTGCTTCTAACTTGGGCCCAAATTGTAAAATGGTCTTATCTATTGGCGATTTCGTTAAAATTCACATTCCAAGTAATATCCGGCATGCTAATTACATTGCCGGTTGCCAAATTGAATTATCTCTTATAGTTTCCGAGATATGGACTATCGATAATTTACACCTTAGGCTCTGCTTCTAACTTGGGCCCAAATTGTAAAATGGTCTTACCTATCGGCGATTTCGTTCCAATTCATATTCCAAGTAATATTCGGCATGTTAATTAAATTGCCGGTTGCCAAATTGCATTATCTCTTATAGTTTCCGAGATATGGACTATCGATAATTTACACCTTAGGCTCTGCTTCTAACTTGGGCCCAAATTGTAAAATGGTCTTATCTATTGGCGATTTCGTTCCAATTCACATTCCAAGTAATATTCGGCATGCTAATTACATTGCCGGTTGCCAAATTGCATTATCTCTTATAGTTTCCGAGATATGGACTATCGATAATTTACACCTTAGGCTCTGCTTCTAACTTGGGCCCAAATTGTAAAATGGTCTTATCTATTGGCGATTTCATTCCAATTCACATTCCAAGTAATATTCGGCATGCTAATTACATTGCCGGTTGCCAAATTGCATTATCTCTTATAGTTTCCGAGATATGGACTATCGATAATTTACACCTTAGGCTCTGCTTCTAACTTGGGCCCAAATTGTAAAATGGTCTTATCTATTGGCGATTTCGTTCCAATTCACATTCCAAGTAATATTCGGCATGCTAATTACATTGCCGGTTGCCAAATTGCATTATCTCTTGTAGTTTCCGAGATATGGACTATCGATAATTTACACCTTAGGCTCTGCTTCTAACTTGGGCCCAAATTGTAAAATGGTCTTATCTATTTTCGATTTCGTTCCAATTCACATTCCAAGTAATATTCGGCATGCTAATTACATTGCCGGTTGCCAAATTGAATTATCTCCTATAGTTTCCGAGATATGGACTATCGATAATTTACACCTTAGGCTCTGCTTCTAACTTGGGCCCAAATTGTAAAATGGTCTTACCTATTGGCGATTTCGTTCCAATTCACATTCCAAGTAATATTCAGCATGCTAATTACATTGCCGGTGGCCAAGTTGCATTATCTCTTATAGTTTCCGAGATATGGACTATCGATAATTTACACCTTAGGCTCTGCTTCTAACTTGAGCCCAAATTGTAAAATGGTCTTATCTATTGGCGATTTCGTTCCAATTCACATTCCAAGTAATATTCGGCATGATAATTACATTGCCGGTTCCCAAATTGCATTATCTCTTATAGTTTCCGAGATATGGACTATCGATTATTTTTAACCTTAGGCTCTGCTTCTAACTTGGGCCCAAACTGTAAAATGGTCTTATCTATTGCCGATTTCGTTCCAATTCACATTCCAAGTAATATTCGGCATGCTAATTACATTGCCGGTTGCCAAATTGCATTATCTCTTATAGTTTCCGAGATATGGACTATCGATAATTTACACCTTAGGCTCTGCTTCTAACTTGGGCCCAAATTGTAAAATGGTCTTATCTATTGGCGATTTCGTTCCAATTCACATATCAAGTAATATTCGGCATGCTAATTACATTGCCGGTTGCCAAATTGCATTATCTCTTATAGTTTCCGAGATATGGACTATCGATAATTTACACCTTAGGCTCTGCTTCTAACTTGGGCCCAAATTGTAAAATGGTCTTATCTATTGGCGATTTCATTCCAATTCACATTCCAAGTAATATTCGGCATGCTAATTACATTGCCGGTTGCCAAATTGCATTATCTCTTATAGTTTCCGAGATATGGACTATCGATAATTTACACCTTAGGCTCTGCTTCTAACTTGGGCCCAAATTGTAAAATGGTCTTATCTATTGGCGATTTCGTTCCAATTCACATTCCAAGTAATATTCGGCATGCTAATTACATTGCCGGTTGCCAAATTGCATTATCTCTTGTAGTTTCCGAGATATGGACTATCGATAATTTACACCTTAGGCTCTGCTTCTAACTTGGGCCCAAATTGTAAAATCGCCTTATCTATTGGCGATTTCGTTCCAATTCACATTCCAAGTAATATTCGGCATGCTAATTACATTGCCGGTTGCCAAATTGCATTATCTCTTATAGTTTCCGAGATATGGACTATCGATAATATACACCTTAGGCTCTGCTTCTAACTTGGGCCCAAATTGTAAAATGGTCTTATCTATTGGCGATTTCGTTAAAATTCACATTCCAAGTAATATCCATCATGCTAATTACATTGCCGGTTGCCAAATTGAATTATCTCTTATAGTTTCCGAGATATGGACTATCGATAATTTACACCTTAGGCTCTGCTTCTAACTTGGGCCCAAATTGTAAAATGGTCTTACCTATTGGCGATTTCGTTCCAATTCACATTCCAAGTAATATTCGGCATGCTAATTACATTGCCGGTTGCCAAATTGCATTATCTCTTATAGTTTCCGAGATATGGACTATCGATAATTTACACCTTAGGCTCTGCTTCTAACTTGGGCCCAAATTGTAAAATGGTCTTATCTATTGGCGATTTCGTTCCAATTCACATTCCAAGTAATATTCGGCATGCTAATTACATTGCCGGTTGCGAAATTGCATTATCTCTTATAGTTTCCGAGATATGGACTATCGATTATTTACATCTTTGGCTCTGCTTCTAACTTGGGCCCAAATTGTAAAATGGTCTTATCTATTGGCGATTTCGTTCCAATTCACATATCAAGTAATATTCGGCATGCTAATTACATTGCCGGTTGCCAAATTGCATTATCTCTTATAGTTTCCGAGATATGGACTATCGATAATTTACACCTTAGGCTCTGCTTCTAACTTGGGCCCAAATTGTAAAATCGTCTTATCTATTGGCGATTTCGTTCCAATTCACATTCCAAGTAATATTCGGCATGCTAATTACATTGCCGGTTGCCAAATTGCATTATCTCTTATAGTTTCCGAGATATGGACTATCGATAATTTACACCTTAGGCTCTGCTTCTAACTTGGGCCCAAATTGTAAAATGGTCTTATCTATTGGCGATTTCGTTCCAATTCACATTCCAAGTAATATTCGGCATGCTAATTACATTGCCGGTTGCCAAATTGAATTATCTCCTATAGTTTCCGAGATATGGACTATCGATAATTTACACCTTAGGCTCTGCTTCTAACTTGGGCCCAAATTGTAAAATGGTCTTACCTATTGGCGATTTCGTTCCAATTCACATTCCAAGTAATATTCGGCATGCTAATTACATTGCCGGTGGCCAAGTTGCATTATCTCTTATAGTTTCCGAGATATGGACTATCGATAATTTACACCTTAGGCTCTGCTTCTAACTTGAGCCCAAATTGTAAAATGGTCTTATCTATTGGCGATTTCGTTCCAATTCACATTCCAAGTAATATTCGGCATGATAATTACATTGCCGGTTCCCAAATTGCATTATCTCTTATAGTTTCCGAGATATGGACTATCGATTATTTTTAACCTTAGGCTCTGCTTCTAACTTGGGCCCAAACTGTAAAATGGTCTTATCTATTGCCGATTTCGTTCCAATTCACATTCCAAGTAATATTCGGCATGCTAATTACATTGCCGGTTGCCAAATTGCATTATCTCTTATAGTTTCCGAGATATGGACTATCGATAATTTACACCTTAGGCTCTGCTTCTAACTTGGGCCCAAATTGTAAAATGGTCTTATCTATTGGCGATTTCATTCCAATTCACATTCCAAGTAATATTCGGCATGCTAATTACATTGCCGGTTGCCAAATTGCATTATCTCTTATAGTTTCCGAGATATGGACTATCGATAATTTACACCTTAGGCTCTGCTTCTAACTTGGGCCCAAATTGTAAAATGGTCTTATCTATTGGCGATTTCGTTCCAATTCACATTCCAAGTAATATTCGGCATGCTAATTACATTGCCGGTTGCCAAATTGCATTATCTCTTGTAGTTTCCGAGATATGGACTATCGATAATTTACACCTTAGGCTCTGCTTCTAACTTGGGCCCAAATTGTAAAATCGCCTTATCTATTGGCGATTTCGTTCCAATTCACATTCCAAGTAATATTCGGCATGCTAATTACATTGCCGGTTGCCAAATTGCATTATCTCTTATAGTTTTCGAGATATGGACTATCGATAATATACACCTTAGGCTCTGCTTCTAACTTGGGCCCAAATTGTAAAATGGTCTTATCTATTGGCGATTTCGTTAAAATTCACATTCCAAGTAATATCCGTCATGCTAATTACATTGCCGGTTGCCAAATTGAATTATCTCTTATAGTTTCCGAGATATGGACTATCGATAATTTACACCTTAGGCTCTGCTTCTAACTTGGGCCCAAATTGTAAAATGGTCTTACCTATTGGCGATTTCGTTCCAATTCACATTCCAAGTAATATTCGGCATGCTAATTACATTGCCGGTTGCCAAATTGCATTATCTCTTATAGTTTCCGAGATATGGACTATCGATAATTTACACCTTAGGCTCTGCTTCTAACTTGGGCCCAAATTGTAAAATGGTCTTATCTATTGGCGATTTCGTTCCAATTCACATTCCAAGTAATATTCGGCATGCTAATTACATTGCCGGTTGCGAAATTGCATTATCTCTTATAGTTTCCGAGATATGGACTATCGATTATTTACATCTTTGGCTCTGCTTCTAACTTGGGCCCAAATTGTAAAATGGTCTTATCTATTGGCGATTTCGTTCCAATTCACATATCAAGTAATATTCGGCATGCTAATTACATTGCCGGTTGCCAAATTGCATTATCTCTTATAGTTTCCGAGATATGGACTATCGATAATTTACACCTTAGGCTCTGCTTCTAACTTGGGCCCAAATTGTAAAATGGTCTTATCTATTGGCGATTTCATTCCAATTCACATTCCAAGTAATATTCGGCATGCTAATTACATTGCCGGTTGCCAAATTGCATTATCTCTTATAGTTTCCGAGATATGGACTATCGATAATTTACACCTTAGGCTCTGCTTCTAACTTGGGCCCAAATTGTAAAATGGTCTTATCTATTGGCGATTTCGTTCCAATTCACATTCCAAGTAATATTCGGCATGCTAATTACATTGCCGGTTGCCAAATTGCATTATCTCTTGTAGTTTCCGAGATATGGACTATCGATAATTTACACCTTAGGCTCTGCTTCTAACTTGGGCCCAAATTGTAAAATCGCCTTATCTATTGGCGATTTCGTTCCAATTCACATTCCAAGTAATATTCGGCATGCTAATTACATTGCCGGTTGCCAAATTGCATTATCTCTTATAGTTTCCGAGATATGGACTATCGATAATATACACCTTAGGCTCTGCTTCTAACTTGGGCCCAAATTGTAAAATGGTCTTATCTATTGGCGATTTCGTTAAAATTCACATTCCAAGTAATATCCGTCATGCTAATTACATTGCCGGTTGCCAAATTGAATTATCTCTTATAGTTTCCGAGATATGGACTATCGATAATTTACACCTTAGGCTCTGCTTCTAACTTGGGCCCAAATTGTAAAATGGTCTTACCTATTGGCGATTTCGTTCCAATTCACATTCCAAGTAATATTCGGCATGCTAATTACATTGCCGGTTGCCAAATTGCATTATCTCTTATAGTTTCCGAGATACGGACTATCGATAATTTACACCTTAGGCTCTGCTTCTAACTTGGGCCCAAATTGTAAAATGGTCTTATCTATTGGCGATTTCGTTCCAATTCACATTCCAAGTAATATTCGGCATGCTAATTACATTGCCGGTTGCGAAATTGCATTATCTCTTATAGTTTCCGAGATATGGACTATCGATTATTTACATCTTTGGCTCTGCTTCTAACTTGGGCCCAAATTGTAAAATGGTCTTATCTATTGGCGATTTCGTTCCAATTCACAGTCCAAGTAATATTCGGCATGCTAATTACATTGCCGGTTGCCAAATTGCATTATCTCTTATAGTTTCCGAGATATGGACTATCGATAATTTACATCTTAGGCTCTGCTTCTAACTTGGGCCCAAATTGTAAAATGGTCTTATCTATTGGCGATTTCGTTCCAATTCACATTCCAAGTAATATTCGGCATGCTAATTACATTGCCAGTTGCCAAATTGCATTATCTCTTATAGTTTCCGAGATATGGACTATGGATAATTTACACCTTAGGCTCTGCTTCTAACTTGGGCCCAAATTGTAAAATGGTCTTATCTATTGGCGATTTCGTTCCAATTCACATTCCAAGTAATATTCGGCATGTTAATTAAATTGCCGGTTGCCAAATTGCATTATCTCTTATAGTTTCCGAGATATGGACTATCGATAATTTACACCTTAGGCTCTGCTTCTAACTTGGGCCCAAATTGTAAAATCGTCTTATCTATTGGCGATTTCGTTCCAATTCACATTCCAAGTAATATTCGGCATGCTAATTACATTGCCGGTTGCCAAATTGCATTATCTCTTATAGTTTCCGAGATATGGACTATCGATAATTTACACCTTAGGCTCTGCTTCTAACTTGGGCCCAAATTGTAAAATGGTCTTATCTATTGGCGATTTCGTTCCAATTCACATTCCAAGTAATATTCGGCATGCTAATTACATTGCCGGTTGCCAAATTGAATTATCTCCTATAGTTTCCGAGATATGGACTATCGATAATTTACACCTTAGGCTCTGCTTCTAACTTGGGCCCAAATTGTAAAATGGTCTTACCTATTGGCGATTTCGTTCCAATTCACATTCCAAGTAATATCCGGCATGCTAATTACATTGCCGGTGGCCAAGTTGCATTATCTCTTATAGTTTCCGAGATATGGACTATCGATAATTTACACCTTAGGCTCTGCTTCTAACTTGGGCCCAAATTGTAAAATGGTCTTATCTATTGGCGATTTCGTTCCAATTCACATTCCAAGTAATATTCGGCATGATAATTACATTGCCGGTTCCCAAATTGCATTATCTCTTATAGTTTCCGAGATATGGACTATCGATTAATTTTAACCTTAGGCTCTGCTTCTAACTTGGGCCCAAACTGTAAATTGGTCTTATCTATTGGCGATTTCGTTCCAATTCACATTCCAAGTAGTATTCAGCATGCTAATTACATTGCCGGTTGCCAAATTGCATTATCTCTTATAGTTTCCGAGATATGGACTACCGATAAATTACACCTTAGGCTCTGCTTCTAACTTGGGCCCAAATTGTAAAATGGTCTTATCTATTGGCGATTTCGTTCCAATTCACATTCCAAGTAATATTCGGCATGCTAATTACATTGCCGGTTGCCAAATTGCATTATCTCTTATAGTTTCCGATATATGGACTATCGATAATTTACACCTTAGGCTCTGCTTCTAACTCGGGCCCAAATTGTAAAATGGTCTTAGCTATTGGCGATATCGATCCAATTCACATTCCAAGTAGTATTCGGCATGCTAATTACATTGACGGTTGCCAAATTGCATTATCTCTTATAGTTTCCGAGATATGGACTATCGATAATTTACACCTTAGGCTCTGCTTCTAACTTGGGCCCAAATTGTAAAATGGTCTTATCTATTGGCGATTTCGTTCCAATTCACATTCCAAGTAATATTCGGCATGTTAATTAAATTGCCGGTTGCCAAATTGCATTATCTATTATAGTTTCCGAGATATGGACTATCGATAATTTACACCTTAGGCTCTGCTTCTAACTTGGGCCCAAATTGTAAAATCGTCTTATCTATTGGCGATTTCGTTCCAATTCACATTCCAAGTAATATTCGGCATGCTAATTACATTGCCGGTTGCCAAATTGCATTATCTCTTATAGTTTCCGAGATATGGACTATCGATAATTTACACCTTAGGCTCTGCTTCTAACTTGGGCCCAAATTGTAAAATGGTCTTACCTATTGGCGATTTCGTTCCAATTCACATTCCAAGTAATATTCGGCATGCTAATTACATTGCCGGTTGCCAAATTGCATTATCTCTTATAGTTTCCGAGATATGGACTATCGATAATTTACACCTTAGGCTCTGCTTCTAACTTGGGCCCAAATTGTAAAATGGTCTTATCTATTGGCGATTTCGTTCCAATTCACATTCCAAGTAATATTCGGCATGCTAATTACATTGCCGGTTGCGAAATTGCATTATCTCTTATAGTTTCCGAGATATGGACTATCGATTATTTACATCTTTGGCTCTGCTTCTAACTTGGGCCCAAATTGTAAAATGGTCTTATCTATTGGCGATTTCGTTCCAATTCACATATCAAGTAATATTCGGCATGCTAATTACATTGCCGGTTGCCAAATTGCATTATCTCTTATAGTTTCCGAGATATGGACTATCGATAATTTACACCTTAGGCTCTGCTTCTAACTTGGGCCCAAATTGTAAAATCGTCTTATCTATTGGCGATTTCGTTCCAATTCACATTCCAAGTAATATTCGGCATGCTAATTACATTGCCGGTTGCCAAATTGCATTATCTCTTATAGTTTCCGAGATATGGACTATCGATAATTTACACCTTAGGCTCTGCTTCTAACTTGGGCCCAAATTGTAAAATGGTCTTATCTATTGGCGATTTCGTTCCAATTCACATTCCAAGTAATATTCGGCATGCTAATTACATTGCCGGTTGCCAAATTGAATTATCTCCTATAGTTTCCGAGATATGGACTATCGATAATTTACACCTTAGGCTCTGCTTCTAACTTGGGCCCAAATTGTAAAATGGTCTTACCTATTGGCGATTTCGTTCCAATTCACATTCCAAGTAATATTCGGCATGCTAATTACATTGCCGGTGGCCAAGTTGCATTATCTCTTATAGTTTCCGAGATATGGACTATCGATAATTTACACCTTAGGCTCTGCTTCTAACTTGAGCCCAAATTGTAAAATGGTCTTATCTATTGGCGATTTCGTTCCAATTCACATTCCAAGTAATATTCGGCATGATAATTACATTGCCGGTTCCCAAATTGCATTATCTCTTATAGTTTCCGAGATATGGACTATCGATTATTTTTAACCTTAGGCTCTGCTTCTAACTTGGGCCCAAACTGTAAAATGGTCTTATCTATTGCCGATTTCGTTCCAATTCACATTCCAAGTAATATTCGGCATGCTAATTACATTGCCGGTTGCCAAATTGCATTATCTCTTATAGTTTCCGAGATATGGACTATCGATAATTTACACCTTAGGCTCTGCTTCTAACTTGGGCCCAAATTGTAAAATGGTCTTATCTATTGGCGATTTCATTCCAATTCACATTCCAAGTAATATTCGGCATGCTAATTACATTGCCGGTTGCCAAATTGCATTATCTCTTATAGTTTCCGAGATATGGACTATCGATAATTTACACCTTAGGCTCTGCTTCTAACTTGGGCCCAAATTGTAAAATGGTCTTATCTATTGGCGATTTCGTTCCAATTCACATTCCAAGTAATATTCGGCATGCTAATTACATTGCCGGTTGCCAAATTGCATTATCTCTTGTAGTTTCCGAGATATGGACTATCGATAATTTACACCTTAGGCTCTGCTTCTAACTTGGGCCCAAATTGTAAAATCGCCTTATCTATTGGCGATTTCGTTCCAATTCACATTCCAAGTAATATTCGGCATGCTAATTACATTGCCGGTTGCCAAATTGCATTATCTCTTATAGTTTTCGAGATATGGACTATCGATAATATACACCTTAGGCTCTGCTTCTAACTTGGGCCCAAATTGTAAAATGGTCTTATCTATTGGCGATTTCGTTAAAATTCACATTCCAAGTAATATCCGTCATGCTAATTACATTGCCGGTTGCCAAATTGAATTATCTCTTATAGTTTCCGAGATATGGACTATCGATAATTTACACCTTAGGCTCTGCTTCTAACTTGGGCCCAAATTGTAAAATGGTCTTACCTATTGGCGATTTCGTTCCAATTCACATTCCAAGTAATATTCGGCATGCTAATTACATTGCCGGTTGCCAAATTGCATTATCTCTTATAGTTTCCGAGATATGGACTATCGATAATTTACACCTTAGGCTCTGCTTCTAACTTGGGCCCAAATTGTAAAATGGTCTTATCTATTGGCGATTTCGTTCCAATTCACATTCCAAGTAATATTCGGCATGCTAATTACATTGCCGGTTGCGAAATTGCATTATCTCTTATAGTTTCCGAGATATGGACTATCGATTATTTACATCTTTGGCTCTGCTTCTAACTTGGGCCCAAATTGTAAAATGGTCTTATCTATTGGCGATTTCGTTCCAATTCACATATCAAGTAATATTCGGCATGCTAATTACATTGCCGGTTGCCAAATTGCATTATCTCTTATAGTTTCCGAGATATGGACTATCGATAATTTACACCTTAGGCTCTGCTTCTAACTTGGGCCCAAATTGTAAAATGGTCTTATCTATTGGCGATTTCATTCCAATTCACATTCCAAGTAATATTCGGCATGCTAATTACATTGCCGGTTGCCAAATTGCATTATCTCTTATAGTTTCCGAGATATGGACTATCGATAATTTACACCTTAGGCTCTGCTTCTAACTTGGGCCCAAATTGTAAAATGGTCTTATCTATTGGCGATTTCGTTCCAATTCACATTCCAAGTAATATTCGGCATGCTAATTACATTGCCGGTTGCCAAATTGCATTATCTCTTGTAGTTTCCGAGATATGGACTATCGATAATTTACACCTTAGGCTCTGCTTCTAACTTGGGCCCAAATTGTAAAATCGCCTTATCTATTGGCGATTTCGTTCCAATTCACATTCCAAGTAATATTCGGCATGCTAATTACATTGCCGGTTGCCAAATTGCATTATCTCTTATAGTTTCCGAGATATGGACTATCGATAATATACACCTTAGGCTCTGCTTCTAACTTGGGCCCAAATTGTAAAATGGTCTTATCTATTGGCGATTTCGTTAAAATTCACATTCCAAGTAATATCCGTCATGCTAATTACATTGCCGGTTGCCAAATTGAATTATCTCTTATAGTTTCCGAGATATGGACTATCGATAATTTACACCTTAGGCTCTGCTTCTAACTTGGGCCCAAATTGTAAAATGGTCTTACCTATTGGCGATTTCGTTCCAATTCACATTCCAAGTAATATTCGGCATGCTAATTACATTGCCGGTTGCCAAATTGCATTATCTCTTATAGTTTCCGAGATATGGACTATCGATAATTTACACCTTAGGCTCTGCTTCTAACTTGGGCCCAAATTGTAAAATGGTCTTATCTATTGGCGATTTCGTTCCAATTCACATTCCAAGTAATATTCGGCATGCTAATTACATTGCCGGTTGCGAAATTGCATTATCTCTTATAGTTTCCGAGATATGGACTATCGATTATTTACATCTTTGGCTCTGCTTCTAACTTGGGCCCAAATTGTAAAATGGTCTTATCTATTGGCGATTTCGTTCCAATTCACAGTCCAAGTAATATTCGGCATGCTAATTACATTGCCGGTTGCCAAATTGCATTATCTCTTATAGTTTCCGAGATATGGACTATCGATAATTTACATCTTAGGCTCTGCTTCTAACTTGGGCCCAAATTGTAAAATGGTCTTATCTATTGGCGATTTCGTTCCAATTCACATTCCAAGTAATATTCGGCATGCTAATTACATTGCCAGTTGCCAAATTGCATTATCTCTTATAGTTTCCGAGATATGGACTATGGATAATTTACACCTTAGGCTCTGCTTCTAACTTGGGCCCAAATTGTAAAATGGTCTTATCTATTGGCGATTTCGTTCCAATTCACATTCCAAGTAATATTCGGCATGTTAATTAAATTGCCGGTTGCCAAATTGCATTATCTCTTATAGTTTCCGAGATATGGACTATCGATAATTTACACCTTAGGCTCTGCTTCTAACTTGGGCCCAAATTGTAAAATCGTCTTATCTATTGGCGATTTCGTTCCAATTCACATTCCAAGTAATATTCGGCATGCTAATTACATTGCCGGTTGCCAAATTGCATTATCTCTTATAGTTTCCGAGATATGGACTATCGATAATTTACACCTTAGGCTCTGCTTCTAACTTGGGCCCAAATTGTAAAATGGTCTTATCTATTGGCGATTTCGTTCCAATTCACATTCCAAGTAATATTCGGCATGCTAATTACATTGCCGGTTGCCAAATTGAATTATCTCCTATAGTTTCCGAGATATGGACTATCGATAATTTACACCTTAGGCTCTGCTTCTAACTTGGGCCCAAATTGTAAAATGGTCTTACCTATTGGCGATTTCGTTCCAATTCACATTCCAAGTAATATCCGGCATGCTAATTACATTGCCGGTGGCCAAGTTGCATTATCTCTTATAGTTTCCGAGATATGGACTATCGATAATTTACACCTTAGGCTCTGCTTCTAACTTGGGCCCAAATTGTAAAATGGTCTTATCTATTGGCGATTTCGTTCCAATTCACATTCCAAGTAATATTCGGCATGATAATTACATTGCCGGTTCCCAAATTGCATTATCTCTTATAGTTTCCGAGATATGGACTATCGATTAATTTTAACCTTAGGCTCTGCTTCTAACTTGGGCCCAAACTGTAAATTGGTCTTATCTATTGGCGATTTCGTTCCAATTCACATTCCAAGTAGTATTCAGCATGCTAATTACATTGCCGGTTGCCAAATTGCATTATCTCTTATAGTTTCCGAGATATGGACTACCGATAAATTACACCTTAGGCTCTGCTTCTAACTTGGGCCCAAATTGTAAAATGGTCTTATCTATTGGCGATTTCGTTCCAATTCACATTCCAAGTAATATTCGGCATGCTAATTACATTGCCGGTTGCCAAATTGCATTATCTCTTATAGTTTCCGATATATGGACTATCGATAATTTACACCTTAGGCTCTGCTTCTAACTCGGGCCCAAATTGTAAAATGGTCTTAGCTATTGGCGATATCGATCCAATTCACATTCCAAGTAGTATTCGGCATGCTAATTACATTGACGGTTGCCAAATTGCATTATCTCTTATAGTTTCCGAGATATGGACTATCGATAATTTACACCTTAGGCTCTGCTTCTAACTTGGGCCCAAATTGTAAAATGGTCTTATCTATTGGCGATTTCGTTCCAATTCACATTCCAAGTAATATTCGGCATGTTAATTAAATTGCCGGTTGCCAAATTGCATTATCTATTATAGTTTCCGAGATATGGACTATCGATAATTTACACCTTAGGCTCTGCTTCTAACTTGGGCCCAAATTGTAAAATCGTCTTATCTATTGGCGATTTCGTTCCAATTCACATTCCAAGTAATATTCGGCATGCTAATTACATTGCCGGTTGCCAAATTGCATTATCTCTTATAGTTTCCGAGATATGGACTATCGATAATTTACACCTTAGGCTCTGCTTCTAACTTGGGCCCAAATTGTAAAATGGTCTTATCTATTGGCGATTTCGTTCCAATTCACATTCCAAGTAATATTCGGCATGCTAATTACATTGCCGGTTGCCAAATTGAATTATCTCCTATAGTTTCCGAGATATGGACTATCGATAATTTACACCTTAGGCTCTGCTTCTAACTTGGGCCCAAATTGTAAAATGGTCTTACCTATTGGTGATTTCGTTCCAATTCACATTCCAAGTAATATTCGGCATGCTAATTACATTGCCGGTGGCCAAGTTGCATTATCTCTTATAGTTTCCGAGATATGGACTATCGATAATTTACACCTTAGGCTCTGCTTCTAACTTGGGCCCAAATTGTAAAATGGTCTTATCTATTGGCGATTTCGTTCCAATTCACATTCCAAGTAATATTCGGCATGATAATTACATTGCCGGTTCCCAAATTGCATTATCTCTTATAGTTTCCGAGATATGGACTATCGATTATTTTTAACCTTAGGCTCTGCTTCTAACTTGGGCCCAAACTGTAAAATGGTCTTATCTATTGCCGATTTCGTTCCAATTCACATTCCAAGTAATATTCGGCATGCTAATTACATTGCCGGTTGCCAAATTGCATTATCTCTTATAGTTTCCGAGATATGGACTATCGATAATTTACACCTTAGGCTCTGCTTCTAACTTGGGCCCAGATTGTAAAATGGTCTTATCTATTGGCGATTTCATTCCAATTCACATTCCAAGTAATATTCGGCATGCTAATTACATTGCCGGTTGCCAAATTGCATTATCTCTTATAGTTTCCGAGATATGGACTATCGATAATTTACACCTTAGGCTCTGCTTCTAACTTGGGCCCAAATTGTAAAATGGTCTTATCTATTGGCGATTTCGTTCCAATTCACATTCCAAGTAATATTCGGCATGCTAATTACATTGCCGGTTGCCAAATTGCATTATCTCTTGTAGTTTCCGAGATATGGACTATCGATAATTTACACCTTAGGCTCTGCTTCTAACTTGGGCCCAAATTGTAAAATCGCCTTATCTATTGGCGATTTCGTTCCAATTCACATTCCAAGTAATATTCGGCATGCTAATTACATTGCCGGTTGCCAAATTGCATTATCTCTTATAGTTTCCGAGATATGGACTATCGATAATTTACACCTTAGGCTCTGCTTCTAACTTGGGCCCAAATTGTAAAATGGTCTTATCTATTGGCGATTTCGTTAAAATTCACATTCCAAGTAATATCCGGCATGCTAATTACATTGCCGGTTGCCAAATTGAATTATCTCTTATAGTTTCCGAGATATGGACTATCAATAATTTACACCTTAGGCTCTGCTTCTAACTTGGGCCCAAATTGTAAAATGGTCTTACCTATTGGCGATTTCGTTCCAATTCACATTCCAAGTAATATTCGGCATGCTAATTACATTGCCGGTTGCCAAATTGCATTATCTCTTATAGTTTCCGAGATATGGACTATCGATAATTTACACCTTAGGCTCTGCTTCTAACTTGGGCCCAAATTGTAAAATGGTCTTATCTATTGGCGATTTCGTTCCAATTCACATTCCAAGTAATATTCGGCATGCTAATTACATTGCCAGTTGCCAAATTGCATTATCTCTTATAGTTTCCGAGATATGGACTATGGATAATTTACACCTTAGGCTCTGCTTCTAACTTGGGCCCAAATTGTAAAATGGTCTTATCTATTGGCGATTTCGTTCCAATTCACATTCCAAGTAATATTCGGCATGTTAATTAAATTGCCGGTTGCCAAATTGCATTATCTCTTATAGTTTCCGAGATATGGACTATCGATAATTTACACCTTAGGCTCTGCTTCTAACTTGGGCCCAAATTGTAAAATCGTCTTATCTATTGGCGATTTCGTTCCAATTCACATTCCAAGTAATATTCGGCATGCTAATTACATTGCCGGTTGCCAAATTGCATTATCTCTTATAGTTTCCGAGATATGGACTATCGATAATTTACACCTTAGGCTCTGCTTCTAACTTGGGCCCAAATTGTAAAATGGTCTTATCTATTGGCGATTTCGTTCCAATTCACATTCCAAGTAATATTCGGCATGCTAATTACATTGCCGGTTGCCAAATTGAATTATCTCCTATAGTTTCCGAGATATGGACTATCGATAATTTACACCTTAGGCTCTGCTTCTAACTTGGGCCCAAATTGTAAAATGGTCTTACCTATTGGCGATTTCGTTCCAATACACATTCCAAGTAATATTCGGCATGCTAATTACATTGCCGGTGGCCAAGTTGCATTATCTCTTATAGTTTCCGAGATATGGACTATCGATAATTTACACCTTAGGCTCTGCTTCTAACTTGGGCCCAAATTGTAAAATGGTCTTATCTATTGGCGATTTCGTTCCAATTCACATTCCAAGTAATATTCGGCATGATAATTACATTGCCGGTTCCCAAATTGCATTATCTCTTATAGTTTCCGAGATATGGACTATCGATTATTTTTAACCTTAGACTCTGCTTCTAACTTGGGCCCAAACTGTAAAATGGTCTTATCTATTGGCGATATCGTTCCAATTCACATTCCAAGTAGTATTCGGCATGCTAATTACATTGCCGGTTGCCAAATTGCATTATCTCTTATAGTTTCCGAGATATGGACTATCGATAATTTACACCTTAGGCTCTGCTTCTAACTTGGGCCCAAATTGTAAAATCGTCTTATCTATTGGCGATTTCGTTCCAATTCACATTCCAAGTAATATTCGGCATGCTAATTACATTGCCGGTTGCCAAATTGCATTATCTCTTATAGTTTCCGAGATATGGACTATCGATAATTTACACCTTAGGCTCTGCTTCTAACTTGGGCCCAAATTGTAAAATGGTCTTATCTATTGGCGATTTCGTTCCAATTCACATTCCAAGTAATATTCGGCATGCTAATTACATTGCCGGTTGCCAAATTGAATTATCTCCTATAGTTTCCGAGATATGGACTATCGATAATTTACACCTTAGGCTCTGCTTCTAACTTGGGCCCAAATTGTAGAATGGTCTTACCTATTGGCGATTTCGTTCCAATTCACATTCCAAGTAATATTCGGCATGCTAATTACATTGCCGGTTCCCAAATTGCATTATCTCTTATAGTTTCCGAGATATGGACTATCGATTATTTTTAACCTTAGGCTCTGCTTCTAACTTGGGCCCAAACTGTAAAATGGTCTTATCTATTGCCGATTTCGTTCCAATTCACATTCCAAGTAATATTCGGCATGCTAATTACATTGCCGGTTGCCAAATTGCATTATCTCTTATAGTTTCCGAGATATGGACTATCGATAATTTACACCTTAGGCTCAGCTTCTAACTTGGGCCCAAATTGTAAAATGGTCTTATCTATTGGCGAATTCATTCCAATTCACATTCCAAGTAATATTCGGCATGATAATTACATTGCCGGTTCCCAAATTGCATTATCTCTTATAGTTTCCGAGATATGGACTATCGATTATTTTTAACCTTAGGCTCTGCTTCTAACTTGGGCCCAAACTGTAAAATGGTCTTATCTATTGCCGATTTCGTTCCAATTCACATTCCAAGTAATATTCGGCATGCTAATTACATTGCCGGTTGCCAAATTGCATTATCTCTTATAGTTTCCGAGATATGGACTATCGATAATTTACACCTTAGGCTCAGCTTCTAACTTGGGCCCAAATTGTAAAATGGTCTTATCTATTGGCGATTTCATTCCAATTCACATTCCAAGTAATATTCGGCATGCTAATTACATTGCCGGTTGCCAAATTGCATTATCTCTTATAGTTTCCGAGATATGGACTATCGATAATTTACACCTTAGACTCTGCTTCTAACTTGGGCCCAAATTGTAAAATGGTCTTATCTATTGGCGATTTCGTTCCAATTCACATTCCAAGTAATATTCGGCATGCTAATTACATTGCCGGTTGCCAAATTGCATTATCTCTTGTAGTTTCCGAGATATGGACTATCGATAATTTACACCTTAGGCTCTGCTTCTAACTTGGGCCCAAATTGTAAAATCGCCTTATCTATTGGCGATTTCGTTCCAATTCACATTCCAAGTAACATTCGGCATGCTAATTACATTGCCGGTTGCCAAATTGCATTATCTCTTATAGTTTCCGAGATATGGACTATCGATAATTTACACCTTAGGCTCTGCTTCTAACTTGGGCCCAAATTGTAAAATGGTCTTATCTATTGGCGATTTCGTTAAAATTCACATTCCAAGTAATATCCGTCATGCTAATTACATTGCCGGTTGCCAAATTGAATTATCTCTTATAGTTTCCGAGATATGGACTATCGATAATTTACACCTTAGGCTCTGCTTCTAACTTGGGCCCAAATTGTAAAATGGTCTTACCTATTGGCGATTTCGTTCCAATTCACATTCCAAGTAATATTCGGCATGCTAATTACATTGCCGGTTGCCAAATTGCATTATCTCTTATAGTTTCAGAGATATGGACTATCGATAATTTACACCTTAGGCTCTGCTTCTAACTTGGGCCCAAATTGTAAAATGGTCTTATCTATTGGCGATTTCGTTCCAATTCACATTCCAAGTAATATTCGGCATGCTAATTACATTGCCGGTTGCGAAATTGCATTATCTCTTATAGTTTCCGAGATATGGACTATCGATTATTTACATCTTTGGCTCTGCTTCTAACTTGGGCCCAAATTGTAAAATGGTCTTATCTATTGGCGATTTCGTTCCAATTCACATTCCAAGTAATATTCGGCATGCTAATTACATTGCCGGTTGCCAAATTGCATTATCTCTTATAGTTTCCGAGATATCGACTATCGATAATTTACATCTTAGGCTCTGCTTCTAACTTGGGCCCAAATTGTAAAATGGTCTTATCTATTGGCGATTTCGTTCCAATTCACATTCCAAGTAATATTCGGCATGCTAATTACATTGCCAGTTGCCAAATTGCATTATCTCTTAAAGTTTCCGAGATATGGACTATGGATAATTTACACCTTAGGCTCTGCTTCTAACTTGGGCCCAAATTGTAAAATGGTCTTATCTATTGGCGATTTCGTTCCAATTCACATTCCAAGTAATATTCGGCATGCTAATTACATTACCGGTTGCCAAATTGCATTATCTCTTATAGTTTCCGATCGATGGACTATCCTGATAATTTACACCTTAGGCTCTGCTTCTAACTTGGGCCCATATTGTAAAATGGTCTTAGCTATTGGCGATTTCGATCCAATTCACATTCCAAGTAGTATTCGGCATGCTAATTACATTGCCGGTTGCCAAATTGCATTATCTCTTATAGTTCCCGAGATATGGACTATCGATAATTTACACCTTAGGCTCTGCTTCTAACTTGGGCCCAAATTGTAAAATGGTCTTATCTATTGGCGATTTCGTTCCAATTCACATTCCAAGTAATATTCGGCATGTTAATTAAATTGCCGGTTGCCAAATTGCATTATCTCTTATAGTTTCCGAGATATGGACTATCGATAATTTACACCTTAGGCTCTGCTTCTAACTTGGGCCCAAATTGTAAAATCGTCTTATCTACTGGCGATTTCGTTCCAATTCACATTCCAAGTAATATTCGGCATGCTAATTACATTGCCGGTTGCCAAATTGCATTATCTCTTATAGTTTCCGAGATATGGACTATCGATAATTTACACCTTAGGCTCTGCTTCTAACTTGGGCCCAAATTATAAAATGGTCTTATCTATTGGCGATTTCGTTCCAATTCACATTCCAAGTAATATTCGGCATGCTAATTACATTGCCGGTTGCCAAATTGAATTATCTCCTATAGTTTCCGAGATATGGACTATCGATAATTTACACCTTAGGCTCTGCTTCTAACTTGGGCCCAAATTGTAAAATGGTCTTACCTATTGGCGATTTCGTTCCAATTCACATTCCAAGTAATATTCGGCATGCTAATTACATTGCCGGTGGCCAAGTTGCATTATCTCTTATAGTTTCCGAGATATGGACTATCGATAATTTACACCTTAGGCTCTGCTTCTAACTTGGGCCCAAATTGTAAAATGGTCTTATCTATTGGCGATTTCGTTCCAATTCACATTCCAAGTAATATTCGGCATGATAATTACATTGCCGGTTCCCAAATTGCATTATCTCTTATAGTTTCCGAGATATGGACTATCGATTATTTTTAACCTTAGGCTGTGCTTCTAACTTGGGCCCAAACTGTAAAATGGTCTTATCTATTGCCGATTTCGTTCCAATTCACATTCCAAGTAATATTCGGCATGCTAATTACATTGCCGGTTGCCAAATTGCATTATCTCTTATAGTTTCCGAGATATGGACTATCGATAATTTACACCTTAGGCTCTGCTTCTAACTTGGGCCCAAATTGTAAAATGGTCTTATCTATTGGCGATTTCATTCCAATTCACATTCCAAGTAATATTCGGCATGCTAATTACATTGCCGGTTGCCAAATTGCATTATCTCTTATAGTTTCCGAGATATGGACTATCGATAATTTACACCTTAGGCTCTGCTTCTAACTTGGGCCCAAATTTTAAAATGGTCTTATCTATTGGCGATTTCGTTCCAATTCACATTCCAAGTAATATTCGGCATGCTAATTACATTGCCGGTTGCCAAATTGCATTATCTCTTGTAGTTTCCGAGATATGGACTATCGATAATTTACACCTTAGGCTCTGCTTCTAACTTGGGCCCAAATTGTAAAATCGCCTTATCTATTGGCGATTTCGTTCCAATTCACATTCCAAGTAATATTCGGCATGCTAATTACATTGCCGGTTGCCAAATTGCATTATCTCTTATAGTTTCCGAGATATGGACTATCGATAATTTACACCTTAGGCTCTGCTTCTAACTTGGGCCCAAATTGTAAAATGGTCTTATCTATTGGCGATTTCGTTAAAATTCACATTCCAAGTAATATCCGGCATGCTAATTACATTGCCGGTTGCCAAATTGAATTATCTCTTATAGTTTCCGAGATATGGACTATCGATAATTTACACCTTAGGCTCTGCTTCTAACTTGGGCCCAAATTGTAAAATGGTCTTACCTATCGGCGATTTCGTTCCAATTCATATTCCAAGTAATATTCGGCATGTTAATTAAATTGCCGGTTGCCAAATTGCATTATCTCTTATAGTTTCCGAGATATGGACTATCGATAATTTACACCTTAGGCTCTGCTTCTAACTTGGGCCCAAATTGTAAAATGGTCTTATCTATTGGCGATTTCGTTCCAATTCACATTCCAAGTAATATTCGGCATGCTAATTACATTGCCGGTTGCCAAATTGCATTATCTCTTATAGTTTCCGAGATATGGACTATCGATAATTTACACCTTAGGCTCTGCTTCTAACTTGGGCCCAAATTGTAAAATGGTCTTATCTATTGGCGATTTCATTCCAATTCACATTCCAAGTAATATTCGGCATGCTAATTACATTGCCGGTTGCCAAATTGCATTATCTCTTATAGTTTCCGAGATATGGACTATCGATAATTTACACCTTAGGCTCTGCTTCTAACTTGGGCCCAAATTGTAAAATGGTCTTATCTATTGGCGATTTCGTTCCAATTCACATTCCAAGTAATATTCGGCATGCTAATTACATTGCCGGTTGCCAAATTGCATTATCTCTTGTAGTTTCCGAGATATGGACTATCGATAATTTACACCTTAGGCTCTGCTTCTAACTTGGGCCCAAATTGTAAAATCGCCTTATCTATTGGCGATTTCGTTCCAATTCACATTCCAAGTAATATTCGGCATGCTAATTACATTGCCGGTTGCCAAATTGCATTATCTCTTATAGTTTCCGAGATATGGACTATCGATAATTTACACCTTAGGCTCTGCTTCTAACTTGGGCCCAAATTGTAAAATGGTCTTATCTATTGGCGATTTCATTCCAATTCACATTCCAAGTAATATTCGGCATGCTAATTACATTGCCGGTTGCCAAATTGCATTATCTCTTATAGTTTCCGAGATATGGACTATCGATAATTTACACCTTAGGCTCTGCTTCTAACTTGGGCCCAAATTTTAAAATGGTCTTATCTATTGGCGATTTCGTTCCAATTCACATTCCAAGTAATATTCGGCATGCTAATTACATTGCCGGTTGCCAAATTGCATTATCTCTTGTAGTTTCCGAGATATGGACTATCGATAATTTACACCTTAGGCTCTGCTTCTAACTTGGGCCCAAATTGTAAAATCGCCTTATCTATTGGCGATTTCGTTCCAATTCACATTCCAAGTAATATTCGGCATGCTAATTACATTGCCGGTTGCCAAATTGCATTATCTCTTATAGTTTCCGAGATATGGACTATCGATAATTTACACCTTAGGCTCTGCTTCTAACTTGGGCCCAAATTGTAAAATGGTCTTATCTATTGGCGATTTCGTTAAAATTCACATTCCAAGTAATATCCGGAATGCTAATTACATTGCCGGTTGCTAAATTGAATTATCTCTTATAGTTTCCGAGATATGGACTATCGATAATTTACACCTTAGGCTCTGCTTCTAACTTGGGCCCAAATTGTAAAATGGTCTTACCTATTGGCGATTTCGTTCCAATTCACATTCCAAGTAATATTCGGCATGCTAATTACATTGCCGGTGGCCAAGTTGCATTATCTCTTATAGTTTCCGAGATATGGACTATCGATAATTTACACCTTAGGCTCTGCTTCTAACTTGGGCCCAAATTGTAAAATGGTCTTATCTATTGGCGATTTCGTTCCAATTCACATTCCAAGTAATATTCGGCATGATAATTACATTGCCGGTTCCCAAATTGCATTATCTCTTATAGTTTCCGAGATATGGACTATCGATTATTTTTAACCTTAGGCTGTGCTTCTAACTTGGGCCCAAACTGTAAAATGGTCTTATCTATTGCCGATTTCGTTCCAATTCACATTCCAAGTAATATTCGGCATGCTAATTACATTGCCGGTTGCCAAATTGCATTATCTCTTATAGTTTCCGAGATATGGACTATCGATAATTTACACCTTAGGCTCTGCTTCTAACTTGGGCCCAAATTGTAAAATGGTCTTATCTATTGGCGATTTCATTCCAATTCACATTCCAAGTAATATTCGGCATGCTAATTACATTGCCGGTTGCCAAATTGCATTATCTCTTATAGTTTCCGAGATATGGACTATCGATAATTTACACCTTAGGCTCTGCTTCTAACTTGGGCCCAAATTTTAAAATGGTCTTATCTATTGGCGATTTCGTTCCAATTCACATTCCAAGTAATATTCGGCATGCTAATTACATTGCCGGTTGCCAAATTGCATTATCTCTTGTAGTTTCCGAGATATGGACTATCGATAATTTACACCTTAGGCTCTGCTTCTAACTTGGGCCCAAATTGTAAAATGGTCTTATCTATTGGCGATTTCGTTAAAATTCACATTCCAAGTAATATCCGGCATGCTAATTACATTGCCGGTTGCCAAATTGAATTATCTCTTATAGTTTCCGAGATATGGACTATCGATAATTTACACCTTAGGCTCTGCTTCTAACTTGGGCCCAAATTGTAAAATGGTCTTACCTATCGGCGATTTCGTTCCAATTCATATTCCAAGTAATATTCGGCATGTTAATTAAATTGCCGGTTGCCAAATTGCATTATCTCTTATAGTTTCCGAGATATGGACTATCGATAATTTACACCTTAGGCTCTGCTTCTAACTTGGGCCCAAATTGTAAAATGGTCTTATCTATTGGCGATTTCGTTCCAATTCACATTCCAAGTAATATTCGGCATGCTAATTACATTGCCGGTTGCCAAATTGCATTATCTCTTATAGTTTCCGAGATATGGACTATCGATAATTTACACCTTAGGCTCTGCTTCTAACTTGGGCCCAAATTGTAAAATGGTCTTATCTATTGGCGATTTCATTCCAATTCACATTCCAAGTAATATTCGGCATGCTAATTACATTGCCGGTTGCCAAATTGCATTATCTCTTATAGTTTCCGAGATATGGACTATCGATAATTTACACCTTAGGCTCTGCTTCTAACTTGGGCCCAAATTGTAAAATGGTCTTATCTATTGGCGATTTCGTTCCAATTCACATTCCAAGTAATATTCGGCATGCTAATTACATTGCCGGTTGCCAAATTGCATTATCTCTTGTAGTTTCCGAGATATGGACTATCGATAATTTACACCTTAGGCTCTGCTTCTAACTTGGGCCCAAATTGTAAAATCGCCTTATCTATTGGCGATTTCGTTCCAATTCACATTCCAAGTAATATTCGGCATGCTAATTACATTGCCGGTTGCCAAATTGCATTATCTCTTATAGTTTCCGAGACATGGACTATCGATAATTTACACCTTAGGCTCTGCTTCTAACTTGGGCCCAAATTGTAAAATGGTCTTATCTATTGGCGATTTCATTCCAATTCACATTCCAAGTAATATTCGGCATGCTAATTACATTGCCGGTTGCCAAATTGCATTATCTCTTATAGTTTCCGAGATATGGACTATCGATAATTTACACCTTAGGCTCTGCTTCTAACTTGGGCCCAAATTTTAAAATGGTCTTATCTATTGGCGATTTCGTTCCAATTCACATTCCAAGTAATATTCGGCATGCTAATTACATTGCCGGTTGCCAAATTGCATTATCTCTTGTAGTTTCCGAGATATGGACTATCGATAATTTACACCTTAGGCTCTGCTTCTAACTTGGGCCCAAATTGTAAAATCGCCTTATCTATTGGCGATTTCGTTCCAATTCACATTCCAAGTAATATTCGGCATGCTAATTACATTGCCGGTTGCCAAATTGCATTATCTCTTATAGTTTCCGAGATATGGACTATCGATAATTTACACCTTAGGCTCTGCTTCTAACTTGGGCCCAAATTGTAAAATGGTCTTATCTATTGGCGATTTCGTTAAAATTCACATTCCAAGTAATATCCGGCATGCTAATTACATTGCCGGTTGCTAAATTGAATTATCTCTTATAGTTTCCGAGATATGGACTATCGATAATTTACACCTTAGGCTCTGCTTCTAACTTGGGCCCAAATTGTAAAATGGTCTTACCTATTGGCGATTTCGTTCCAATTCATATTCCAAGTAATATTCGGCATGTTAATTAAATTGCCGGTTGCCAAATTGCATTATCTCTTATAGTTTCCGAGATATGGACTATCGATAATTTACACCTTAGGCTCTGCTTCTAACTTGGGCCCAAATTGTAAAATGGTCTTATCTATTGGCGATTTCGTTCCAATTCACATTCCAAGTAATATTCGGCATGCTAATTACATTGCCGGTTGCCAAATTGCATTATCTCTTATAGTTTCCGAGATATGGACTATCGATAATTTACACCTTAGGCTCTGCTTCTAACTTGGACCCAAATTGTAAAATGGTCTTATCTATTGGCGATTTCATTCCAATTCACATTCCAAGTAATATTCGGCATGCTAATTACATTGCCGGTTGCCAAATTGCATTATCTCTTATAGTTTCCGAGATATGGACTATCGATAATTTACACCTTAGGCTCTGCTTCTAACTTGGGCCCAAATTGTAAAATGGTCTTATCTATTGGCGATTTCGTTCCAATTCACATTCCAAGTAATATTCGGCATGCTAATTACATTGCCGGTTGCCAAATTGCATTATCTCTTGTAGTTTCCGAGATATGGACTATCGATAATTTACACCTTAGGCTCTGCTTCTAACTTGGGCCCAAATTGTAAAATGGTCTTACCTATTGGCGATTTCGTTCCAATTCACATTCCAAGTAATATTCGGCATGCTAATTACATTGCCGGTTGCCAAATTGCATTATCTCTTATAGTTTCCGAGATATGGACTATCGATAATTTACACCTTAGGCTCTGCTTCTAACTTGGGCCCAAATTGTAAAATGGTCTTATCTATTGGCGATTTCGTTCCAATTCACATTCCAAGTAATATTCGGCATGCTAATTACATTGCCGGTTGCCAAATTGAATTATCTCCTATAGTTTCCGAGATATGGACTATCGATAATTTACACCTTAGGCTCTGCTTCTAACTTGGGCCCAAATTGTAAAATGGTCTTACCTATTGGCGATTTCGTTCCAATTCACATTCCAAGTAATATCCGGCATGCTAATTACATTGCCGGTGGCCAAGTTGCATTATCTCTTATAGTTTCCGAGATATGGACTATCGATAATTTACACCTTAGGCTCTGCTTCTAACTTGGGCCCAAATTGTAAAATGGTCTTATCTATTGGCGATTTCGTTCCAATTCACATTCCAAGTAATATTCGGCATGATAATTACATTGCCGGTTCCCAAATTGCATTATCTCTTATAGTTTCCGAGATATGGACTATCGATTATTTTTAACCTTAGGCTCTGCTTCTAACTTGGGCCCAAACTGTAAAATGGTCTTATCTATTGGCGATTTCGTTCCAATTCACATTCCAAGTAGTATTCGGCATGCTAATTACATTGCCGGTTGCCAAATTGCATTATCTCTTATAGTTTCCGAGATATGGACTACCGATAATTTACACCTTAGGCTCTGCTTCTAACTTGGGCCCAAATTGTAAAATGGTCTTATCTATTGGCGATTTCGTTCCAATTCACATTCCAAGTAATATTCGGCATGTTAATTAAATTGCCGTTTGCCAAATTGCATTATCTCTTATAGTTTCCGAGATATGGACTATCGATAATTTACACCTTAGGCTCTGCTTCTAACTTGGGCCCAAATTGTAAAATCGTCTTATCTATTGGCGATTTCGTTCCAATTCACATTCCAAGTAATATTCGGCATGCTAATTACATTGCCGGTTGCCAAATTGCATTATCTCTTATAGTTTCCGATATATGGACTATCGATAATTTACACCTTAGGCTCTGCTTCTAACTCGGACCCAAATTGTAAAATGGTCTTAGCTATTGGCGATTTCGATCCAATTCACATTCCAAGTAGTATTCGGCATGCTAATTACATTGCCGGTTGCCAAATTGCATTATCTCTTATAGTTTCCGAGATATGGACTACCGATAATTTACACCTTAGGCTCTGCTTCTAACTTGGGCCCAAATTTTAAAATGGTCTTATCTATTGGCGATTTCGTTCCAATTCACATTCCAAGTAATATTCGGCATGCTAATTACATTGCCGGTTGCCAAATTGCATTATCTCTTATAGTTTCCGATATATGGACTATCGATAATTTACACCTTAGGCTCTGCTTCTAACTTGGGCCCAAATTGTAAAATGGTCTTAGCTATTGGCGATTTCGTTCCAATTCACATTCCAAGTAATATTCGGCATGTTAATTAAATTGCCGTTTGCCAAATTGCATTATCTCTTATAGTTTCCGAGATATGGACTATCGATAATTTACACCTTAGGCTCTGCTTCTAACTTGGGCCCAAATTGTAAAATCGTCTTATCTATTGGCGATTTCGTTCCAATTCACATTCCAAGTAATATTCGGCATGCTAATTACATTGCCGGTTGCCAAATTGCATTATCTCTTATAGTTTCCGAGATATGGACTATCGATAATTTACACCTTAGGCTCTGCTTCTAACTTGGGCCCAAATTGTAAAATGGTCTTATCTATTGGCGATTTCGTTCCAATTCACATTCCAAGTAATATTCGGCATGCTAATTACATTGCCGGTTGCCAAATTGAATTATCTCCTATAGTTTCCGAGATATGGACTATCGATAATTTACACCTTAGGCTCTGCTTCTAACTTGGGCCCAAATTGTAAAATGGTCTTACCTATTGGCGATTTCGTTCCAATTCACATTCCAAGTAATATTCGGCATGCTAATTACATTGCCGGTGGCCAAGTTGCATTATCTCTTATAGTTTCCGAGATATGGACTATCGATAATTTACACCTTAGGCTCTGCTTCTAACTTGGGCCCAAATTGTAAAATGGTCTTATCTATTGGCGATTTCGTTCCAATTCACATTCCAAGTAATATTCGGCATGATAATTACATTGCCGGTTCCCAAATTGCATTATCTCTTATAGTTTCCGAGATATGGACTATCGATTATTTTTAACCTTAGGCTCTGCTTCTAACTTGGGCCCAAACTGTAAAATGGTCTTATCTATTGCCGATTTCGTTCCAATTCACATTCCAAGTAATATTCGGCATGCTAATTACATTGCCGGTTGCCAAATTGCATTATCTCTTATAGTTTCCGAGATATGGACTATCGATAATTTACACCTTAGGCTCCGCTTCTAACTTGGGCCCAAATTGTAAAATGGTCTTATCTATTGGCGATTTCATTCCAATTCACATTCCAAGTAATATTCGGCATGCTAATTTCATTGCCGGTTGCCAAATTGCATTATCTCTTATAGTTTCCGAGATATGGACTATCGATAATTTACACCTTAGGCTCTGCTTCTAACTTGGGCCCAAATTGTAAAATGGTCTTATCTATTGGCGATTTCGTTCCAATTCACATTCCAAGTAATATTCGGCATGCTAATTACATTGCCGGTTGCCAAATTGCATTATCTCTTATAGTTTCCGAGATATGGACTATCGATAATTTACACCTTAGGCTCTGCTTCTAACTTGGGCCCAAATTGTAAAATGGTCTTATCTATTGGCGATTTCGTTAAAATTCACATTCCAAGTAATATCCGGCATGCTAATTACATTGCCGGTTGCCAAATTGAATTATCTCTTATAGTTTCCGAGATATGGACTATCGATAATTTACACCTTAGGCTCTGCTTCTAACTTGGGCCCAAATTGTAAAATGGTCTTATCTATTGGCGATTTCGTTCCAATTCATATTCCAAGTAATATTCGGCATGCTAATTACATTGCCGGTTGCGAAATTGCATTATCTCTTATAGTTTCCGAGATATGGACTATCGATTATTTACATCTTTGGCTCTGCTTCTAACTTGGGCCCAAATTGTAAAATGGTCTTATCTATTGGCGATTTCGTTCCAATTCACATTCCAAGTAATATTCGGCATGCTAATTACATTGCCGGTTGCCAAATTGCATTATCTCTTATAGTTTCCGAGATATGGACTATCGATAATTTACATCTTAGGCTCTGCTTCTAACTTGGGCCCAAATTGTAAAATGGTCTTATCTATTGGCGATTTCGTTCCAATTCACATTCCAAGTAATATTCGGCATGCTAATTACATTGCCGGTTGCCAAATTGCATTATCTCTTATAGTTTCCGAGATATGGACTATCGATAATTTACACCTTAGGCTCTGCTTCTAACTTGGGCCCAAATTGTAAAATGGTCTTATCTATTGGCGATTTCATTCCAATTCACATTCCAAGTAATATTCGGCATGCTAATTACATTGCCGGTTGCCAAATTGCATTATCTCTTATAGTTTCCGAGATATGGACTATCGATAATTTACACCTTAGGCTCTGCTTCTAACTTGGGCCCAAATTGTAAAATGGTCTTATCTATTGGCGATTTCGTTCCAATTCACATTCCAAGTAATATTCGGCATGCTAATTACATTGCCGGTTGCCAAATTGCATTATCTCTTGTAGTTTCCGAGATATGGACTATCGATAATTTACACCTTAGGCTCTGCTTCTAACTTGGGCCCAAATTGTAAAATCGCCTTATCTATTGGCGATTTCGTTCCAATTCACATTCCAAGTAATATTCGGCATGCTAATTACATTGCCGGTTGCCAAATTGCATTATCTCTTATAGTTTCCGAGATATGGACTATCGATAATTTACACCTTAGGCTCTGCTTCTAACTTGGGCCCAAATTGTAAAATGGTCTTATCTATTGGCGATTTCATTCCAATTCACATTCCAAGTAATATTCGGCATGCTAATTACATTGCCGGTTGCCAAATTGCATTATCTCTTATAGTTTCCGAGATATGGACTATCGATAATTTACACCTTAGGCTCTGCTTCTAACTTGGGCCCAAATTTTAAAATGGTCTTATCTATTGGCGATTTCGTTCCAATTCACATTCCAAGTAATATTCGGCATGCTAATTACATTGCCGGTTGCCAAATTGCATTATCTCTTGTAGTTTCCGAGATATGGACTATCGATAATTTACACCTTAGGCTCTGCTTCTAACTTGGGCCCAAATTGTAAAATCGCCTTATCTATTGGCGATTTCGTTCCAATTCACATTCCAAGTAATATTCGGCATGCTAATTACATTGCCGGTTGCCAAATTGCATTATCTCTTATAGTTTCCGAGATATGGACTATCGATAATTTACACCTTAGGCTCTGCTTCTAACTTGGGCCCAAATTGTAAAATGGTCTTATCTATTGGCGATTTCGTTAAAATTCACATTCCAAGTAATATCCGGCATGCTAATTACATTGCCGGTTGCTAAATTGAATTATCTCTTATAGTTTCCGAGATATGGACTATCGATAATTTACACCTTAGGCTCTGCTTCTAACTTGGGCCCAAATTGTAAAATGGTCTTACCTATTGGCGATTTCGTTCCAATTCATATTCCAAGTAATATTCGGCATGTTAATTAAATTGCCGGTTGCCAAATTGCATTATCTCTTATAGTTTCCGAGATATGGACTATCGATAATTTACACCTTAGGCTCTGCTTCTAACTTGGGCCCAAATTGTAAAATGGTCTTATCTATTGGCGATTTCGTTCCAATTCACATTCCAAGTAATATTCGGCATGCTAATTACATTGCCGGTTGCCAAATTGCATTATCTCTTATAGTTTCCGAGATATGGACTATCGATAATTTACACCTTAGGCTCTGCTTCTAACTTGGGCCCAAATTGTAAAATGGTCTTATCTATTGGCGATTTCATTCCAATTCACATTCCAAGTAATATTCGGCATGCTAATTACATTGCCGGTTGCCAAATTGCATTATCTCTTATAGTTTCCGAGATATGGACTATCGATAATTTACACCTTAGGCTCTGCTTCTAACTTGGGCCCAAATTGTAAAATGGTCTTATCTATTGGCGATTTCGTTCCAATTCACATTCCAAGTAATATTCGGCATGCTAATTACATTGCCGGTTGCCAAATTGCATTATCTCTTGTAGTTTCCGAGATATGGACTATCGATAATTTACACCTTAGGCTCTGCTTCTAACTTGGGCCCAAATTGTAAAATGGTCTTACCTATTGGCGATTTCGTTCCAATTCACATTCCAAGTAATATTCGGCATGCTAATTACATTGCCGGTTGCCAAATTGCATTATCTCTTATAGTTTCCGAGATATGGACTATCGATAATTTACACCTTAGGCTCTGCTTCTAACTTGGGCCCAAATTGTAAAATGGTCTTATCTATTGGCGATTTCGTTCCAATTCACATTCCAAGTAATATTCGGCATGCTAATTACATTGCCGGTTGCCAAATTGAATTATCTCCTATAGTTTCCGAGATATGGACTATCGATAATTTACACCTTAGGCTCTGCTTCTAACTTGGGCCCAAATTGTAAAATGGTCTTACCTATTGGCGATTTCGTTCCAATTCACATTCCAAGTAATATCCGGCATGCTAATTACATTGCCGGTGGCCAAGTTGCATTATCTCTTATAGTTTCCGAGATATGGACTATCGATAATTTACACCTTAGGCTCTGCTTCTAACTTGGGCCCAAATTGTAAAATGGTCTTATCTATTGGCGATTTCGTTCCAATTCACATTCCAAGTAATATTCGGCATGATAATTACATTGCCGGTTCCCAAATTGCATTATCTCTTATAGTTTCCGAGATATGGACTATCGATTATTTTTAACCTTAGGCTCTGCTTCTAACTTGGGCCCAAACTGTAAAATGGTCTTATCTATTGGCGATTTCGTTCCAATTCACATTCCAAGTAGTATTCGGCATGCTAATTACATTGCCGGTTGCCAAATTGCATTATCTCTTATAGTTTCCGAGATATGGACTACCGATAATTTACACCTTAGGCTCTGCTTCTAACTTGGGCCCAAATTGTAAAATGGTCTTATCTATTGGCGATTTCGTTCCAATTCACATTCCAAGTAATATTCGGCATGTTAATTAAATTGCCGTTTGCCAAATTGCATTATCTCTTATAGTTTCCGAGATATGGACTATCGATAATTTACACCTTAGGCTCTGCTTCTAACTTGGGCCCAAATTGTAAAATCGTCTTATCTATTGGCGATTTCGTTCCAATTCACATTCCAAGTAATATTCGGCATGCTAATTACATTGCCGGTTGCCAAATTGCATTATCTCTTATAGTTTCCGATATATGGACTATCGATAATTTACACCTTAGGCTCTGCTTCTAACTCGGGCCCAAATTGTAAAATGGTCTTAGCTATTGGCGATTTCGATCCAATTCACATTCCAAGTAGTATTCGGCATGCTAATTACATTGCCGGTTGCCAAATTGCATTATCTCTTATAGTTTCCGAGATATGGACTACCGATAATTTACACCTTAGGCTCTGCTTCTAACTTGGGCCCAAATTTTAAAATGGTCTTATCTATTGGCGATTTCGTTCCAATTCACATTCCAAGTAATATTCGGCATGCTAATTACATTGCCGGTTGCCAAATTGCATTATCTCTTATAGTTTCCGATATATGGACTATCGATAATTTACACCTTAGGCTCTGCTTCTAACTTGGGCCCAAATTGTAAAATGGTCTTAGCTATTGGCGATTTCGTTCCAATTCACATTCCAAGTAATATTCGGCATGTTAATTAAATTGCCGTTTGCCAAATTGCATTATCTCTTATAGTTTCCGAGATATGGACTATCGATAATTTACACCTTAGGCTCTGCTTCTAACTTGGGCCCAAATTGTAAAATCGTCTTATCTATTGGCGATTTCGTTCCAATTCACATTCCAAGTAATATTCGGCATGCTAATTACATTGCCGGTTGCCAAATTGCATTATCTCTTATAGTTTCCGAGATATGGACTATCGATAATTTACACCTTAGGCTCTGCTTCTAACTTGGGCCCAAATTGTAAAATGGTCTTATCTATTGGCGATTTCGTTCCAATTCACATTCCAAGTAATATTCGGCATGCTAATTACATTGCCGGTTGCCAAATTGAATTATCTCCTATAGTTTCCGAGATATGGACTATCGATAATTTACACCTTAGGCTCTGCTTCTAACTTGGGCCCAAATTGTAAAATGGTCTTACCTATTGGCGATTTCGTTCCAATTCACATTCCAAGTAATATTCGGCATGCTAATTACATTGCCGGTGGCCAAGTTGCATTATCTCTTATAGTTTCCGAGATATGGACTATCGATAATTTACACCTTAGGCTCTGCTTCTAACTTGGGCCCAAATTGTAAAATGGTCTTATCTATTGGCGATTTCGTTCCAATTCACATTCCAAGTAATATTCGGCATGATAATTACATTGCCGGTTCCCAAATTGCATTATCTCTTATAGTTTCCGAGATATGGACTATCGATTATTTTTAACCTTAGGCTCTGCTTCTAACTTGGGCCCAAACTGTAAAATGGTCTTATCTATTGCCGATTTCGTTCCAATTCACATTCCAAGTAATATTCGGCATGCTAATTACATTGCCGGTTGCCAAATTGCATTATCTCTTATAGTTTCCGAGATATGGACTATCGATAATTTACACCTTAGGCTCCGCTTCTAACTTGGGCCCAAATTGTAAAATGGTCTTATCTATTGGCGATTTCATTCCAATTCACATTCCAAGTAATATTCGGCATGCTAATTTCATTGCCGGTTGCCAAATTGCATTATCTCTTATAGTTTCCGAGATATGGACTATCGATAATTTACACCTTAGGCTCTGCTTCTAACTTGGGCCCAAATTGTAAAATGGTCTTATCTATTGGCGATTTCGTTCCAATTCACATTCCAAGTAATATTCGGCATGCTAATTACATTGCCGGTTGCCAAATTGCATTATCTCTTATAGTTTCCGAGATATGGACTATCGATAATTTACACCTTAGGCTCTGCTTCTAACTTGGGCCCAAATTGTAAAATGGTCTTATCTATTGGCGATTTCGTTAAAATTCACATTCCAAGTAATATCCGGCATGCTAATTACATTGCCGGTTGCCAAATTGAATTATCTCTTATAGTTTCCGAGATATGGACTATCGATAATTTACACCTTAGGCTCTGCTTCTAACTTGGGCCCAAATTGTAAAATGGTCTTATCTATTGGCGATTTCGTTCCAATTCATATTCCAAGTAATATTCGGCATGCTAATTACATTGCCGGTTGCGAAATTGCATTATCTCTTATAGTTTCCGAGATATGGACTATCGATTATTTACATCTTTGGCTCTGCTTCTAACTTGGGCCCAAATTGTAAAATGATCTTATCTATTGGCGATTTCGTTCCAATTCACATTCCAAGTAATATTCGGCATGCTAATTACATTGCCGGTTGCCAAATTGCATTATCTCTTATAGTTTCCGAGATATGGACTATCGATAATTTACATCTTAGGCTCTGCTTCTAACTTGGGCCCAAATTGTAAAATGGTCTTATCTATTGGCGATTTCGTTCCAATTCACATTCCAAGTAATATTCGGCATGCTAATTACATTGCCGGTTGCCAAATTGCATTATCTCTTATAGTTTCCGAGATATGGACTATCGATAATTTACACCTTAGGTTCTGCTTCTAACTTGGGCAAAATTGAAAATGGTCTTATCTATTGGCGATTTCGTTCCAATTCACATTCCAAGTAATATTCGGCATGCTAATTACATTGCCGGTTGCCAAATTGCATTATCTCTTATAGTTTCCGAGATATGGACTATCGATAATTTACACCTTAGGCTCTGCTTCTAACTTGGGCCCAAATTGTAAAATCGTCTTATCTATTGGCGATTTCGTTCCAATTCACATTCCAAGTAATATTCGGCATGCTAATTACATTGCCGGTTGCCAAATTGCATTATCTCTTATAGTTTCCGAGATATGGACTATCGATAATTTACACCTTAGGCTCTGCTTCTAACTTGGGCCCAAATTGTAAAATGGTCTTATCTATTGGCGATTTCGTTCCAATTCACATTCCAAGTAATATTCGGCATGCTAATTACATTGCCGGTTGCCAAATTGAATTATCTCTTATAGTTTCCGAGATATGGACTATCGATAATTTACACCTTAGGCTCTGCTTCTAAATTGGGCCCAAATTGTAAAATCGTCTTATCTATTGGCGATTTCGTTCCAATTCACATTCCAAGTAGTATTCGGCATGCTAATTACATTGCCGGTTGCCAAATTGCATTATCTCTTATAGTTTCCGAGGTATGGACTATCGATAATTTACACCTTAGGCTCCGCTTCTAACTTGGGCCCAAATTGTAAAATGGTCTTATCTATTGGCGATTTCATTCCAATTCACATTCCAAGTCATATTCGGCATGCTAATTACATTGCCGGTTGCCAAATTGCATTATCTCTTATAGTTTCCGAGATATGGACTATCGATAATTTACATCTTAGGCTCTGCTTCTAACTTGGGCCCAAATTGTAAAATGGTCTTATCTATTGGCGATTTCGTTCCAATTCACATTCCAAGTAATATTCGGCATGCTAATTACATTGCCGGTTGCCAAATTGCATTATCTCTTGTAGTTTCCGAGATATGGACTATCGATAATTTACACCTTAGGCTCTGCTTCTAACTTGGGCCCAAATTGTAAAATCGCCTTATCTATTGGCGATTTCGTTCCAATTCACATTCCAAGTAATATTCGGCATGCTAATTACATTGCCGGTTGCCAAATTGCATTATCTCTTATAGTTTCCGAGATATGGACTATCGATAATTTACACCTTAGGCTCTGCTTCTAACTTGGGCCCAAATTGTAAAATGGTCTTATCTATTGGCGATTTCGTTAAAATTCACATTCCAAGTAATATCCGGCATGCTAATTACATTGCCGGTTGCCAAATTGAATTATCTCTTATAGTTTCCGAGATATGGACTATCGATAATTTACACCTTAGGCTCTGCTTCTAACTTGGGCCCAAATTGTAAAATGGTCTTACCTATTGGCGATTTCGTTCCAATTCACATTCCAAGTAATATTCGGCATGCTAATTACATTGCCGGTTGCCAAATTGCATTATCTCTTATAGTTTCCGAGATATGGACTATCGATAATTTACACCTTAGGCTCTGCTTCTAACTTGGGCCCAAATTGTAAAATGGTCTTATCTATTGGCGATTTCGTTCCAATTCACATTCCAAGTAATATTCGGCATGCTAATTACATTGCCGGTTGCGAAATTGCATTATCTCTTATAGTTTCCGAGATATGGACTATCGATTATTTACATCTTTGGCTCTGCTTCTAACTTGGGCCCAAATTGTAAAATGGTCTTATCTATTGGCGATTTCGTTCCAATTCACATTCCAAGTAATATTCGGCATGCTAATTACATTGCCGGTTGCCAAATTGCATTATCTCTTATAGTTTCCGAGATATGGACTATCGATAATTTACATCTTAGGCTCTGCTTCTAACTTGGGCCCAAATTGTAAAATGGTCTTATCTATTGGCGATTTCGTTCCAATTCACATTCCAAGTAATATTCGGCATGCTGATTACATTGCCGGTTGCGAAATTGCATTATCTCTTATAGTTTCCGAGATATGGACTATCGATTATTTACATCTTTGGCTCTGCTTCTAACTTGGGCCCAAATTGTAAAATGGTCTTATCTATTGGCGATTTCGTTCCAATTCACATTCCAAGTAATATTCGGCATGCTAATTACATTGCCGGTTGCCAAATTGCATTATCTCTTATAGTTTCCGAGATATGGACTATCGATAATTTACACCTTAGGTTCTGCTTCTAACTTGGGCAAAATTGAAAATGGTCTTATCTATTGGCGATTTCGTTCCAATTCACATTCCAAGTAATATTCGGCATGCTAATTACATTGCCGGTTGCCAAATTGCATTATCTCTTATAGTTTCCGAGATATGGACTATCGATAATTTACACCTTAGGCTCTGCTTCTAACTTGGGCCCAAATTGTAAAATCGTCTTATCTATTGGCGATTTCGTTCCAATTCACATTCCAAGTAATATTCGGCATGCTAATGACATTGCCGGTTGCCAAATTGCATTATCTCTTATAGTTTCCGAGATATGGACTATCGATAATTTACACCTTAGGCTCTGCTTCTAACTTGGGCCCAAATTGTAAAATGGTCTTATCTATTGGCGATTTCGTTCCAATTCACATTCCAAGTAATATTCGGCATGCTAATTACATTGCCGGTTGCCAAATTGAATTATCTCTTATAGTTTCCGAGATATGGACTATCGATAATTTACACCTTAGGCTCTGCTTCTAACTTGGGCCCAAATTGTAAAATCGTCTTATCTATTGGCGATTTCGTTCCAATTCACATTCCAAGTAGTATTCGGCATGCTAATTACATTGCCGGTTGCCAAATTGCATTATCTCTTATAGTTTCCGAGATATGGACTATCGATAATTTACATCTTAGGCTCTGCTTCTAACTTGGGCCCAAATTGTAAAATGGTCTTATCTATTGGCGATTTCGTTCCAATTCACATTCCAAGTAATATTCGGCATGCTAATTACATTGCCGGTTGCCAAATTGCATTATCTCTTATAGTTTCCGAGATATGGACTATCGATAATTTACACCTTAGGTTCTGCTTCTAACTTGGGCAAAATTGAAAATGGTCTTATCTATTGGCGATTTCGTTCCAATTCACATTCCAAGTAATATTCGGCATGCTAATTACATTGCCGGTTGCCAAATTGCATTATCTCTCATAGTTTCCGAGATATGGACTATCGATAATTTACACCTTAGGCTCTGCTTCTAACTTGGGCCCAAATTGTAAAATCGTCTTATCTATTGGCGATTTCGTTCCAATTCACATTCCAAGTAATATTCGGCATGCTAATTACATTGCCGGTTGCCAAATTGCATTATCTCTTATAGTTTCCGAGATATGGACTATGGATAATTTACACCTTAGGCTCTGCTTCTAACTTGGGCCCAAATTGTAAAATGGTCTTATCTATTGGCGATTTCGTTCCAATTCACATTCCAAGTAATATTCGGCATGCTAATTACATTGCCGGTTGCCAAATTGAATTATCTCTTATAGTTTCCGAGATATGGACTATCGATAATTTACACCTTAGGCTCTGCTTCTAACTTGGGCCCAAATTGTAAAATCGTCTTATCTATTGGCGATTTCGTTCCAATTCACATTCCAAGTAGTATTCGGCATGCTAATTACATTGCCGGTTGCCAAATTGCATTATCTCTTATAGTTTCCGAGATATGGACTATCGATTATTTTTAACCTTCGGCTCTGCTTCTAACTTGGGCCCAAACTGTAAAATGGTCTTATCTATTGGCGATTTCGTTCCAATTCACATTCCAAGTAATATTCGGCATGCTAATTACATTGCCGGTTGCCAAATTGCATTATCTCTTATAGTTTCCGAGATATGGACTATCGATAATTTACACCTTAGGCTCTGCTTCTAACTTGGGCCCAAATTGTAAAATGGTCTTATCTATTGGCGATTTCGTCCCAATTCACATTCCAAGTAATATTCGGCATGCTAATTACATTGCCGCTTGCGAAATTGCATTATCTCTTATAGTTTCCGAGATATGGACTATCGATAATTTACACCTTAGGCTCTGCTTCTAACTTGGGCCCAAATTGTAAAATGGTCTTATCTATTGGCGATTTCGTTCCAATTCACATTCCAAGTAATATTCGGCATGCTAATTACATTGCCGGTTGCCAAATTGCATTACATCTTTTAGTTTCCGAGATATGGACTATCGATAATTTACACCTTAGGCTCTGTTTCTAACTTGGGCCCAAATTGTAAAATGGTCTTATCTATTGGCGATTTCGTTCCAATTCACATTCCAAGTAATATTCGGCATGCTAATTACATTGCCGGTTGCCAAATTGCATTATCTCTTATAGTTTCCGAGATATGGACTATCGATAATTTACACCTTAGGCTCTGCTTCTAACTTGGGCCCAAATTGTAAAATGGCCTTATCTATTGGCGATTTCGTTCCAATTCACATTCCAAGTAATATTCGGCATGCTAATTAAATTGCCGGTTGCCAAATTGCATTATCTCTTATAGTTTCCGAGATATGGACTATCGATAATTTACACCTTAGGCTCTGCTTCTAACTTGGGCCCAAATTGTAAAATGGTCTTATCTATTGGCGATTTCGTTCCAATTCACATTCCAAGTAATATTCGGCATGCTAATTACATTGCCGGTGGCCAAATTGAATTATCTCTTATAGTTTCCGAGATATGGACTATCGATAATTTACACCTTAGGCTCTGCTTCTAACTTGGGCCCAAATTGTAAAATGGTCTTACCTATTGGCGATTTCGTTCCAATTCACATTCCAAGTAATATTTGGCATGCTAATTACATTGCCGGTTGCCAAATTGCATTATCTCTTATAGTTTCCGAGATATGGACTATCGATAATTTACACCTTAGGCTCTGCTTCTAACTTGGGCCCAAATTGTAAAATGGTCTTATCTATTGGCGATTTCGTTCCAATTAACATTCCAAGTAATATTCGGCATGCTAATTACATTGCCGGTTGCCAAATTGCATTATCTCTTATAGTTTCCGAGATATGGACTATCGATAATTTACACCTTAGGCTCTGCTTCTAACTTGGGCCCAAATTGTAATATGGTCTTATCTATTGGCGATTTCGTTCCAATTCACATTCCAAGTAATATTCGGCATGCTAATTACATTGCCGGTTGCCAAATTGCATTATCCCTTATAGTTTCCGAGATATGGACTATCGATAATTTACACCTTAGGCTCTGCTTCTAACTTGGGCCCAAATTGTAAAATGGTCTTATCTATTGGCGATTTCGTTCCAATTCACACTCCAAGTAATATTCGGCATGCTAATTACATTGCCGGTTGCCAAATTGCATTATCTCTTATAGTTTCCGAGATATGGACTATCGATAATTTACACCTTAGGCTCTGCTTCTAACTTGGGTCCAAATTGTAAAATGGTCTTATCTATTGGCGATTTCGTTCCAATTCACATTCCAAGTAATATTCGGCATGCTAATTACATTGCCGGTTGCCAAATTGCATTATCTCTTATAGTTTCCGAGATATGGACTATCGATAATTTACACCTTAGGCTCTGCTTCTAACTTGGGCCCAAATTGTAAAATCGTCTTATCTATTGGCGATTTCGTTCCAATTCACATTCCAAGTAATATTCGGCATGCTAATTACATTGCCGGTTGCCAAATTGCATTATCTCTAACAGTTTCCGAGATATGGACTATCGGTAATTTACACCTTAGGCTCTGCTTCTAACTTGGGCCCAAATTGTAAAATGGTCTTATCT